>NC_056498.1:52389827-52397229 GCF_014905685.2 Nematolebias whitei
GCTACAAGCTAAAACTATCAAATAGATAGCTACAAGCTAAAACTATCAAAAGGCTAGCTACAAGCTAAAACTATCCAAAAATGCTAACTAAAAGCTAAAAATATCAAATAGTTAACTACAGAACTACAAGCTAAAAGTATCAAAAGGATAGCTGATAGCTCAAAGTACCAAAGGCTAACTAAAAGCGAAAAGTAACAAAAGACTAGCTACAAGCTAAAAGTATCAAAAGGCTAGCAACAAGCTAAAAGTATCAAAAGGCTAGCAACAAGCTAAAAGTACCAAATGCTATCTAAAAGCTGAAATGTATCAACAAGCTAAAATTAAAAAAACAAAAATAGAGTAAATATGCTGAAGCAATTTTTTAAAGAAATCAATGTTTTTAAAGGAGTTGGAGAACTCTTTGTATTTTATGAAAAAAATGTTTGCAAATAAAGTTAACAATTTGGAAAAGTATTAGTCTAAGCGTTTCAAAAACCAGAAGTCATAGCGTCGGTCTTCTGAAGGAGCGGAATGTTTTGATGTACGCATGAAAGGCTGTAATGGCACAAAGTAGTCAGAGGTAGCAAAAAAAAAAGTATAAAAATTAAAGACAGAAAACAATCGTGCAAATATTAAAACAGCATGTAGTTATGTTAGACCATCCACTAACAGCCTCAACGAATAGAGACAATTTGTTGTTCCTGGCTCAGATAATTTGGTAACAAATAAACAAAAAAAAAACCTTTGCATCTTCACTCACATGTCGATGTAGTCCTTTGTGATGCCCTGGAAGGAACTGGCAGGGATAACATCGATCATCATGTTGTCCGCCATTTCTCTGCAGGCAGAGGAGATACCATTGACTAGAGCAGTTTAGCTTCAACCTCAGGCAGACAGAATTATGTGTTTATACAAATAAGAGCAGCTTGAACCGCAGCGCAGTCGGACAGAGTATCAGTCAGGGCTGATGGCAACGTGACACAGATAGAATAAAACTAAACAATCCTGGAGAGAACAGAGACTTGAGGCGTGCAGGCGGACACTGATCCAGTTTAGGGATGTGTTGCAAAGAAATTAAATTACTCACAGAATAATATTTGGTGCCAAGGTAGAGATGGTTGTGAAATCTGGGAGGTGAAGGATGCCTGTGTTTGAGATGCTCCTGTAAAGGAGTCGCAGCGGAGATTTTGAGGAAAAATCTTCAAACTTCTCATCAACAAAGAACTGAAAGTGACTTTACAGAAATCAGTAAACAAAATGCAGCACCATAAATAACCTAAGGATTATTTCCAAACGGACTCATGTTATTTCTTTATTCTTAGCAGCCTCATATTAATCTGTTCAAGATTAAAGCCTGACTGATTTCTGTCAATCCATTTCTTTGATCTTTTGCAAAATGGATGCACAATCTGACAGTTTCTCTGTATAGATAAACGGCACAACAGGCTTTGTTTTACTTATACAGTAGTCCTTCGCTTATTGCGGGGACAGCCACCTGCAAGCGCTCTTGGCCACGCCCACTTCTCCACTCTGAATGAGAACAGCTGATCAGCTGCAGCAGGAAGCTTGTCCTGCAGTGTGGGCTGCACAAAGGTACAGGAAGAAGCTTTTTATGCAGCTCTGGGCTGCACAAACGTGCAGCAGGCGCTAAATAATGAAAAACAATTTGTTTAAAATAAAATTTCCACGTCGATCGTGCGGCTCATCCATTAATCAGCCAATTGTGTGTCATGTCCAATCTTATTTTGAAAAACCGCAATAGAGTGAGTCTGCGATAAATTGGCATGGCATCCGAAACATTTGTAATGTGGAGTGGAGACACACTGGTGAGGGGTCTAGGGGTCCTCCCCCAGAACATTTTGAATAAAGTAGATGCAATTTCCTTCATTCTGGTGAGTTTTAACGGGTTGTTAAACAGCTACATTTACCTACATGAATAAACATTTGATTCAACAACTATTTTAGAGAACAACAAGAAGTAGCCTGACCAACAGCTCTCCTTGTGTGAATAGAGCATGCTCCTCTCACGCATCCTAACCCCGCCCAGTTGACAACTGTATTGCAACACACAATACAGACGCGATAGCTAAGATGCTACAGAGGTAGCGCTCCGCTTCTCTCATGTATCCTAACCCCCACCCACCCCCCACCCTAGCCCATGAAAAAGACATTTCACTTTGGGACAAATTGAGGTCATTTGGTCAGTTGCTGACAAACCTACTGGATTGATTGACAGGTGACGTTGAGGATCTGACTCGTGCAAAAAAAAAAAAAAGCTTTTGCTAGCCCGTTTGTATCATCATTTATTCCAAATTTATTCAATATTTTGGGGAAACTAAGGCTTGAGAACGTTGGTTACGTACTGTAACCCCAGATTCTATGAATATAGGCGTAGCCCTTTAAGGCTGTCGCTGATGGGTTTATCCCGTTATGCAGAGCATAAGCACTGAAAAAAATTAGTCCACGCCCACCTGCTGTGTGGGCCCCACCCGGTCCGTATAAATTACGTTAAGAGCGGGAAATCGGCTCCCAAAATAGCTTTTTTCTTCAGCCATTTAGGAGCCAGTGAGGCCCGACGCTTAAAGGGCTACGCCTATATTCATAGAATCTGGGGTTACAGTACGTAACCAACGTTCTATTTCATATAGGCTTCGCCCTTTAAGGCTGTCGCTGATGGGTTAAGGGCGAAGCGGATGTGGTCCTCGCCTCACTGGGTCCATTCGAACACAGTAAGAAGCGGAAGCTTGCCCAAAAAAAACGTCTTGTCACCCAGCTCCCCGTGTGCATAAACTACGCATCGCGTAATTATGTGCCATGCACAGACGCATGTTGTGTAACTATGCGTTCTGACAAGCATGAATACCCCGGAAAAAACTTTCAACGGGAAGAGGAAGTTGAAAAGAGGGGGGGAGGGGGGCATGAACCAACTGGTTCATGGTTGAACAGTATAAACAGATTAATGTCCATGAATTGATAAATAATCAAATGAACTGATTGGTAACAATAATCATGAACTGATTAGTGACAATAGAACCAGAAACACAGACACGACTGTGACTGATAACAACATCTCACACTGTAATGCATGCAGACAGAAGTGAGCTTAAACAGAGTTCCATGAGAACAACAATATTCATTCTGTTAGAGCACTAAGGACAGAATGTGTCATGGAACGAGCCGTTACATCACGTAGGTAAAAGCGAATAAATGAGCAGGGTGTTGACCATGCAGCCGCAGTGCAAATGTCCTGCATTGACATACCATTATGCAGAGCAGTCGAAGATGCGATACCCCTGGTCGAATGTGCTTAGAGGTTGACAGGAGGCCCTAAATCTGATGCTCTGTAGGCTTCAGAAAAGGCCTCACACAGCCAGTGTGACAAGCGCTGGATGGATAACGGCGACCTGCAGAAGCATCTCTATAATGCACAAACAATTGTTGAATTTGAACGCATTGCAGCTGTGCGCGTTACGTAACACGTCAACGCCTGCACCGGGCAGAGAAGATGAACAGATGCTTCCCCTTCTGATCTGTGGGGGGGAAAAAACCCCTCCAACGATATCACTCTTGATTTAAAAGAGCTCGTGATGTTTTAGGCATAAAAGCTGGGTTGGTCTTAAATCAGCTGAGCTGCCCGTCAGCCTAATTCTAAGGCATGACGAAGCAACAGAGAGGGCAGATAATTACTTACCCTCTTAGCGGGTGTTAAAACCAGCAACAGGGCTGTTAAAAGAGACAAGAATTTAAATGAAACCTGATCCAGAGGCTCAATTGAAGCTTTGATCAGGGCTCGCAGGACCAGCGTTAAACCCACTGTGGAACAAGTGGGCGTGAAACAGGCCTACATCTCTGTACACCTTTTAGAAACCGCTTCATCAGCGGGTGATAAAAGCTGTTCTGTCTCCAGACCCTTTGTGGCAGGAAGAGATGGCTGCAATCGTACGTTAAAGCGTACTGAAAGCCAACTCCCTATCCATCAGCTGTTGTAGAAAAACAACACGCCGCCTAAAAGGCATGAAGTGGTCTCTAAACCTTCTCTGTACACCAGCGCTGAAAAGCCGTCCCCTTGATGTGTACAGAACTGTGGTAGATGCAGCACGTGAATCTTGAATTGTGCACACTATCTCCTGAGGGAGACCCATCCTCTAAGTGGAACCGCTCAGCGGTCAGACCCGCCGGTGTTGACCTATTTCTGGGTAACTCTTGGTCGCTCCTCCTGCCTGAAGGAGAGCATCCTTCCTCCATGACAGTTCCACGGCGACCCAACAACAGACGTTGCAGGCCTGGGAACCATAGTGCGTTCACACGCCGGGAGCCACCAGGAGAGCTGTCAATCCCTCCTCTTGAACTCGGTTCATGGACCGTAAAAAACAGAGGAGGTGGGGGAAAAGAAACGCGTAAAAAGCGTTTTGGGCCACCGATTGTGAGCAAATGCGTCCCCCCCCAGCGATGGATCGTCTCGCGGGCTCAGGGAAAACCGTAGTTGACATTGAGCGTTCTTCTCGCATCGCAAACAGGTCCACAGCTGCTTTGCCAACTTCTGCTGCGTCTGAAAACATCAGATCCGGATGGAGGATCCGGTCCACGTAACGTGGGCCGCCCTTGGACGTCACATCAGCCCCTCTGTTCAGAACACCGGATATGTAAACCGCTCTAATAAAAGCAGGTTTTGATGAACCCAACTCAGTAGCTTTCGCACAATGTGTAACATCTGGGCTGAACGCACACCCTGATGGTTATGTACGCAGCAGTCATCATGATGTCTGTGTGAATCAACACGTGTTGATTCTGTAGCACAGGAGCAAGGTGTTGAATCACATTCAGTACTGTGCGACACTCCAAAACATTGATGTGGGCTGATGTGTAGTGGGGCCACAGCGCCCCTACTGCTTGAGATAGGCATGTCCCCCCCCCAGCCTGACAGCAACGTGTCCGTGAAGACTGACCCATGACGTGGGTCTGCTGAGGGGGACTCCCTCTGATAGAAAAACAAGGTGTTTCCCCAGAGTCGGAGGTCTGCTTCCACAGAGGAAAAGACAATGATCATCAGTCGTTTGTTTTACTGGATCCACATGCAGACGTGCAAAAACACCTCTAGAGGCGTCTCATGTGATAAACGAGTTTTCATGGTGGTTGAATATAATTCCACTCCAGAAAAACAAATGTCTGGGCCGGGAAAATCGAGCTTCCTTCCACTTTATGGCGAAGCCCAGATTAACAGGTGTGATGTCAACACCTGATCCTGCATCAGCGCCTCCTGTCTGAAGTGACAGGATCCGCAGATCATCCAGGTAAAACAAAAAACTCTCGTCTCTGTGTTTTAGGATGATCGGTATGCGTTCTCTGGATGTTAAACAACAGATCCAAGAACGGTCTCACCCCTCCGATCCGTGAGTAAAACCCTCGTGTTTTCTCTCCCTTGGGGAACTCTGTAGATTACTTTTATCAGAAAACACTTGGATTTCTGCATTTAGGGAAGAGAATCAGTCTGATGATGACGGGACCGTTTATATAACTCCTCTGAATGGAGGGGTTCGGGTTGCAAACTGTAACTTGTACCATTTGCATAAACCCTGTCCATCCATCTGAAAAACGGCGAGCATGTTTTAGCCACTCTACGTAACGTTCGTGGATGAACGTGCGTTAATGATGCGTCATGTTTTGTACGGCTGTCAGCAGTCCGTCCCTCAACCGCCGTCATGCGTCGCGGGAATGTTTTCTGTGTGACCCCGGGCGAGACTTGAGCTGAAGGCGAAGCGTGTGACAGCTGATGACGCGGTGAGCTGCGCGTTTGACGTCGCTGTGCGAACGTTGAAAGGCGGAGGGCGTGACTTCATTTACACCGTGCTGTTGGAGTGAAGGCTGCTTAGCCCCGCGGGAGCACACGTTGTTCTCTGGAGGGACGCGCGCCGCTCTCGCTGGAGGGGCGCGCGCTGGAGGGAGGTGGGACTCATTACCGGGTTCTTCGGCTGCTTCACGTTTAAGCTGCGGTGAGCTGCCGAAAGCTGAGAGAGAAGGACCCCCACCCGGACCAGCCTGCGGACCACATTTATACCGATGTGAGCTGGTTAGCGCCGGCAGCTGTGTGCGCCAGCATCAACGCAGCACCGTTGGATGGAGGCTGTCATCTTAGTGTTCGACTCGTCATGTCAAGAGCGGCGGTGAATTAAAAACCCTATTTAAGGACACCGGCTCATGTGGAGGCTGTTCCATCCCACGAGTGCGAGTTGACACCGCTTGAGTGAGGATCGTGCAGTTCTAGTTGGTAATGAGTTATTTTCGCTTACCGTTGTGCCGTGATCGACCCGTCATGTCTAGAGCGACGGTGAGTTGAAAAAACCTTTATTTAAGGACACCGGCTCATGTGGAGGCTGTTCTGTGATCGACTCGTCATGTCTAGAGCGACGGTGAGTTTAAAAACCTTTAATTAAGGACGCCGGCTCATGTGTGGAGGCTGTCCTGTGATCGACTAGTCATGTCTAGAGCGACGGTGAGTTAAAAACCTTTAATTAAGGACACCGGCTCATGTGTGGAGGCTGTTCTGTGATCGACTCGTCATGTCTTAGAGCGACGGTGAGTTAAAAACCTTTATTTAAGGACACCGGCTCGTGTGTGGGGCTGTTTCATCCCACGAGTGCGCTCTTATGTGTGCGGCCGCTGTGAGCTCATCCGGGCTTACAGACTGGCTAAAAAACAGACACTTGGATCATTAATGATGATTTATTTCAACTTTCGTGTCACTTTTACACACACCCTCCGGAGACCGTCATTTGAGAGCTTTCTCTCTCATGAGCTCTGCGATTGTTTGCCCAGAGCGCTGTCTTGCAGGCGAACTCTGGGGAAACGCTGAGCTGCAGGCTGCCGGAGTGAAGAGGGCTGGATTCTGACGGGCGGGGCTGGTGGTGGAACTCAGCGAGAGCCGCGGCCGTGGAAAAGTCGAAAACTTGCTCGCGACGGTCCCTCCAGCGGGGACGGGGTGGGCCGCGCGGCTTGATGAGGTGGCGAACAGCTTTTGGCACCTCCTCCGACTGTTTCACTTCGCCAGCATGGTTTGAAGCTGCTCTGAACAGCGCGTCCGCGATGGGCTTCATCAGGTCTTGTGCAGATTCTCCGGCAGCGAGGGGAGTAACGAAGCCAGGTGGATCGTTGGGTCATCGTCCTCCGCGCTGCAGTCCCCGACAAGGCAAACCGTGGGAGAGGCACACATGTTGAGCTGGCGTCAGCTGCTTTACAGAGGGAGATCTTCGTCTCCAAGGCAGGTCTGCGGCCTTCAATCCCTTGGACATGCTATATGCTAGCAGCGCACGTTGTTGCTAGCTGCGGCTGCCTGAAAAACACGTCGGTGGGCTCGATTGGAGAGCGTGGTCGCCGTCTGTGTTCCTCCGGAGGGACGGGACGCTGCTCCGACCTGGGCAGCTTCGCT
>NC_056498.1:52397239-52418189 GCF_014905685.2 Nematolebias whitei
GGCAGCTTCGCTCCGGAAGCTTCCGCGAGGCTTGGCTCCAGGGGGGGTTACCGAGGAATAGCCCCGCTCGGTGAATCCCTCAACTCTGGTGATGGGAGCGGACTGGGGACCGACTCCTCTAATCTACCAGGAAAGAACCGTCTGCGGCCTCGCCCGTGGAACGTCCTGTTGGAACGCGAGGCCGTATGGATCAAGACGGTGAGCCAGAGTGGAGCCCAGTGAAAAATAACCTTTCCGCCGATCATCCGAACTGGCGGGAAAAGGCGAGGGACGTAGAAAAAAGGGGTCCCTTCATGTCAGCCTCCTCCTGGGTTCCGCCGGGCAACCCCTGAGGGCGCCGTCGGCCGGGAGCGGTGTGATCGCCGATGCGAAACGAGGTGGGATGGGGTGAGCATTCACTCAGCCCCCCTCCACCTACACTACGCTCCCCAGGAGGGAAAGAGCAGCGGGGCTGCAGCTGAGCACGCCTTGCCCCGGAGGAACCATCCGGTTCGCCCCGAGGGTCGGCGATAAGAGGAAAAACACAAGATGGCGTTGTCCAGCGTGTAGTGACCTGTCACTGGGAAATGTTCCACGACGCTTACCTTGGAATAAGACTGCTGTCATCTTCTCCTCGGGGAGGAGAACTCACCGGACGACCGGAGGTCGACTGCCGGGCCAAGCATCCTTCACAAAGGTTGGTCATTTACACAATTTATCTTCTTTGTTCTTCTGACAGTGCTATATTAGCTCGCTGAAGAAAAAATGGGAGCCGATTTCCCGCTCTTAACGTAATTTATACGGACCGGGTGGGGCCCACACAGCAGGTGGGCGTGGACTAATTTTTTTCAGTGCTTATGCTCTGCATAACGGGATAAACCCATCAGCGACAGCCTTAAAGGGCGAAGCCTATATGAAATAGAACTGAGTTTATTTACAAAATCCTCATGATGGTTTAATTTTTCAGGGGTGTTGAGTTAGAATCTAGGAGTGCTTGAGCACCCCCAAAAGAGGCTAAAACCACCACTGGTATGAACAAGTCATGTGAGCAAAAAGTCCTACAATTGGAAAACAAAAAAATTATGCTTAGTGTTTGCAATGTTAAAAAATACATGGGAATCCGAAGATAAAGTCAAATTTATAGCAAAATCATGCTTTTACATTTTAATTGCAGTGAATTACATCACCCCCCCCCCCCTTTCCCCCACTCACACACTTTTTTATTGAAATGAAACAAAACAAGGTTACTCACATGTACTCAAGCCTGGGCAGGTCAGTGAAGGCACCCTTTTCAATAACTCTCAGACTGTTGATATTCTGCACTGAGCTACAGGAATAGAAACGAGGCAACACATCAGCAGGTACAGCGTTAACGTACAAACGCACAAAACAACATCCATGCCTCCCAGAGAGTCAAAAGATTAAACGCGCCGCTCTGTAACTGACATAATCCCATGAAATTTAAATGAATTCAAGAACCGCCCCAGCTGTTCAAATGAATAATGATGCATTGATGGTTTGAATGCGAATCGAGGAGGAAAAAACAAAAATGTCACTTAGCCTACATTTGTGTCAGACTGTGGAGGGAGAGGAAGGCGTGTCTCTGGATGTGCGTGATGCAGTCGCTCTGGGAGATCTCTCTGTGGGAAGAAACAGTTAAAAATGCTAAACTAAACACACCTAAACTGTCTTAAATCACGCTGATAGAAATTAAAGACTTGGAAGAATGCATATCACCCCCAAAAAAACAAAATGAATTTCATTTATTGATGAAAAGGGATGGAGTTAAAAGGCATTTCGATCAATTATTGTAAAACTTAATATGCACCAGCTCTTGCAATATTGTGAGACTCTGTCAACACAAAGTATCTGTTGAGAAGGTGTACATTTAGTCCTGCCGCACTAAACAATAAATCAATTAATCGCATGATAAATGAAAATTATCAACCTCATTTTCATTTATCGGCTTTATCATTTCTTTGTGTCTCTCTTTCTACTGAAGACACTGGATGACAAAAAGCTCAACTCCGGTGCTCTTTACTGACCCCTCCCTTTCACTTTTCTCTTTAAAATCTGTTTCAACCATAAAAAAAAATCACGTTTTTGGATCGTTAAAAGCGGATAAGCTGAGAAGCTAAGCTACGGCTAACAGGCTGTCTTGGGGGAAAAAAACCTTTGTCTTGTTGAAGCTCCAAAATTCATGGTTGATCCCTGTGCCTTTGTGTAAAAAGTTTTTCTCTGCAAAAAGAAGCTGAGAACTTGTTTACTGATTTTTTTTTTGTGTGTGTGAAAAATGCTATGCTAAAGAGCTCAAACCACACCAAGCGTCCGCCATTTTGAGAACCGAAGAGAAACAGCCCATGTCACGTCAAGGGGCCTCCCTCCCATTTTTCTTAAAGAGTCACGCTGCTCCCTCACTATCCATCCTTCGGTTCAAACAGTCTTATACTGCCATCCAGTGGTCAAACAAAGGTATTACATGCAAAACAAATGAATCATTTCTGAAATTTGACAATAATTATTGTCAAATTTCAAACAATATTCTCGTTTATCACAATAATTTCTGAGACAATTAATCGCCCAGCAAAATTTGTTATCGTGACAGGCCTACATACATTCAGTGATTGCTTTCTGAAAATTTAATTGAAATTTGTCCAGTGGTTTGTGAGATATTTTGCTAACAGACAGATAGAAATGACTGTATAGTTAATGGCATGTTTAAAAGCTTGATTTGCTTTATCATTTAGAGCTCAAAATATGTGTTGGGTGTGATTCACAGCTACCACCCCACTGCTTTTTAGCTTAATATTTGCACAGCTGACTGTTCGTGTTGGCTAAAGTTGATTAACTGTGGCGGCCATCTTCAATGTGGTTTGGTACAAAGGTTAAGCAGTTGTAGATGTAAATCAAATTATTACTTTCTGAGTTTTAATACAGTTCATCTTACGGGCTCAGGAGAATTGTGCTAATGATGAACACACACAACCAAAAAACCATTGAGGCCTCTCGTCTTTGGCGGCGGGCGATAACGAGGCTTGGTTTGGTTTCTATACAAAAATAGGCCAGAGTTGATTGATACCGACCTGGAAACCACAAGAGGAAAATCAAAACACCAAACACCACCATCAACGATGCATGCTTTCTAGGCCACTACACACACACACACACACACACTGGACTTCATGATAGGAGGAACTCTGAACATGCTTCATAAATGCATCCAGGTCAGGAAGAGGAAGTGAAGGGATTTAATGAGTTGGACTAAAGAAAGACTCGACCAAGTTAACGAGGCGTATTTCTTTGGTTCTTGATTGCTTCTGATGGTTGCCTTTACAAAATGCTTTCCATCTTCTGTTTCAAATCGTTTTCCTCTCGCCCTCTGCTGTAATCAGCCGACACTTTTTCTAACGTAACGTCACGATCCTTCCATCTCGAGCCAAGAAACAATTAAAGTCTTCTCCCCTACACCCCGCACCTCCTGATTGCTTTACACACATAGTGTCATAATTACTGCTCGCAGATCATAAAAAAGCGTTTCACCATGATCTTCTAAAATGATCATGAAGCGCTTGTTTGCTGCAGTCTGCAAACACATTTTAAACATGCATTACGAAGGCGAAAACATCGAGTTCCCCGTGTCATTCTGCCTTGACACAGGTTTGGTCATTAGAAAAAACAGAGCTGTAAAAATCTAAAATCACTAAAGAAACTGTATTTTCTGTGAAAATGCAACGTGAGCGCTGAGTGCTAAATAACTTAGCTGAAATTTGAAACCAAACTGAATTGGTAAATTTAAAACACGTTGAACAGAGGCTAAAACGAGCAGAACGTAAGCTAAATGTAGCAGAACAATAGCTTAAAAACAAAAACAATATAGTTGTTTGACGTTTAAAGCAGAAAATCAGTAGCTAAAAGATTAAATCACCAGAGCTGAAAAAGCTAAAAGCAGCAGAACAGTGGATAAAAGTTAAAAAGGAGCAAATTATTAGCTAAAAATAGCAAAAAAAAAGATGCTATGGGAAAAAAGGAGGAAAATCCATATTAAAATTATCCAAATAAGTAGTTAATAGTGGCAAAAAAGATGCTAAAATTAAGGTTAGCAAAAACATTCGGCATGGACCTTGTTGTTAGCAAAAACAATTAAGAAGCAAGACAAAAGCTAAAATTAATAAAACTGTAGCTAAAGGAAAACTAGCGCTAAAATGAGCAAAAGATTTGCCAAAACTAATAGAACAGTAGCTAAAAGTAGCAAAAGGCTAGCTAATAGTAGTATATGAAAACAAATTGTATTTTGATTAGTCAGTTCAGCTGCCTAGCATTTGTTTAAACATATTTATTGCAAACTGTAAATTAAAATATAAAACGCTTGTTCTGAGCTCTATCAAATGGGGTAATTTGAAAAAAGTTTACTCCAGCAGTTTTCCAGATGAATTGATGTGGAGTTCTGAAATGCAGGTACGCACTCAATGTAAACAAACTTTTTTCTGTGTTTTTTCAAATGCATATTAATGCAACTCAAACGGCTCCTTTATAGTTGTTGCCGCTTGATGGACAATTTTAGTCACTTCGGCTGTTTTCAAACAAACAAACAACAGCAGGTGGGAGTGGGCAGCTGTTCACAAATTAGCTTGCAAAATTTTAATTAAAAAATATATATATTTCAGTCACTTCTTCCTTAAAAGTTTTATTTTTTTCAAGTTTTTGAATAAATTGAATAAATCTAACTGCATTATCAGGGGAATAAAGTCAAATAAATATTTTTTACAGAAATCAAAAATCATAGCCAACTTTTTCTGATCGAGCTGATTTTTTATTTTAATTTTAAAATATAAACACTTAAAATAGCACAGCATATGCACTTTGAAGCACTTTTAATGTAAATGCTGACTCAGCTTTCACAGATTTAAGACCTGAAGGTATCATTTCGGCCGAACCTTCAGAAATGTCAAAACACAAAATATGAAAACTGATGGCGTTAAAGTACAGCGAGTATCTGGGACTGATAAGACTCGTCCCCGAGGAACAAACACACTCAGCTCCGTTTAAAACGAGCGGCTGGAACATTTTTCTCAAGAAAAAAAACAACTTTAAGAATCAAAAAACTTCAATCGGCATCTTTCAGCAGAAATACATCCGTGTAGGCGTTTTGCATAAATTGTCCACCGGTCTGTGACCTGGTCAGCTACCTGCCATCTTTCATGTACACTTTCTTTAGTTTTAAGAGTTGTTGTTTTACATGTTTACACGATTTGATCTCCCCCGCAGCACTTCGGGGTGATTCACATCTCGTCTTCGACTGTGCCGTTCTCTAACCCAACGCGAGCTCTTCACTTCGAGCTGTTTCGTGGTGGATTTGCTGATGTGTTGAGGATTACTTTACAGCTGGGAGACCCACTGCTCCGCCGCACACTTTGGCTGCGTTTACTTCATTCAAAGTAAAGATTTTTACTGAGTTGCCACACGTGTGAAACACTTGGTCAATGTTTGAACCTAAACCACACAAAGTTGATTAATCCACTGCAGCTGGTGGTCCTAGTTTTCACCTGTAAACCCTCAGACATTTATAATTGTCATGCATTAGTTCAGTTTGTATCAGTGATTAATGTCCGGCAGTATCATTACTGCTGCTTCTACAAACATTGATTTATTAACGGTAATTTAACAAAGGGGAGTTGTTTTATTTGGCAACCTGAGGATAATGAAAATTTAGTTCATCCAGCTTGTGTTCAAATATAACTTTGAGTCAAACTATTATTCTCCTGTAAACTCCTTTTTAATTTGGAAAATAATTGACAAGTTCAGAAAATTTACTTCTAGTTTCCAAAATAAAAGCGCCGATTGGTGAGAAATGTCAAATGACTTCTAAACTGTTCTCTTTAAGAACACATAATGACACAGGTTACAGCTAAATAATTTTTCAAACTATCTTTGGTTTATCCTACTTTTTTTTTTTTTACTCAAATCTTAAACTAGTCAAAGTGAAATCTGTCATGATTCTGTGTTTAAAACAAAATGCTAGTGAAACTTTTCGGGAAGACGTGACTAAAAGGATTGTTTTTTTATTAAAAATTTGCAGAACAGCTGCCAACTCCCACCTGCATTAGTCACCTGCTGAATGTTATCAGCCATTAAATGGACATTATTAGTTGCTATCATCCCCACAGGTTGCATTCAGACTGCCCCTCCTGTTACATTTAAATGTACGTTGTTAGTGCTAGGGTCACGTGGTTAGGTAAAGAGTAAAGGGTCTGGGGTTAAGTTGAGGGTCAGGTGTAAGGTTAAGTTTAAGAAAAGGGTTAAATAAAGCAAAACCCCCCTAAACAAACATCTTCCTGTTTTACATGCGTGCAAAGCTGCATATTATCAGTGATAAGAACCTACATTTAAACCTACTAGGAGGTAGGAGGGACAGTCTGAACGCTACATATGGGGATGATAACAACTAACAACATCCATTTAATGGACTGATAACATTTGTTTTTTACAAAAACAGATGAAGCGACTAAAATTGTCCACCAGTGGCAACAACTAAAGGAGCTGTTTGGGTTTAATTAATACACATTTACATTCAGATATATTGTATATACGGTATATACGGTATATACGGTATATACTGTATATACCGTGGCCCCAAGGTGTAAATGAACAACATTTGAAAAAAACGGAATTAAATTTGAAAAAATGGAATGACATTTGAAAAAACGGAATGACATTTGAAAAAACGGAATTAAATTAAGCCAAACTGGAAGTTTTTTTTTTCTTTTTAAATGTATTAGCCCAACAACAGAACAATACACACAATGGAGATACAGTTAAAAGGATAGCCTGCTAACTGTATCTCCGTTGTGTTTGTACTGTATATGGTTCTGTTGTTCAGTTTTATGCTGTTAATAAAGTTAAAAAAAAAAACACTTCCTGTTTGGCTTAATGTAATTCTGTTTTCTCCCATGTGATTCCGGCCACTTCCGCTTTGGCCACTTCCGCTTTGGCTTAAAGTGATTCTGTTTTTATCAAATGTGATTCCGTTTTTTCAAATGTGATTCCGTTTTTATCAAATGTGATTCAATTTTTTCAAATGTGATTCCGTTTTTTCAAATGTGATTCCGTTTTTTCAAATGTAATTCTGTTTTTTTTTTTCTAATGTGATTCCGGCCACTTCCGCTTTGGCTTAATGTAATTCCATTTTTTTTTCCAAACGTTGTTCATTTACACCTTAGGGCCACCGTAGTATTGAGTAAAGTACACAGATAAAAGTTTGTTTACGTTGAGTGCGTACCTGCATTTCAGAAATCCACATCAATTAATCTGGGAAACTACTAAACATTTTCAAATTGCACCATTTGATACCGGTCAGAACAAGCTTTTTATATTTTATTTTATAGTTTGCAATTTAAACAAATCTGCTGCACCGACTAATCAAAACACTTCTTTCTGTAGATTATTACGCATTATGTCTAAGACTTGATAAATGTCCCCTAACTACAGAAAACAATAATTACTCCCCAGAGTGTGAAAAGTATTTTCAGCGAAGGCCCAATTAAATCACAGCTCAAGACTGAAGACGCATCAATGAGTGGGAAACATAATGGTTTGGGTTGCTCAAGTTGACGAACACGCTTCAGCTTTATTTCAGTAATTAAATCAGCCACCTCAGCCTCTTCCTGCACGTGTGAGAGAAAACTTACATGATGGTAACGTTGAGCAGCTCCTTGAAGGCATGGCTGGGTACTCGCTTCAAGGGCAGATGGGTGAGCCTTCTGCAAGATTCATGAGCGAGGCGTTTAAGTCCACACTTATATATATAAAAGAAAACAGGCTACAAGAATGTCTCTTCAGTTTGCATTTTATAGTCACAGCTCAAAACAAAACAAAAGAGCAGCACTGACACAAGAAGTCTGCAGAGAATAAAAGTTTCTTGAAGGGTTCAGTAAAAATCTGTGACTTTTAGTTGCAGCTGAGTTACTTACAGTCGAAGCACAGATGCTGCTCCTGCCCGGGGGGCCAGCTGGGTGTCCCTGTTGCACTGAAAGGAGTCGGGGGTGCAGCGGCAGATGGGGGGGCAGGTATAAGCCCCGCAGGAGCGCACGTTCAGGACGCCGGACAGCGCGAGCAGGAGCCAGACCACCTGGAGAGCCATGTCACACCGGGCCAGAGCTCACTTTCAAACTATTTCTTATAAATATATAAAAAAAGAAACACTTGCTGGGTCTTCCTGAAGTAGATAAGACACAACTCAGAGAAAAAAAAAAAAGACTTTATCAAAGCAGGCCAGAGGTACAAGGCTAAATTATCTCTCTCCCAGTGAGCGTTAGGATCTGCTGCTGCTGCCTTCAGGTGCTGTCGTAATTCTGAGCTTTCTCACCCCCCTGTAGAAGTTTCATCAAACTGAAACAAGAGCAGATTTTTTTTTTTCTTTTTTTTTTTTTGGACTGCTGAGCAGCACAGATGTGACGTTTGGTGGGTGGTGATGATGAAAGTTCTGCCAGATGAGGACGAGAAGTCGGTTCGGTGCAATAAAGGAGGCAAAGTTTTGTCATTTACAGTAATATTCAGATGGTTTGAAGTATATGCCACCAAAGATTGACAAGTGGGATGGGGGTGTAGCTATTTAAATATACAGACATGTCTTTGTTTATTGGTCTGTCTGTTTGCAAAATATGTCATGGACCAGATGGATTTTAATGAAACTCCCAGAAAAATCATTATCCGGTGTCCATCTACAACTGATTAACTTTTGGTTTGCTAGATGGCACTCGAGTGGTACGGCATGCCGTTGTGTCATGTAATAGGTAATAGTGGCTATTAATGATGCAATCGGCTTGGCATAGCCTCACACTGTCGTCTGTCTGGAGCAACCGTCAATCAGCTTCATTTCCTGCGTCGCCCCGGTGAAATAAAGTTAATTTGACCATTGAAGTGAATTTATTAAGTAAAAGTTAATCTGAGACGCACCTTTACTGTAATGTCGAGCTAATAAATAATTGTGGTTATCTTGTTAAATTTCCAAGTAATGCGCAGCCAGTTGCTCTCATGTTTCCGCGTATCGGCTTTTGAAAATGTAACTGATTTGACTGTCAAAGTGCATTTATTAAGGAAAAGTTAATCTCAGACACACTTTTACTATAATTTCGAACAAACAATAAATGTTTTTTAAGTGTTAATCTTGTTAAAGTCCTCCTGCGCACGCCCCCGCAGCCGCCATTTGGCAGCCAATTGATATTTGGCACAACACCGGCCCACATTTCCGAGTTGTCGGCGATGACGAGTAACAAACGCGACGCGTCAGCAGTGACGCATAATACTGTAAATGTGACGTATAGGGCGAAGAGACATGTTTGTGGATTTTTCCACTTTATTAGACATATTTGAACTGATGTGACTTATAGGGCGGTGCGACGTGTACAGCGGAAAATACGGTAACATCATTACAGACAACAGAAGAACAAGCTGAAGTTTTGCATGTGCTAGTTTGTCCGACTGAGTGTGTCTTGTCCCCCCAAAATAGCTACTTTAACCCTTTTCTGCTGTCAGCGACCTCGACCTCAATTACCATTCCCCTCACCATTTTGACCCATTTCAACAGAGCTCCAACATCTTCTTCTTACTGCCTCAAAGTAACAACACACACATGCACGAACACCGTTTCCCGGAGAGGTCACTGCCCAGCACTGTTTACCAGGACTCCCTGTAAGATTTACAGCACTGACAGGTTTAACCCTGTAGAAAAAAGTGACGGGGGAGGATAATTTGTGCACGTGGACTTGAATCTGCCCACGTCTTCACGCTTACCACCATGCTGTGCATCACATCACACCAAGAAGGTCACGCACAGCAGGAAGAGAAAAGCATACAGATTGGAAAATCACCCCGCAATGTCACGCCCGCTCGGCAGACAGCAGCAAACAAGCTGCTGTGGCTGTTTGAACCGCGTCGACTGTTCGATCGATGCCACTTTTATTCGTCTGATCAGATGCGAGTTCATTCAGAGGTGCCACAACTTTAAAAAAATTGCTCATTTAAAATATTGACAGTGTGATATTAATTTTTAAACAGAACTGATTTAGTCTCAGTAGAGCCTTTAAACAATACATTTCCTTCTGATTTGCTTTGGAATGATATTTCCAGTAACTCCGCTATATGCTCATTTATTGGAATAGTTCTCTACTTTTCAAATCTGTTACAGCAGGTTCACATGCTTTGATTAAAGATCTAGTCTTCCTTTAAGGAATGCATGTCACCCGCCGCCTTTAATGCCAGAGTTTTAGACTCAGATCATTTGAATGACTCTCAGCTACTACCACATCAAAGTTTTGCTCACTACAGTACCAGTAAAAATGACTGAGTCATCTCCATTTTTGTGTTGTCTAAGGTGTTGCAGCCATCTTGAAATGGCCTGACGCCCAAAGGTTAACAGATGGATGGATGGATGGATGGATGGATGGATGGATGGATGGATGGATAGATACTTTATTAATCCCAGGGAGAAATTTGAGTAATAATAATAGATGAAATCATGCATAATTAATCTAAGATGTGATTTTAGTCAAATTCCATCCATCCATCCATCCATCCATCCATCCATCCATCCATCCATCCATCCATCCATCCATCCATCCATCCATCCATCCATCATCTTTCACTTGTTCCAAAGTCGGGTCACAAGGTCAGCAGCTTGAGCAGGGGGGCCCAGATGTCTCTTTCCACAGCCACCTCTTCCAGCTCTTCTGGGAGGACCCAAGGTGTTCCCAGGCCAACAGAGAGACATAGTCTCTCCAACGTGTCCCAAGTTTTCCTCTGAGCCTCCTCCCAGTCGGACATGCCCGACTCACCTCCCTAGGGAGGCGCCCAGGGAGCTTCCTTATGAGATGAACCACCTCAACTGGCTCCTTTCGATATGGAGGAAGGGTGGTTCTACTTCGAGTAGCTCCCGGATAACTGAACTTTTCACCCTATCTCTAAGGGAGAGTCCAGCTACCCTGCGGA
Source organism: Nematolebias whitei (assembly GCF_014905685.2). NCBI lineage: Eukaryota > Metazoa > Chordata > Actinopteri > Cyprinodontiformes > Rivulidae > Nematolebias > Nematolebias whitei. The sequence goes on from NC_056498.1 coordinate 52,408,202, forward strand.
GGAAACTCCTTTCAACCGCCTGTATCCATGATCTCATTCTTTCGGTCACTACCCAGAGCTCGTGACTGCAGTTGAGGGTATGACTGTAGAGAGATCGGTAAACAGAGAGCTTTGCCTTACAGCTCAGTTTCCTCTTCACCACAACGGACCGGTACAGCGTCTGCAATACTGCAGATGCTGCACCAATCTGTCTGTCAATCTCACGCTCCATTCTTCCCTCACTCATGAACAAAACCCCGAGATACTTGAACTCTTCCACTTGAGGCAGAACCTCACCCTCGACCCAAAGAGAGCAATCCACCCTTTTCCGTTTGAAGACCGTGGCCTCAGATTTGGAGGTGCTGATTCTCATCCCAGCCGCTTCACACTCGGCTGTGAACCGCTCCAGTGAGAGCTGGAGATCACGGCACGATGACGCCAACAGGACCACATCATCTGCAAAGAGCAGAGATGGAATTCCCCCTGGCTGCACCGAGAAATTTTGTCCATAAAAGTTATGAACAGAATCTGTGACAACCAGCAGCCCATGCTAAATCATTAAATTACTTATTAAAAGGATTTGCAAAAATATACGGCAAATCATTTAAATCTAGATGACGTTTTTACGTCTCAAGTCATTTTCAATCTGAAATGTATGAACGCTTTTATTAGTCTAACTCTCTAGCATATAAAGCAGAGAGCAATATGCATTATTTCAAGGAAAGCTCAGACTTTATTAAATATAATTTACACGTTAAGATGAACAGAGTGTTGCTGTACAGGATCTAAATCTCTAACTCAATAACAGCTTCAATAAATGGTTATTTCACTCTGAACTCTTTACAACGGGGTTAAGAGAGAGCTGGACTAATTCAGACCTGTGAGGATGTGTTATAATAGACAGTAGGTGTGATCACACCCTCTCCTGTCTCCTCATCTTGCTTTTGTCTCTATTGTTAGATATTTCTTATTTTAGGCACGAGAGTCTTCATACCTCTGGGTGGAAGGCTGTTGACCTGTCAGCATCCTGCTGCTTATCACAGCAAGAACGCAGGGTGCAAGAACACAACATAAAACGATGTGACACAAAAAGATGCCAGGCAGCATTAAGCAGCTCAGCACCAGCTGGCATCAAACAGCAGAAGACTTTATTAAAAATAGACAACTTGACACAGAAATAGCACAATCAGTGAAACACATAAGGGAACCTTTGGGACATGTCCGCAGCCATTAGAAGCAGCAATCGGTGTTAAATGGTTTACTCAGTTTTCACAAGACGTGACGCTTTCAGGGAGCAAGTTCTGGAGTGAAAACACGAGCGTGGCGTTTTAATAGTGTGAACGCTTATGAAGCGTTCACACTATTGTGATCCATTTTTCTTCCGTATGTATTTCGGCATCTTTCCCGTTCAACAGTTTTTGTGCTATTTCAACAAATCATATATCAAAATGTTCATCTCCTCCAGGAAAAGGTTGCTCTGATTTTTGGTACTGGTGCAGCTTTAGCTTTTTGAAATATTTAGCGTTTTCTGCCACTTATTTCTCATAGAAAATGAATTGAGATCATTTTGCATCCTTCAAATCTTTAGTTCCGTTTACAGCCTTTTACTGCTCTTTTCACATTTTGTTCTGCTTCAGCTTCTTTCACCTTCACTACTTTCAGCTACTTTCATATGATTTTTCAGCTGTGTGCGCTGCTTTCAGATTCTTTCTGCTAACTACAACATTTTTGTGCTTTTTTAAACTTCTTTCTGCTAATTTCAGCTTGGTATGCTCCTTTCAGCTCATTTCTGCAAGTGTCAGCAACTATTTAGCTACTTTTATGCAAATTTGAGCTTTTTTCTTTTCAGATAATTGCAACTTCTTTGGGCTCACTTTTGCTTTTTTCAGTCTAATTGGGCAAACATATTATTTCTGCTTTCTTCTGCTAATTCCTTGTTCTACCCTTTCAGCTACTTAAATTTTTTTTTTTTTTTTTTTTTTTTAGCATTTTTTTAAAGCTAATTTGAGCTGTTTCAGTAAATTCAAATTTGTCGTGGTAACTTTTGCCAGTTTCAGCCTAATTAACCTCCTTCTACTAATTTCAGCTTGTGCTCCTTTCAGCTTATTTATGTTATCATAGTTTCAGTCATTTCAGCTACTATCTAGCTGTTATTTTTAGCTTTTTCAGCAAATTCCACATTTTTGAACTAATTTCAGCTCTTTCCACTTCCTTCTGGTCGTTTAAGCTTCTTTTTGCCTTTTCAGCTAATTTTTTGTTGTAGCTAATTTCAGCTTTTTAAACAAAGCTAATATAATCATTTCTGTGCTCATTTCTGCTTATTTAAACCCAATAGAGCAAATCATGTTTTCTCTCTCCTTTCTTCTGCTATCTTAGGCTTGCTCTTCCATTTCAACATTTATTTTTAGCTAATTTCATCTGTTTTTGCATGGTCTTCTGCTTTCCCACTGCATTTTCGCAGGAAGTCCAATTTCTCTAGTTGGCAATGCTTCTGACGTGTCTTATTCCTCACTACAAGTCCAGTTTAACAATAAGAATTACTTATTTTTGTGGCTGTAACTAACTAACTATTATAAAGCAGAAGTTTTCAACCGTCCCAGCACGCAATGAAGCTTTTCCTCGTAACATTGCTGTGAGATCTGCTGTGCTCAAACATGCATGCCAGTGCGGTGTGCTGCAAGCGCACCTTCCATGAAAATATACTTTTTCTGAGCTAAGTGCTTTAAATGTAAAAATGCAAGTTTTAAATATGAGGCCCAACAATGAAAAGTTAGATCAGCCATTTCTAAAATCATTTAATGGCAAAATAATTTGATGTTGGCCCAGTGGTAGGGCGGTTGACATCCAATCGGAGGATTGGGGGTTTGATCCCCAGCCCTTGCAGCTTTCTAAGGCGTACTTCGGTGAGACACTGAAGCCCGCTGGACGTGCGAAGTAAAAGTGTCAAATGTAAAATATAGTGACACCCACATTTGGCTATAAAATAGGATGTTGCACACTGATTCAGGTAAAATAATTAATAACTTTAATTTAAAAACAAGGAAAATTAAAAGGATGGCAAATGCCACCTGCGTTTGAGCACATTAACAGGATGTGAGCAAACAGTAGATTTCAAAAATGTCTCTCAACTCAACCCCACTTTCTTGTCTCTGCAAGGAAAATTAGCAAAAATATGCTGCAAATCATTTAAATGTCGATGACATCTTTGCTGCTTCTCGAAACGTTTTCAATCTGAAATGTATGAATGTATTTTTTCCTAATTTTACTCAGCTAACTTCAAAATCCACTAAATGTGAGATTAACAGGAGCACACCTTCAGGAAACTGCGTGCCATCTTGATGAATTGGTCTTCCCCTTGGATGGAGCATAAACTGTGAGTCCCCGACGTTTCTAATGAGGCGACTGTCTGCATTAATCTCCACAACTACTCGATACACCTTCTGGTGATGAACTGATAGGGTTTCTTGAGGACACCACTTGCTGTCTGTGAACAGGATGTGAAGGGATTAAATCTTACTGAGCATTTTTGCCTCCATCCTAACTTTTCTGATTTTCCAGTCATTTTTAAACAAACGGACATGACAACCATACCGAAAGATAATCAACAAAACTGTATTGAGCGCTTCACACAACCCCCCCCCCCCATTAAAAACAAGCATTATGTCATTTTCAAATGTTTTGTCAAGTCAACACTGAAGATTTATCAACAGATGAAGGAGACAAACTCATTAAATGGTCAGGTCCACAGTTGGAGTGTATCTCGGGATCTGCAGGCAATTTTTGAAACAATCTGGGGAAAAATATGATTGCACAACATTAGTAATTATTTAAGCACAGTTTAGTAAAGTGAGGTCTCAGCAGGTAAATCAAAGATTCATAAATGGAATGGTAAATGGACTGTACTTATATAGCACCTTTCTATCTGATCAAGACACTCAAAGCGCTTTACACTACAATCTGTGCCTCATTTACCCATTCATACAGCACTCTACTCGATCTCTACAAGCTAACTGAACAAATCATTCTAATGAGACTCATCAGTGCTTTATCACATTCATACACTGAAGGGACACACATCAGAGGGACATAGGAACATTTTCGCCTCCAATTCCTACATGTGTCCAGTTTCACTACTTTTTGTCTGTCTCAACAGATCTCACTTGTAAATGAGTCTTCTAGGATCAATGTGACTTATCTGTCTAAATAAAGATTGAATGAATGTCTTGCCAAGGGACACTTCGGCATGTGGCTGCTGGTGGATTCAAACCCCCAACTCTTGCATTGGAGGACGACTGCTCTAACCACTCAGCCACAGCCGCCCTATACAGAACCTCTTTTAAGAAAAACTACAACTTTACTCAAATGCTCCAAAAAAATCTTAAGTAGTTAAGTTTCTAATATGGTTCATACCTAAAAATCAAGATTTTGTTTGTAAAATAATAATAAAAACTAAAATAAAAAACTAAAAGTATCAATAGAAAGATTTTTTTTTCTTAGAATAATCTGTCATCTGCTTCATTTGGGCAAATAGGTAATTTTTAAATTTCCCCATTGGTGTCCAACTTCAACTTTTGTATGACTTTTATTAATGTTAAAGGAACACAATATGCAAAAATGTATTAAAATTTGGTCTCATTTTGTGAGATGGAGTACATTTTCATGATAAAATAGTAACCATAATCTCAATAAAAAGTCCAAGTTCTCCGACTCTGTTTTTGTTATGATTAACTGAATATCCAGAGACAAGGACTGAAAATGAACTGACTTCAATCCTGTGTAGAAAATGAGTGAATTTATTTGTAGTGAACAAGCAACATCAGGAACCCCAAGGAGCAAAGAAAAGGGTCAGGTAGGTGTACTTTAGGAATAGATATATGTTGACTGTCTTTTGGTCTTGCATACATAAACTGGGTTGTCAAGGAGGAGATGTTCCAATATATCCAGTGCAAGCAAGGTGACGTCCAGGATGAAACGTAGTTTCTGGCAGGTGCATGGTTGGAAGGTGAGGATGACAGCTGAGGAGGCCACAAGTAGATTTCCAGGGTTTCACAGAGGAGTCCAGGAGCAGGTAAGTCACAAGGGATAATGCTGAAATATCAATGGCAACTACCATTGGCATGTAATGCTCCAGCGGCAAGGAGAAGTCATCGGCTGCCTTTTATGCTTCTGGCATCTCATCAAGGAAATGGCTAACAGGTGTGGCAGCTTGGCATCATCTAGTGACCTCAGGACAGCAGTGAAAACAGGAACTCCCACAGTCTTGATTTATGTAAAGTGTGCTGAAGTTGTTTATGCACTGCATGCCACTGATGCTTCCTCATTGTACCCATACATTCATGTTCTTTTCCCCTGGCAAGACTGTAGGGAGATGGCGTCTATGTCCAACTGTCATAAGGGGCTACACCCTGGACAGGTCTTTGTCCACCACAGGGCTACGTAGAGACAAAAACAATCCTTCATGCTCTCTCTTTCATTCAGATTTGCCATTTAACCTATTATGGAGGATTTTGGTTTGTAGGGAAAAAAACATTCATTGACAGGAGAATGTGTAAATTGTACACACAAAGGCCGTAGTTGGGTTTTGAACCTGAAACCTTCTTACTATGAGACAAATGCTCTAACCACAGCTCTACCATACTGCTCCTATTTTCATTACTGCACCCAGTGGTTCATAAATAAATAAATTTACCCAAATACTTAAAGCACCTAAAAGGTTCAAAATGACTCAAAACTTGAATTAAAGGAAACGAAACCAAACGATAAATAACAACAGGATTAATCATTTGAACTAAAAGTGAACTCATAAAGTCAAGTATTTGTTGAAGTTTCAACTCTGAGCACACACAGAGTTTGTCACTACAAAAACTGGTTTAAACACTAAACATAAATATAATTTTAGTTATTCTGTTCATTAACAATTTTTAACCCATCAAGTGCCTGGATAAGTTACAAACTTTACTTTGTTTTATAGAAGTCCTGACTACCAACTTGTTTTCTTACCAGCATTTAAAGAAAATTGTTTAGGGATGCACGATATTGGATTTTTGGCCGATATCTGATATGCCAATATATTAAAACTTATTTGGCCGATAACTGATACCGATACGATATATATTTTTTTCCTACAGCTACTTACAGAGACTACATAACTTTCTCTGTTATGGAATTAAAATACTACATTATTCTGCATGGTCTTTGTCAGTTTGGCCTGATATCAAATGCAGATGCCAAAAAGGGGCTGAAAATGAAGTAATACTTTAACTTGGATTTTGTTTAATGTCAGATTGATTCAGGACATTTACGCTAACACAATGACAACACTCGAACAGTGCAAATTTGTACATTTTCACAAATCTAAATTCAACGGTGTGCATGATGTCATAACGTTGTGCTGGTGCTGCAGGCATACTTGTCATTCAAAAACAGCACCTTTAATAATATATATATATATATATATATATATATATATATATATAAGGCGCTGTATATATATATATATATATTTAAACAGCGCCTTTTATATCAGCGAGTTATTTTGATGGAATTGCTGATGTCTGATATTTAACTTTATCACTAATATCGGCCAATACGATACATGCCGATAATATCGTGCATCCCTAATTTTTTTCTAAACCCAACCACAGATGCCAATCAACTATATTGGCTTTCATATTTTAGACCCTGAGGTGCCCCATTTTGTGTTTGTGTTAGTTTGAACTCTTAGTTCTTTGTGATTTTTGTATTTATCAGCATATTGTTTTGTCTTTCAGCTTCTCCCTTCTTCAGGGGTCACCACAGCGAGCAAACTCGCATGGACGTTTTGGAAATTGTTTTACGCCCTTTCTGACGCAACCTGGGCTTGAACTCGAAGTCTCAGGGTTTTGAGGCCGCAGCGCTGCCCACTGAGCTGCCCACTGAGCTGCCACCGCCCCAGTATGTTTCAGTATATGCCAGCGTTTTGTCTGTTTGTCACCAGCTTCCATTCACCAGTAAGTCCTCCCAGTGTAAATTCTTCTCAGTGTTGTGTCACATCCTCTGGTCTCAGTTTCAGTCCTTTTTGTATTTATTTAGGTCTTTAAGAAACTTTTAGGATATATACAGTACCTGCAGATTACATGAACAGACTTCAGGTGAACCATTGAAAGGGTCTGACGCTGGTCAGAAAATATGTGCAAGAAAACTGAAAAATCAATAAACAATTTTAAATAACTCAAAATCTGAGCAAGTCCTTTATTGTCAGAGGCTGATGGACATTTTTGAAATAGACAATTTTATCCTACAAAAGGGGGCAACACTGCCTCTGAACTCAATGAACACCCTTCCAACTAGAGCAGAGTAACATTTTTTTTTTTTTTTTTTTTTTTTTTGTTCAAATGAAAGATATTCTCTTTGTATTCCATCATCTATATTTGCCATCACTGGATAGAACCAGGGAAGCAATTTACTTTTGTGTGCAGTAGACTCTGATGACATTCAGGTTTGATGTATTCTCTACTTGTAGGGAATGATTTTACTCACTCATGTCGAGCTGGCAAACACAGTTAATTATGATTTTACAAATCTGACAGCCGGCTTTTAAAAGCAGAGTGTGTGCTCTTGTTCTTTTTAATTTAATTAAATTTTTTTTACAGCATGTGCAGGATAAAGGATATTTAGGAAATACTACGAGAACCAGAAGGATTGTTGTTAGTTTTAAAACATGGAAAATCAAGGCTCGACTCACTCAAGGCCTCCTCAGGAGTCTCGGATCATGAACAAGGAAGTGACGGCCAAGGAGACAGAATGAGAGCCAAGAGAGGACAACGGCAAAGCAGAGGTAGGAATACACACATACACACTACGACCATGCACAAATGAGCTCTTATTATACCTAATACTCACCGTTCATGAGGTTTTTACCCGCTAGAAACATCAAATATTTTCTCAACGATCTCTAATCGTTACCATTTCTCGTACTTGTGTGACGTTTTACAGAACCAGCAGCACAAGGCTGACACATTAGTTAATGTGGGCTCAACATGAGAGCCACAGTGAAGATTATCATTGTGAATTATGAGGTAGAATTTATGCAGGCTTATTTTTGATAGTGTCTAACCTTGAGGCTGTCCATTCAGGCTTTTGCTTCATCATCAAACACACACACACACGCAAGATTGCGAGAAAGGGCAATGCTCCTGACTGCTTATCGGGGCAGGAATTCACGAGGTCCTTGGACATCTGAAATAGATCCCAGAGCCATCGCATTAACAGGTTAACCCCTTCCACACCGTTATCCATCACTGCAGGACTCAAGTCAATAATAAAGAGATAAAAACTCTCATCTGTTCACTTTATTTCTGAGACGTTCCTCAGTTTGATGCACTTACTGGTTCAATAGTTGGACTCAGAAGTGCAGTTCTCTAGATGGATCAACAGGTGTCAGGGAGCACTTCTCTTTCATTTGAGGGGCTGAAGTCAGGTCCAGTGGCCAGGCTGCCTTTGATCATCGATTTATTCGGATCCGAAGCTAAAGAATAATCAGCGTGGTGAAAATTGGACACAGAACTGGTTGCAGCTGAGGTGGAAGCTAGCCTCTAATGGTAGAGTCTGGAGTCTCCCAGATGTGTGTCAAAATCTTTTTTTTCCATTTTTATTTTCAGGGTTTGTTTGATCTGTGTGTTTGTGAAATGTGCTGCAAAAAATGTTTGATGATAGGTTTGGCTACTTTACACCAAGGTCTAGTGAAGAAAATAATCCTTCATTTTCTCAGTTCTATCACTTGTAATGCTTTGGTCTAGCTTACGATTAGCCTCGATTTAAAATAAACAGAACAAAAACAGACCGTACATGCCAGGGTGATAATCAGCGTCTGTCTCCCGCTCATGAATGACAGCCCAAACAAGCAAACTGTTCCTAAAAAAAGTTTGGTTCTCATTGAATTCATTTAAATCTTCTTGTTCCAACTGTCTCAACGTTGCCTCGAGCACATGCTAAAATAGTTTCACTACTGGCAGAAGCACTTACAGCTTTTTCCCATCATGCAATTCCAACATTTTATTTTTTATTTTTTTTTTGGTTTCTACTGACATCAAAGCATCACTTTCAGTGCCAGCTCTACTGCAACAGAAGTGGAGGAATTGGCTCTGTGTGTGTGTGTGTGTGTGTGTTCAAGAGTGGGAGGTTTGGACTCTGGCCCAACCCTTTGGATAGTTTTCAAGATAAACACATCTTTACAAAGGATACCTATCTGAAAGGACAGGTGTCATGGTTCACTCTGGACAGTCCTTGAAGGACGAACATGGCTGCTGCTCAGTGGCTCTGTAGTCCCAACAAATTTAATACGGAGAACCATCTGATTAGTGATTTTTCTCTGGGATGTCAGAGGACAGCACTTTATGGACCGGGATAGAACAATCTGAACTCTTTAAACACGTCCGGCCCTGGATGTTTAACACCATGATTCATTTGACACCATAGCTATTATTGCACTTTAATCAGAACAGTGCATGCCCTATTTATCTTCATTATGAACATGGAAACCAAGTACTCCTAACAGAAACTTTCCATCTATTAAAACATGATTGACTCATTTATAAATAAATGAAACTGTTACATCCGTTTCATTGCTGCCCGTCAGAATAAGATGCTTCTAAAACGGTGTATTGCTGTTCTCAAAGGACAGCTGGTCTTACCTATTAAGACACAAAAGCAGCTGGCGCTCCTGGTAGCAACCAAATGAGCTACTTAAAAATATACATTTTTAAAGGCTGCAGTTTAAATAAGACGTGCCAATTATAGAATATTTATTAATCCCAGGGAACACATTAAGCCACCAGATTACAGTTTGGCCATAGCTTTCTGGATTGGTTCATTCGATGCGCTGAAAATTAAGTTTGACTGCTGGTTATTCAAGTAAAGCACATTTAGTCCTGACAAAAGTTTTGTTGTCCATCCATCCATCCATCCATCCATCCATCAATCCATCAATCCATCCATCCATCCATCCATCCATCCATCCATCCATCCATCC
>NC_056498.1:52418289-52452803 GCF_014905685.2 Nematolebias whitei
TCCATCCATCCATCCATCCATCCATCCATCCATCCATCCATCCATCCATCCATCCATATATACATACATACATACATACATACATACATACATTATGTATGTATGTATGTATGCATACATCCATCCATCCATACATACATACATACATACATACATACATCCATACATACATACATACATACATACATACATACATACATACATACATACATACATACACCACTAAATGCTATTAACCAATGTTTAATTTAAAACAGTGTAAAATTGGCTGTACATGTGTTATTTCTTGCATACATAAAGGTGCAAAATTAAAACATCAATCCTCTGTAACTAGACATGAATAAAATTAGCTAAAATTCTATCATAGCTGTAATTTTTGTTTAACCTAATTGCAATAACCACAAATATTAGTAATTAGACAGTAATTGCACCTCATTCACAAGTATTTATAGACAAAGATTTGCTCCCTCATTGTTTATTGTATTGATTTGTGCCCAGACTTGTTTCTCAGCAACCATTTTGAACCTCTGTAATACGACGATCTATACATAAAACCCATTATTTGCAAATGAACCAAATGCACAGTTAGACTTTGCATGAAAAGTCAGTGAAAAAAGATAATGATATCAAGCCATGCATAGCATGAGCTTCAACACCCGGAGGCTCGTACAACAGCATAAAAAAAAAAAAAGATAAATCAATCTGCCAAGCCATTACTGATCCAGCTGTAACTGCTGCCGAACAACCAATGAGCACAACTACTCTTACGTTAGGAACTTTGACTATTTTTCCTCAACGTTCAGCATCTGTTTTAGAGCTTGCTTGTCTTTATGTTGATGTGTGAGGAACAAATGTTTTATAATGCACACTTTTTTCTAAAAGATGAAAAACAACAAATAAAAGATTTTCTTCTTAAGAACAGTTTTGGCAGATAATGATCAACATTTGGCACTTTTTTTTTTTTCCTCAGATCAGTCTTATTGCCTTCCTATCTGAACAGAACTGGTAAATATCATTCTGTAGAATCATCTCAGTGTCTCTCATAATGCACTGCAGGGTTTTTATCACTAAAATAAATTATTGGATGTTCCTCTACATCTGATAAACTTTTGGAGTCGATCCAATTCGAGATGGCTCCCACAGTTAACCGATATTAGCTAACTAAAAAAAAAAAGTCTATAGCACAGTCAATTTTATAGCTATTTGTCACATTTGTCTGGTGCTGGTGAACCCAGTGGTGCAGGCAAGCAGCCGAGTACTCAGAAATATGTAAAATAAAGAATTTATTAACAGAACAAATGAGCTGACGTGGCAGCAAAACAAAACATAGAATGAACAGGGGGTACTCACAGTACAGACGGGTCATCACCAGTGAACAGATAAACAATGCCAGAACAAGGACTAAGACAGAGACACAGACTTTTATACAGGAAACACCAAATAGCCCAAGTGATGACACCTGTGGGTAATCACAGATGCCAGAGAAAGAGAAACAATGCAAGACATGAACACGACACAAGATGGGGCTACATACTAGAGAAACCCAAACCCTATAAAAAGAAATGGAGGATTGGGGGAAAAACAGACATAAACACGACATCAGGGACAAGACCACAACTCCTACAACACTGAGATAAAACTTGATGTTTTAGTAGTCGAGTCATTCACAACATGCGCTCTGAGTGTGGCATCTCATCATATTGCATGATAATGCTTCTGACCTGTAGTTTCAAGCTTTGACCAGCACTCTATAACTCTGTCATTTCTCAACACAGAGTCCAAAACTTGGCAGCGAGTGATATGTTTCCCTTCATGGAATGTTAGGCCTTTAATTTTGCCTGCTTCCCTCAGATGTGCTGCAGCACGATGAGCAAGCAGCTTCAGCCACACAGCTGGGTGGTCAGCTGCAGTTAAGAGACTTGGGCAGCAATCAAGCAGCTGCACATAACAATACACACAAAGACTGAAAGGCTGGCAGTCTGCTCTTTCAAATTCACAGTCTGCTGCTGTACGTTTATCCATCCAGTAAATCTGTTCTGTCCTAATTAAGCTAAAAAAGGCAGAGTGAGAGGGTCATTAAGCACTTGTTTATTTGGGAAACCACTGGCACAGAGCGACAGTTGTAGCCTCTTCATTGGCTCATATAATTGGTCTGACCAAAGATGAGCTTAGCACCATGCAGAGTGATGGTCAAGGGCACTTGGGGTTGGTGTAAAAGTCGGCGGCACGCAAACTTTGATCATTACATTCTCAGCAGGGAAGAGTTCTGATGAACACTCGCGTTGACCTCAGAGCTGTCAAACCCATTTCGGGAGCTGCTGCTGAAGTCATCTCACACATAATAGTTTATTGCTTGAAATGAAAAGAGGATCGGGGCCTCGCGAGAAGTGATGGCACCGAGCACGATTAAAAAGCAAACAAGACGGAAGAGAAGAGGATTCAATTATGGAAGAAGTGTATCTCACAGGTAGAGTGGCCCTTGTGCTTGTCAGAGATTGAAAGAGAGGAGCGTTAATCATGCCGCACAACCCACATCTCACGGACTCCATTTTTAGCTGTTGGAGGCAGTCAATGAACTGAAATACAGTGAATGTCAGAGGAAAGGTCAATGATGCTGTTAGGAGACCTTGTGAGGACACTAAGCAGGTGTTTGGTCTTTACTGTAACAAATAAAGGAAAGCTCAGAAAGCCTCAGCAACAGAGAAGTTACATAATTCAGATAACAATTCATACATTATATGTACTGGTAATTTGTTTGGATCGAACTGATGTCTAATTTCTTTTAGGGAAAATTGAAGTAAAGTACAATCACAGAGATGAATGTCAAAGTACCATATTTTTTGCTGTATAAGTCGCACCTTTTTGCATAAATTTGCAAGTCCTGCAACTTATACAGTGAAGTGACTAATATATGTTTTTCCCCCATATTTACAGTATAACCCCATTTTTGGCTGAGATCTGATGATTTCATTCATTCTGACATGGAAAATATAGAACACTACCATTTTCAGCCACTGGAGGGCCCTCGAGTAGTATGGCAAGCCAAGTGTCTCATTAATAGGTAAAAGTGGCTATTAATGAGAAACTTGGCTTGCCATACAAAGCCACCTTCGTCTTGCTCCGGAACTCCTGGAGCAAACATCAAATCAGCTGCATTTTGCCGCGCCACCCAGGTGAAATGCAACTGATTTGACCATTAAAGTGCATTTATTAAGGAAAAGTTCAACTGAGACACACTTTTACTTTAATATTGAGCAAACAAATAATTGACTTAGTTGGCTATCTTGTTAAATTTCGAAGAAATGGACAGCGAGTCGCCCTCTGTACGTTCATGTTTCTGCGTATCGGCTTTTCAAAATACAGCTGATTTGATCGTCAAAATGCATTTATTAAGGAAAAGTTCAACTGAGACACACCTTTGCTATAATTTCGAGTAAACAAATAATTGTTTTAGGCGGTTATCTTGGTAAATTTCAAAGAAATGCACAGCGAGCCCTCCCTCTGCATGCTCCCGCAGCCGCGAATTGGCTTTTGAAATGTTGCGGATTTTACCAGTATAGTGCATTTATTAAGGAAAAGTTAAACTGTGACAAACCTTTGATATAATGTCGAGCAAATAAATAATTGTTTTTAAGTGTTAATCTTGTTAAATTCTTGCTTAAGTCCTCCCGTGCACGCTCCCGCGGTCGCCATTTGGCAGCCAATTGATTTTTGGCACAACACCGGCCCACATTTCTGGATGGTCAGCAGTGATGCATAACAAATGCGACTTATGTGGCGAAGCGACTTTTTTATGTTTTTTCCACTTTATTAGACATATTTGGACTGATGCGCCGTTTACGGCGGAAAGTACGGTAATGCTGGAAATAAAAAAAATAGTTTTCACTGAAAAAAATTAGTTTATTATAAGCACAGTAATCATGGTTTTCAAAACGAGAACCTTTCAAGAACCTTTACAAAGATTTTGCTCTTCACCACATCACTCTCTACAAACAGGATTCATCTCTTCACTGCAGACAGCAGCCAGTGACTCTGGCTCATCGTTGTCCAACAGATCTTTTTGACTTCAGGTGAAAGCAGCTGCAGTAAAAAAAAGTGTACAACCCTGAGAAACCAGATTACATTATATTATTAAAACTGTAATTTATTTTAACAATTCTGCCAAGGACTCCTGGGAGATAGGCACCAGCTCCATGTGACCCTGCAGGGGAAAACGAGTAAAAAAAAAAAGATGAATAAATGGATGAACATTAACAATCCTAATTCTCAGAATAACGACAAGCACGACAAAGATGTGGATCTTCAAAACTGTGTACGGATTTAAGTTTTGTAAATTAAAAACTAGCATTAAGGGATGTTTCTTTTGTACTTAAGAGATGAAGCTGATTAAAAGTGATGCTTTAAAACCATCTGTCATGCTTCTTGAAGTGATTTTTTTTTTTTTTTTTTTTTGGAAGAGCTTGTAATAATCCCAACAAACTTTGTAGATACGTTCTATTCATAGAATACTAATGACATATATGGGTTGATCCAACTTGGTAAGAGCGCAACGTACAAAACAGTTCTTCTCACGTAATTGTTTTTATGTGATCATAGACTTTAGCTTCTCAAAATATGCTTGCATTTTTTTAAACTACTTGCTCCAGTAGCACCACGTTCCCCACTAAATTACCTCAGTAAAAAGATTGTGATGGTGGATCTACCTTCTCAAGTTAGTACTCTCCTTGCCAGATGTGGATGCCGCATGGACAGTTCAAGCTGCAGTCTCAGGTAATCCTGAAAGAACTGGCCCCTTATCACTGTGTCAGGAATGAGCTATCCCATTGCTTTAATGTCTGTGTGGCTGGAGGATGAGTTTTTTTTTAACAGTAGTTTTAGTACTATATGGTCAACAAAAATCAGTTGGAAGTTGTGAAGGTCAAAGAGTGCTGCAGGAAATATGTGTGGTGGGAGAATTAAATCCACAATTAAAGTCTGCACAACCTGCACTATCAGTGGAAAAATGAGCTCACCGCCTTAATGATCAAATCCAGAACTACAACTGGTGCAGGTGGTTGAGTTTCTCACTGCATTTTAATGTACTTTAGTAAAATCAATGTTGCTTTCTATCAGCATGACACATCAGAGCCTTGTATTTACTCGCTTTTCTATTGGCCATGTGTCCATTTCTAGTTTTTAAGAACCTGTCTTAATAAATACTTTGGTTAAACTAAATTTATAACCATGCACCAACTAAGGGACTCACTCATATCCACATTTCTTTTTGTCACTGTGCCATCAAAAGGATGTGTACGAGTTGAATCAGAAAGTGAGCCTACTTTGACTGACAGCCTCTCTTTCTCAGCGGCACCGTTACAGTTCTGCTGCAACCACCCACGCAGCAGTAAGTAGCTCCCCAGTTTGCTGAAAGCTACAGTTTCTTTGTATCAGTTGCAACCATGGGTGGTGACTGCACCTGTTCCACTACTTCATTCATTCAACCTTTATTTATACAGGTTAGTCTCATTGAGCCACAAGGGCTCATTTACAAGAGAGACCTGTTTTAAACAAAGAACACAGATGAGGTTGAGTCTGCGTTGGTTTTTGCCATGAACTTAGCAGTTGTTTAAAATCCCTTATGGTCAAGGTCGAGAGCTTTAGATCTTTTTGCAAGGTGTTCCAGGATACAGGAGCGGAGTAGGAGATGGCAAAGTTGGGTCTGCATTGAGGGTACACTGCATGTAATAATGTCCTGAGAGCGCACGCTGTAGCTGCACTCACAGGGTGACATATAGGATAATATATATATATGAAGGCAGCAGCCCAAGGAGTGATTTAAAGGTGAAAATGTACCAGTGTGAGAGCCTGTGTGAAGTTAATGATGACCAATTGACCAATGAACACAAGGTGCAGTGATGGGTACGATAGTGCCAGCCAGTTATGAGTCTTAGTGCATCATGATAGACAGAATCCAACATCTGCAAGGTGCTTGCAGGAGCATTCATCTAAAAAATGTACAGTGACATTATTTAGATGAATGCTCCTGCAAGTAGTCAAGAAGGACATTCCTCCTGTAGTCAATGGAGAGGAGGAATGTAACAGTTACAAGGTGTTTCCTAGTGTTCAGAGTTAGGCAGGATCTATTTCTACAAAAGAAACCCAGTTTTACTTTCAATATCTTTACCAAATTTTTGACTTGAGGCTTAAAAGAGAGATGCAATTCGACCAAGATACCCAAGTATTTATAAGAATTGACAACACTCAGTAGGGACACCATTCAAAGATAAAATAGAAGGAAAGACTGCTGGAACTGACTTCCTGTTTGAAAACAACATCCCTTCGGTTTTCTCAGCATTTAGCACAAGTTTGAGACGGAACAAATCTGACTGGATGATATTGAAAGCAGATGGTATAAGCTGGAAAACCTTAGCAACTGTTTAAGATAAATAGTAAACAACTGTGTCATCGGCATAGAAATGTTAGAATGTGTCAGGAATGATCTGACCTACATTACTTTTGTAGATTGTGAAGAGGGTGCATCCTAAGACTGAACCTTGTGGAACACCATTGTTAACAGTTAGATAAATGGAAGAAGTGCCATTATGTTGAACACATTGCCTCTGATCTGAGAGATAATTGGAGAACCAGCCAATAGTGTTATCTGAGAAACCAATTTCAGAGATCTTATGACATAAGATGTCATGATCCACAGTGTCAAACGCTTTAGACAGGTCTAAATAAAGTGCAGCACAATAGTCCATTGACTACTACTATACTTAATCAGCCAAAAGGGCATCGAAATGAAAAGAAATTAAGAGGTAATCCTATATCCTATATCCAATCCTTTAAAAATGCACATCACCTGCTGCTTTACATGCCTGAGTTTTAAACTTGGATTACTTTATGTTAAGAAATGATAGAATTTTATCCCCTTTTTAGTTAAACTTTGAAAATAACGTGATTTTACATAATCTTAGAGCTCAGAATCTGGGTTGGGGATGATTATCAGATGCATCAAACTTTTGATCTATACAGTATCTGTAAAAGTGACTGAGTTATAATCATTTTTGTATTTGCTAATGTCAATACGTTGTGGCAGCAATTTTGAATTGGATTGGCTCCAACGGTTAATGATGTTGTAGTTGTACATTTAATACTTATTTTCTGAGCTTCATCAACATTTGGCCAGTGATTTATGATTTGATTATATTTTAGTTGCTTTAATATCCTTTTTTTTATTTTTTTTTGCTTTAATACAGCAAAAACCTCTTAGTTAAAATGAACTGAAACTATTAAATTTAATGTACAAGAATGTGTAGTTTGAACAAACAAATTTGTTTTCTTAGTGTTTCGTAGCATTGTGTGGCTTGAGCAATGCATCATGATAACAAGCCGGCGATTTTAAAAATACCACTATCATGCTACAGTGGACACATCTAGAAGTGGGGCCAATAAGAACACTTTACTGTGTGAAATATGCTAATGCAGTTTATCACCATATGACTTTTATTGTTATGAATTGGTGCTGAATCAGAGATGGCTAAGCTCACTGTATAACAGACAGCTGTAACTAGGACAATGTGCAGCGTCATCAATATTAAACATGAGGAACTAATGGCAGCCAGTTGTCCATGGAGGGCAAAATTGCTGCAATCAATCTCGTTTGGGCGAGGCACAGAGAGAAGAGGGGTGTCGACGCCGCTGATATTTAAGGGGGTCAAGTGCCATCGATCGCATGGTTTCCACAGAGACACTGACCTGTCATCAATAAGACAGATTAACTCTCAGTGCCAGCACCTGTTTCTCCACTGTCCATCATATCTTTACAACCTGTCTGCCGTGTCCACTGTGCAATTCAATTCCCCATGAGTTGCCTTCGATGGGTCCACTGCCTCTGTGGCACGAATTGCTGACTGAAGAAATGTACACAAGAGAGTGTCAGATTCTTCAGAGAAATTAACAGCAATTACAGTTGAATTGAAAAAAGAGATTTTGTTTGGTTATCCAAAATTTTATTTATGTGCAATTTGTTTCTTTCCCAGGACATAATAAAATCTTAATCCACACCTATGAGTTGCATCAAATAGCCAAAGCAACAACTTACGTTCCTCTTAAAGACCTCAAAACTCTTGTCCATGCTTTCATCACCACCAGAATGGACTAATGCAACTCTTTATATGTTGGTGTGGAACAATCCTCTCTCCATCACCTGCAGTTAGTCCAGTACGCTGCTGCACATCTTTTAACAGGAACCAGAAAGCAGGACCACATCACTCCTGTTTTAGCAGACTTACACTGGCTACTTGTTCCTTTTCATGTTCAGTTCCATTCAATTCAGTTTATTTATATAGTGCCAAGTCACAACAGAAGTTGTCTCAGGTCATTGAACAAAAACATTTATATATATATACGTATATATATGAAAAAAAACAAGTTAACACTATTTATCTGAGGAGCAGACTGCTTTGAATTTAATTTCATCACAGACCTCTCATCTTGAGCAAGCATGAAGGCGAAAGTGGAAAGGAAAAATTCCCTCACGAGGAAGAAACCTTTTCCAGAACCAGGCTCAACACAAGCGGCCATCTGCTTCGACCAGCTGGGTTTGGTAGGAACAGATACACAATGGCAGGACAAGAATCACATATAGAGATAGAAATAATATCAAATGAAAATTATTCAATTTTAACAATTCATTTAAGGAAATGACGTCAATTTGTCCTCCAGTAGTCTAAGCCTATAGCAGCATAAGAAGCCAACTCTAACTATAGGATTTATCAAAAAAGAAAGTCTTAAGACTGGACAATGTGTCAGCCTCACAGACAGAAAATGGAAGTTGGTTCCACAAGAGAGGAGCCTGAGAACAGAAAGATCTTCCTCCCATTCTACTTTTGGAAACTCTAGGAACCGCAAGTAAGCCCCTCATTCAGAGAGCGAAGTAAAAGGTAAATGGTAAATGGACTGTACTTATATAGCGCCTTTCTATCTGTTCAAGATACTCAAAGCGCTTTACACTATAATCTGTGCCTCATTTACCCATTTCATACCTCACTTTACTAGATCTCTACAAAGCTAATTGAACAAATCATGTTAAAGAGAAACTCTAAATTGTCCCTAGGTGTGAGTGAGAGAGTGAATGGTTGTTTGTCTCGTTTGTCTCTATGTGGCCCTGTGATGGACTTGCGACCCGTCCGGGGTGTACCCCGCCCCTCACACAGTGATTGCTGGACATGGGCACCGGCGACCCCCGTGACCCAAAATGGAATAAGCGGGTAAAGATAATGGATGGATGGATGGATTTTAAAGAGACTAATCAGTGCTTTATCACATTCATACACCGATGGGACACACATCAGAGGCTATGAGGGGTTCAGTGTCTTGCCCAGGGACACTTTAGCATGTGGCTGCTGGTGGAATGGAACCCCCAACTCTCGCATTGGAGGACGGCTGCTCTAAACACTCAGTCACAGCTGCTCTGTTAGGAAAATATGGAACAATGAGATCTAATACAAGATGGAGCTAGGTTGTTGAGGTTAGAAGTAATATTTGGAATTCAATTCTGGACTTGACACGGAGCCATTGGAGAGAAGCTAAAACTGGAGAGATCTGATCTCGCAGATCATTAACTAACAGGGAGAGGAAAGAGATCTGATGTTCAATAAACCACATTTTATTTTATTCTTCTGTTCTGGTAAAGTAACTGTGTTTATTTTAATACAATGTTGTTGTTAAGTTGATTTTTGATTCTTTCACTCACTTTTAAAGTTTTAACTGGCTTGGCACCCTGTTACGCAATGGAGCTTTTGCATTTCTACATCCCAACCAGAACACTGAGATCCTCCAGTCAGATGCTTTTAGCGCAGCCGAGGGCAAAATTAAAACACAGAGGGGATCAGGCTTTTGCCGTGGCAGCCCCCAGACTCTGCAACAACCTGACAATTGATATTCGTTCTTCACAATCCGTACAGTCCTTTAAATCCCACCGAAAAAACTTTCTTTTTTGCTCTTTCTTTTAACTCAACTTTAGTTTGAGTTCCATCTATGTTGGCTTATTTCGTTCTTAGCCTGTTTTTATTATACTTGTGTTTTTAATGTTTGATTTTTTTTTTTTGGTTTATTTTATTGATGATTTCCTGTTTTTGAATCATTTTGGTCAATGCTGATTTTAAATGCGCTATATACAGTAAGTACAATTGACATCGATGCATAATCCGCGCTGGAAGAAACAATACCTTCTAGAGAAAATGATCATATAGTGGCTGTAATGATGAGGAGCTGTTGAAGTTGCTTGCAGGAATACCAAAGTTTTTCATGAACCGCTGGAGTAAAGTTATTGGAAATTTTAACAAATAATCACCGCATGCACGTCCACAACTGATAAACTTGTGGAGTCAGTCCAATTTAAGATGGCTGCCTCACCTAGGTAACCTTATTAAGCACAAAATAACAATAATCCCAAGCGCATACTATGAGCACTACACATTGCACAGTCTCTGCGTAACATTTTGGCATCAACCCTGACTGTCTGTTAGCAAAATATCCTTTTAGCCATAGAGTTAGGTAAAACTCGTTAGGAGCAATCAGTGAATGCTCATCTACAACTCAATAACTTTTTGGAGTTAACCTAATTCAAGACGAGTCTTCGCTAACCCGCCAAAACAATGGCCACAACTCTGTCAGTTTTACAAATATGCAGCAAATTTTCATGTGGTAGTAGCCGAGAGTCACCCACAACGCACTCTCTGAGTGCAAACACAACTTGCAGGATCTCCTAAGAGACAAAACTAGCGATAACTTCTTCGCTTCTCATGATAAGATGATTCTCGTTTCAAACTCTGACATGAAAGGTGGCGGGCGATATGCATTCCTTCGAGGAATGCTCGGCCTTTCATTACTCAAGTCATGGTGGCTTAACAACTGAGTGATGTTGGCAGCCATGTTAGTTCAGTCGGTCTGGCAGGAAACTGATGGTTATTTTTCTTATGCCAATACAAAGCATCCACTCACGGAGCTCTATGGGTTTTTACTGGAACATGGCCTCTTATACTATATTTTTTTCCTTTAAATGAAGGACTTTTGATAGATTGCTGTGTATCTAATCCAATAGGTATGTTTCAGCCAGATCCTCTGAGACGATCAGCGGTGCCTAAAGATTGATACATGGCTGACAAGGCAGTTTGTGGTCATTATCTTTACTTTTACGATCAATGAATCCAAACTGGCTGGCATTAGTTCAATATCCACTGCAGATTGATGTCCAGCTGAAGTCTATCTTTCACTGCCGCTCCTAATGTAGATTTGCTATAAAATCCTAAAATAAATAATGAAGAGCAGTTTTGTATGTAGATTAAATAAAAAATAAAAGAAGTAAGTAATGTCTGTCACCATGAAAGGCTTTGATCATGGAAATTATCGTCTTTATACATTCATAAACCAGTGGACGGATTTTATGAAACTCACAGAAAATGATGAATGGATGTCCATTTACAACTGATTACATTTTGGGTTCAATCACATTCAAAACTAGAGAAAATATATTTCCTGCAAAAATGCAGTATGAACACATACTGCAGAATAACTTGCTCAAAAACAGCTGAAATTAGCCAAGAAGACATGCTGAAATGTAGCTGAAATGGAAGAGCAAACCTAACTTAGCAGAAGAAACAGAAAGAACACATTTGCTGAATTAGGTTTAAATAAGCAGAAATTAGCAAAAAAAAAAAAAAAAAAAAAAAAAAGGAAATTAGCAAAAAACAACAACAACAAAAACAAAAAAGAACCCAACTGAAATTAGCAAAAAACACAAATAAAATAGCTGAAAAGTTAGAAAGAAGTATAAACTAAGAGACGGAAGCAGAAAGAGCTGAAATAAGTTAAACAAACTGAATTAGCTGAAAAAGCTAAAATTTGCGTAAAACAGCTAAACATTAGCTGAAATAGCATAAAAGCTAAAACTAGCAGAAATAAGCTGAAAGGAGCACAGCAAGCTGAATTAGCATAAATAAGTTAACTAGGTTTAAAGTAGTAGAACTTACCACAAAAAATGAATTAATCTGAAAAGGGCTGAAATTTGCTGAAAATGCCAAAAAACGCAACTGAAAAGGTAAAACTAGCTCAAATTAGCAGAAGAAAGTATAAAGAACATGTTTGCCCAATTAGGCTGAAAGAAGCAGAAATGAGCTTAAAAAAGTGGAAATTGTCTGAAAAAAAAAAGCTGAAATAACACCAAAAAAAAAAAAAAAAAAAAAAAGAAAAACAGCTGAAAAGTAGCTGAAAAGCCAGAAAGAAGCTTAAATTACCAGAAGAAATTGGAGAGATGCTGAATTAAGCTGAAAGAAGTTGAAATGAGTGCAACAAATGTGGAATTAGCTGAAAAGCTAAAATTAGCATAAAATAGCTAAATAGTAACTGAAATAGCAGAAAAAGCTGAAACTTGCATAAATAAGCTGAAAGGAGGATAAAAAGCTGAAATTTGCAGAAAGAAGTTAGAAGACGCACAAAAATGTTGTAGTTAACAGAAAGATTCTGAAAGGTGCACAAAAAAACTGAACAAATAGCCAAAATTAGCTGAAAGTAGCTGAAAAAACTTCAAATTTGCTCAAGGAAGTTGAAAGAAGCTTAACCAGAACAAAATGTGAAAGGAGCAGTAAAAAGTTGTAAACAGATCTGAACATTTGTAGGATGTCAAATGAGCTCAATTTATTTTCTATGAGAAAAATAATGGCAGAAAAGACTAAATATTTCAAAAAGCTAAAGTTGCACCAATACCAAAAATCATAGCAGAATTGTCCTGAAAGAGCTGATTGTTTTCTGAATTGTTGAAATAGTTTGAAAACTGTGGGATGAGAAAGATGCCAAAAATGTACAGAAGAAAAATGGATCACAATAGTGTGAATGCTTCATAAACATTCACACAATGACCTCCACAGCTAAGAGAGATAAACATGCACACACACAAACAAACAAAATGCTTTGGACATAGCTGCAAAACATTATTTAGCAAAACTTCTTGTCAGAAACTGACAAATGTTGACGCAGTCACTTAGAGCTGATGGATGGAGGGTTTTCCACAGTTTATAACAACAGTTTTATGTCTGACAGGAGCCGAGCTGAGAGGAAACAGGGAAACTGCTGTAGACAAACCTGCCTGGTCACATGTCTACCTGGAAGTAGAAATGTGAATTCAACAAATGATACACTGCCTTATATTCAGTGTACATGGAACTCCATGATCTCCAGGGACTTTCTCCAGCCTCCTGTGACTCTTCACTTTTATCCTTAAAAATAAGCCAACAATAAAACGATTAAAACGCAGGTTCCCCGGAGCGCGTCTCTCTCTTATCTGTGACATCAAAACTTCTGGTAATTCCTCCAGGTAGAACTTTTTTTAGAAAGTGTATTTCACTACCGGGCTTTCATGTTGAAACTGACCCATTTTTTATGTGGCACAATAGTAAAAGAAGAAGAAAAAAAAAAGCTCATACATGAATTATGTTGGTAATTTTCCTGTAGAATCAGAAATTTACCATTTTGAAAAAATATATATATATTTTTTGTATTCACCTTTTCAGAATACTTTATAATAATACATTTCTTGAAAGAAGGCGTATCGGCTGAGTTAAAGCCATGATTGTATTTGATTAGGTTTATTAGCTGTGGCGGCCATCTTGACTTGGATTGTCTACGAAATTAAATTAGTTTGACATGGTGGCACAGCAGGTAGAGCTGTTGCCTCTCAACGATAAGGTTGCCGGTTCAAATCCTGGCTGGGGTCCTTTCTGGGTGGAGTTTGCATGTGCTCTCCGTGCATGCGTGAGTTTTCTCCGGGTACACAAGTTTCCTCCCACAGACCAAAAAACATGCATGCTAGGCTGACTGGTAACTCTAAATTGTCCCTAGGTGTGAAAGTGAATGATTGTTGTACGTGTGCCTGTGATGGACTTGCAACCTGCCCAGGGTGTCCCCCGCCTCTCGCACAGTGATGGCTGGACATGGGCGCCAGTGGCCCCCACGACCCAAAAAGGAAGAGGCAGGGTAAAGATAATGGCTGGGTGGATGTGGTGTTCATCTACTGATTATTTCTTGAATGTTTCATTAAAATCTGTCCAGTGGTTTAGGGAATACTTTGGTAACAGTGGGCGAAATGGGTTGGTCTACCACCACCAAATTTCAGCTGTGGTAGCCATTTTGCATCAGACTGACCTATATATAGCTATTCTATGAGGTTCCAGATGTACATCCAGTGGTTAGGTTTAAAGTTTCATTGAAACTTCCTCAGTGATTCATGAAACATTTTGGTAACAGACCCCCACCCCACCCCTCAAACACACACACAAACACATAAAGGCAACATAATTGTCTGCTTATGCCTTTTGGCAGCAGACAGTAACTGCTTGCTGTGATTTCCCAACCAAGCAGGACATTTTAATAGCTGTAAGTCGAACAAACAACATTTATATTGAGTTTATTATTTCTTCTGAAGGGAATATAGTAATACATTACCTGCTTTTGAATGTTTTTATTCCTTATGATACATTGTTATTGATCTATCTCCTACATGACCATAATTAGTGTTTCTCATATGTGCTGCCAGCAAGAGTGCTGGGTTTTATTTTGTGCTGTTCACAGTTTGACCAGCAGATGTCAGAAGTGTCCCTGAAAAGGCCCATCTCCCAATTTTTTTTAATCAATTCTGAGTCTCTTGGACAATTTACTCTTACTATGATTGTTGTATATGATAAAACCATAAATCTGGGATTGTCTTTTCATTTAGTTTGGTAAGTTGCATAAATATTTTCGGTGAGGAGCTTTTAAATCCACTTTATTTCTGGGATGGTCATTGAGTGATTAATTTATTTAGTGGAGAACAAAGGGAGTGCAAATACAAGCTGCACACCAGCTGTGTACGGGGAAAAAGAGGGGCAGATGTGGTAAATAAATCTTTAATGGAGGAATACTGCAGACTGACTGGCCTGAGCAGGAGATGGATTTTGTTTGTGTGGGGGGGTGGAAGCAGGCAAAATCAAACGGAACGAGATAGTCAAGCAGGTGGACGCACAAATAGACGTGCAATCAGGCAGGCTGGAGAAGGCAAATAAACACGAGAACCTGTACTGTATGGATAATGACACAGTTTTAGAGATGAAAGCAAAAACAATGCAAATAGCCCTCACTCTCAGCTGTTACTATGACAACCAACTACCTGAACTTGGAGGTAAATCCCCGGGAGAGGTCGGCAGGAGGGAGAGGCAGGACAAGGCAGGTGTGTGTGTGCGCAAGTGTGTGTGTCCTCATTTATAGTTTGCCAAGCCCTTGATGTATCTCTTCACACAAGTTGTCCCAGTGTTGTGCAACCACGGCTCCACTGGGAAGCCTGTTTTAAGACAACAGAGGCACACTGGAAACCAGTAACTGAAACATTTAACAGTAAATCTGTTTGGAGTTTTAATTGCTCGCTCTCCTTCTACACAATCATTTCCCCCTTGACTTTCACAGTTTTGTCGAAGTCCACCTTTCCTGCCTCTTTCTGTTAGAAATTGCCAAAGTATAACTGCCTTGGGCTTCACAACACTAAAGGGACTCAAACAATACCACATAAACTTAAGAGTACAGATTTGGTTATACATTTTTTGTGTTTGCATGCATGTGCCAAATATGTATTTTAAAAGTTCTTAGACAAAAAAAAAAAGGTTCAAAATGTTGATGCTGTTTTGCTGCGTGCTACACAGATGTATGTCATCAATGGCAGAGCTGCACTGGTGATGCTGAAAAGACAACAGAAAAAATAAAATCAAAACTGGAAAATTCTGGCCAAGTTATCAAAGTAAAAACAACTTTTGTTTCCATTCCAGACACTAACAACACAAACCATACACAAATAAAACAGGCTGCTAACAGAAGTTGTGCTAGCATGGCTCATGCTAATGAAGACAAACTGCGGCACCTGTTGCTGTTGGTTACAGGTGTTGCGCTGCAGATAAATATCCCTTCTGTGGAAAGCAGCATGTTGCAGGAAT
Source organism: Nematolebias whitei (assembly GCF_014905685.2). Taxonomy (NCBI): domain Eukaryota; kingdom Metazoa; phylum Chordata; class Actinopteri; order Cyprinodontiformes; family Rivulidae; genus Nematolebias; species Nematolebias whitei. Next base: position 52,434,285 of record NC_056498.1, read on the forward strand.
TCATTCAACCTTTATTTATCCAGGTTAGTCTCATTGAGGCCCGATGACTCATTTACAAGAGAGACCTGTTGTAAACAAAGAACACAAATGAGGTACAGACAACAATAGACAATCGTATAAAATGAAAAGTAAATAGAAGAAATGATATAAAAACAAAACAAGAACAGCTACATTATAAAGCCATGTAAAATACTAAAAACAGGAACATGTCTGCGTTGGTTTTTGCCATGAACTTAACAATTGTTTAAAATATCTTTGAGAGGTCAAGGTCAAGAGCTTCAGATCTTTTTACAGGATGTTCCAGGTTACGGGAGCAGAGTAAGAGAAGGTCCCTTAGCCAAGTTATAAAAATGTGCTATGTGTTCCCATCGTTGTATGTTCCCATACAATGGTGAAATTGGCTCTTTGTGGAGCAGTGGGCAGCTAATGGGGGCACCCGGGGGGCAAATGGGGTTGGGGTGTTCTGCTCAGAGGCACCACAATGATGTGCAATGACTGGGGATTGAACCTGGGGCTTTTGGGTCCTGCGTCGGCTGTCCATCTCAGCTCCCATCAGGACAAAGTTTGGTCCGCACTGAGGGGACACTGCAGGTAACTATATCCTGAGAGCGCATGCTGTAGCTGCACTCACCAAGTGACATGTAGAAGATATATGAAGGCAGCAGACCAAGAAGTGATTTAAAGATGAAAATGTACCAGTGAGAGAGTCTGCGTGAAGTTAATGATGACCAGTTAACCAGTGAATACAGGGTGCAGTGATGGGTACGGTAGTTACAGCCAGTTATGAATCTTAACGCACCGTGATAGACAGTGTCCAACATCTGCAGGGTGCTTGTAGGAGTGATCATATAAATAATGTCACCATGGTCAGTGGAGGGAAGGAAAGTAGCAGCTACAAGGAACAGAATGGCGTTTGAAATATCTAAAATATTGAATCTAAATGGGAAATAGATCTTAGATTTAAAAAAGGTGGAAAACTGTTGAGAAGGAAAAGACAGGGAGGGTCCCAAACTGACTCAATTAGCTTCTGTTTATATTCTTTTTATTACGGCTAAAGTTAAGCTTCCTCGTCCCAGTTTGCGATAAGGTATTTACTTTGAACCCCAGACTGCCTGTACTGGATGGCTATCTGAAGTTGTGGGTGGTGGTGGAAATTCTCACTTCCAGGGGAATCGGTTCACTGCTGACACACAATTGGACCTGAAGCCTCCAGTGGAAGACAGACAGAACCAGAGAAGACTTTTCATTTGGTTTTGGTTTCTGTTTGTGCTGACAGAGGACATTTGTTTTCAGAATGCTTCTTTGTTTTCATAGAAACAGACAAAGCGATGTGCAGAAATAATAATGTGGTTGGCCTTGCTGCAGGGGTGTGAACTCACTTACAAAAGGAGGTCAAAATTAAAACTTTTTTTCAAAGTAAGGGCCAATTTCAGAAACTACATTAACTCAAGTCAGATACTCAACATCTTTTCTTGGTTGTGACTTCCTCAACAAGAGTCTGATTGGTCTTTGTTGCATTTTCAACATCTTAATCAAAGATTACTGAAAAAATGTCAAGTGACAAAAGTATTTTGCATTTAACATCACGAGGTCCAGATAAAATGTCAACGAAGGCCACATTTGGCCCCTGGGTCTTGACTTTGACATTTGTTTTGAAGTCTTTTGGACAACTAACAATTTTACAAAGCACATCATAAAAAAACTGTAAAATAAACATATGGAAAATAATCAAATAATGACTACATGTTTAATATGCTGCTTATTGCTTGTAAAGTTATCAGGCATTTGAACAGGGTTCCTTTCTCACCCTTAGTACATCTTAAATTTTTCATGCAGAAAAATTGACCCCCAGCCCCCACCCTCAGCTCAACAAGACTTTAACAAAATGAGCCCAATTTATCTGTAACTGCTTCAAAATATATAACAGAAAAAAACCCTCTAGATTTATGTTATTCTCTTCTTTTACTTTTGGTAAATTAGTGTGTCAGTTTAAAAACTGAACTAGTTTTTGTGGCCATCTGTCTCCAGTTTTCTCCCGTGGACTGAGCTTTTGTCCCCCCTTTCAACTAAAAACAATCAAAATTTCCACTTTGCAAGAAAAGCAAAGATCCAGACTGCTCCATCATATCTATTATTCAAAAATTGGTAGAAACAAAATAAATATGTACTTTTAGAACCATGAAAATAAATTCCAACTAGAGAAATTTCATTTCCAGCTAAAACGCTGTGAATGCCTTTTGCAGAAGAACTTGCTGAAAAACAGGTGAAATTAGCTAAAAAAACATGCTGAAATGTAACGGAAATGGAAGAACAAGCCTAAATTAGCAGAAGAAACTAGAAAGAGCACATAATTGTAGAATTAGGTTTAAATAAGCAAATCAAAACAAAAATTAGGAAATATGCAAAAAAAAAATAAATGCTGAAATTAGCAAAAAATAGCTTGAAAGTAATTGAAAAGGCAAAAAGAAGCTTAAACTACCAGAAGGAAGAGGAAAGAACAGGAATGAGCTCCAAAAAAGTGGAAATAGCTAAAAATGTTAAAATTAGAAACAAAAGAGCTAAATAGTAGCTGAAAGAGCAGAACAAGCTAAACAAAACATAACTAGCTGAAATTAGCATAAAGAAGTTAATTAGACTGAAAGTAGCAGAAATTTACAAGAACAACTTGAATTTATCTTAAAACAGCTGAAATTAGCTAAAAAATATGAAAAATGTAGCTGAAGAGCACAAGTTTAAATTAGCAGAATAAAAAATGAAAAAGCTGATATTAGTAAAAAAAACAGCTAAAAAGTAAAAATAAGCTTAAATTACAAGAAGGAAGTGTAGAGAGCACATTTTCTCTGAATTAGGCTAAAAAAAGCTGAAATTAGTGCAAAAATTTGAATTTTGCTGAAAAGGCTAATATAAAACTTCTAGGTAGTAGCCGAAATAGTAGAAAAAGCTGAAACTTGCATAACGAAGCTGAAAAAAGCATAACAAGCTGAAATTGGCAGAAAGGAGTTAGAAGAAGCTCAAAAATGTTTTAATTAGTAGAAAGAATCTAAAACAGGGGTCTGCAACCTTTATGATCAAAAGAGCCATTTTTACACCTTCATGCACTAAATTCAACGTGTCCAGAGCTGCAACAACCTGCTACAACGGTTATCAACTGGTGGCCCATGGGCCGCTTTAAGTTTGTTGGAGGAGACTTTTGTGGCCAGTAGGGGTGACATTGTAAAGCTAAAAATATCTAATGAGTTTTAACTTTTATTGATATTATTACAATTTAAGACAAATGAAAAGACCAGATTCTTGTAAAGAGGTGAGGAAGATTTTTTAAATTAATAAAACAAATCAAACTATGCAGACCTATGTTTTATTTTTATTGTGGAAAATATAATTAAGTATAGAAATAAAACAAATAGCTAAAGAAAGTATTTGCCAAAGAAATGACATGAAAACAGCTAAAACGTGTACTTTTTTTGTTGTTAAACAACCAATTAACTTCAGTTTTGTTAGTTTTAGTCAAACCTTAAAAGAGTCGCTGTGGAGGAACCAAAGAGCCGCATGTGGCTCTAGAGCCGCAGATTGCAGATCCCTGATCTAAAAAAAACAAAAAAAAAAACAGCTGAAAACCAACTGAAATTAGCAGAAAGTAGCTGAAAAAAAGCTTAAATTTGCACAAGGATGCTGAAAGAAGCTGAACCAGAACTAAATGTGAAGGGAGCAGTAAAAAGTTGTAAACATATCTAAAGATTTGAAGGATGTAAAATGAGCTCAATTAATTTTTCATGAGGAAAAAAGTGGCAGAAAAGGCTAAATATTTCAAAAAGCCGAAGTTGCACCAATACCAAAAGTCATAGCAGGATTGTCCTGAAAGAGCTGAATGTTTTGATTTACGATTTATTGAAACAGCACAAAAATTGTGGAACGAGAAAGATGCTGAAAAATGTACATAAGAAAAATGGATCACAATAGTGTGAATTCTTCATAAACATTCACACAATCAGTGCATAAACCCAACAAATGTTCCTTGGTATATGTAAAATATGATTACAGAAGTAATGGCATGGATTAGTTTATTTTTCCTGCAATAGATGGATGGATTAATTTTTTTATTTGTCAGTTAAAGGGCTAAAAACTTCATGCTGTTATTTTATGAACATGGTCAGTAAATACCACACGGATACTGTCGTGTGGACGGTCTCATGTAAAAACAGAATAGGAATTTTATACATGGCAATTCATTTCCAGGCTGCACCTATCATTACGAAATACAATTTTAATTACTCATCTCAGAGCCGTTACAGCTAAAATCCCAGCACAGGAGAGATAATTTGACTTTTTGTTCATCTTGAGATGAGTGTGTGTGTGTGCAAATTTACAGCAACCATAGTGGCGCGCGAGTACAGGCAATTTTTGTGACAATCATTCTATAATTATGTGTGGGGATGCAGCCAAGCGCAACACGGCCCGATGTCATTAACTCGCTGCCCACCGCGGACTGAAAGAGGCTGGGAGGTTGTCATTATTTTCTATTATTATGAAAGGAACACAAATCCAAATGAGCACAGTCAAAAATAAAATAACAAAAAAGAGAAAAGGTAAAAGCAACTAATCTGGCTGCCACCAGCTTAGCCTGCTGACATTCAGCAGTTAAACCTCACTGTTGTGAAAAGAGTGGGGTCGCGTGGATAATATTGCTTGAAGAACAATGTGAAATTTCATTAGGGTCCATTAATACCTGCTTGACATTAGTGATAAATCTTTAGCTGCTCACTAATGGGGACTAAGGAAGCGGATATTCACGGCCTCTGGTAACCGTAGCACATCTGGCGGTGAGTAGAGCAGGGATGTTTGGATGAATTCTGGTCTGTGTGCAACAGAAACATGTTGCTGCACACACAATGTGACAGTCACATCCGGAAGCGATGAGATTGTGTTCTTACACATCTCTTTGACTACTCTGCATCCTAAATAGAAAGAAAATATTTCTTCTATCTTTCATTGACGTGCTGCTGCTGCTGCTGTGTTCTAGGATCCAGCAGGGGCCCTGTTGTACAGTATTCATGACAGACATTTTGGAATTACAGATGAATATTTCATGGCCTGATGGACTGGGATCTGGCCTGAGCTGATACTGGCAGTGGATAGATTCATAATATCACATTTATTCCAATGCCTTGATCCGTCTCCTCCCCTCGAAATATCATTGAGAAGTGATCTGAGAATCTGTCGATGTTTCCTTAAAAGGAAAACCAGGAAATCGAGACAGGGCGAGGCAGAGTGATTGTCTTACCAGAAAGTGCTGAGACATATTTGATCTAATGCACATTTTAGACATCAAAGGAAGTGGCACTTATTCTGAGAGCTACATGGGAGTCTCCAACCCTTTTTATTTTTAACTGGCCGTGCTGCTGCTGAGGAAATGCCAGACTGCAAGTTTTGTTTTTATCCTTTGGCGATCTGAAGCCATCCATCCATCCATTAATTTTTAACCACTACATTATTTTTGGGTCGCGGTGGTCACTGGTGCCCATGTCCAGCAGTCACTGTGTAAAAGGTAGGGGACACCCTGGACAGGTCGCAAGTCCATCACAGGGACACATAAAACGAAACAACTGTTCAAACTCTCACTCACACCTAGGAAGAATTTAGAGCTACCAATCAGCCTAACATGCATGTTTTTGGTCTGTGGAATGAAACTGGAGTACCTGGAGAAAACCCACGCATGCACGGAGAGAACATGCAAACTCCACCTAGAATGGCCCCCAGCTGGGACTTGAGCCGACGACCTTCTCGCTGAGAGGCTCTACCAACCGCGCCACCGTTCAACCCTCGTTCTGAAGCATACATTTAAATTTTTTAAGCTTCTACACAAACTGGAGCTAATGGTGTGATTTAAAAACAAACAAAAAAACTGCCAAACTGCAGAATACAGGTAGATGAAAAATACATAATGAAGAAAACGTGCAATTATTTACCTAATTAACTCAACTGGGCTGCCACCTTACGGTGGTGGAGGGGTTTGAGTGTCCCAATGATCCTAGGAGCTATGCTGTCAGGGGCTTTATGCCCCTAGTAGGGTCACCCATGGCAGACAGGTCCTAGGTGAGGGACCAGACAAAGTGCAGCCCAAAAACCCCTTTGATGAGAAAAATAAACGGACCTAATGTTCCCTTGCCCGGACGTGGGTCACCGGGGCCCCACTCTGGAGCCAGGCCTGGAGGTGGGGCACGCGGGCGAGCGCCTGGTGGCCGGGCTTTTACCCATGGAGCTCGGCCGGGCACAGCCCGAAGAGGAGACGTGGGTCCCCCTTCCCATGGCCCCTCCCACCTGTGGGAGGGGCCAAAGGGGTCGGGTGCAATGTGGGATGGGTGGTGGCCGAGGGCAGGGACCCTGGCGGTCTGATCCTTGGCTACAGAAGCTGGCTATTGGGACGTGGAATGTCCCCTCACTGGTGGGGAAGGAGCCTGAGCTGGTGTGTGAGGCTGAGAGGTTCCGGCTAGAAATAGTTGGACTCTCCTCTACGCATGGCTCGGGCTCTGGAACCAGTTTCCTTGAGAGGGGCTGGACACTCTTCCACTCTGGAGTTGCCATCGTCACACATTTCTGGGTGGTCAGCGGTGACGCATAATAGATGCGATTTAAGTGGCGAAGTGACTTATTTATGTTTTGTTCCACTTTATTAGACATATTTCCTCACTTCTTATGTGTATTGTGGAAATTACAATAATTTTGACAAGTTTATGAAACCTTACCAATATTGTTTAGTTTTAATATTATTTATGTGTAAGGTGCTTGTATGCATGAGGTAATCGTGCATGTACTTATACAGTAAAACGACAGGCAAAGTTTTAAACGTCAGTGTTTAAATAAGAATTTTTTTTTTTAGGATATATTATTAGTTGTAGATATTTATAATGCAGTGATAAAGTACAATATTACATGCTAAAAAAATAAGTTTACAAATGCTTATTGTGCTTACAAGGTAGTAACTTAGTCTGAAATGTTTAATATAACAACTCTAGATGAAATATATAGGTGAACAGATTTGGCTCACCATTTGGCAAGAAACTGGTCTGTTTGGTCTCTGTTACTCTTAATTAATGCACAATAAGCAGTTATTAATGATTTATAAAGTGTTTATAGAGGAATTAATAATATATCTATAAACTATTTATTAGCATCTATAAGGGGAGCCTTATTGTAAGTGGTACCAAAATTATTTTATGAAAACCAAATTAATCAGAAAAGGAGTGGCCCCTTCAGGTCAGGGGGGCTCCTCTGCCCCAAAGGACAAGTTAAAGTAGTAAATGAGGGTTAGATAATGACTTTAAAAAAATGGAGGATTTATTTAAGAAGGATTTATTTATCCTCTCTGGCCTGGGAACACCTTGTGATGCCCCAGGAGGAGCTGGAGAGTGTTGCAGGAAAGAGGCATGTCTGGGTTTTCCTCCTGGATCTGTTGCTTCTGCAAACCGACCACAGATAAGTGGCAGAAAATAGATAGATGGAAATAAAATACAAAGTTGATTTTATGATGGAAATGTGGTTACACTTCAAGGTTATCTTTTTACCAAGACTTGAAAAAAAAATAAATAAACGTTTTCTTGACTTTTTTTGTGATGCACCACCTTCCTTTATCCATTTTTACTTTGAACTACAAGTTTATTTCTTTATATCTTCAAAAGTTCTTACTCGTTTTTTTTAGATTTTATTTTTACAAATAAAAGGTATGATTGATTACAACTAGCTTAATATTTGTTTTACTTGATTAACTTATCAGTGCAGGAAACTTTTAAAACCGGGACAGGTTTTTGTATGGTAGAGGAGCAGGTGAGTTCTGGAGTTGTGCAGACGTCAGATTAAGGAAGCCTGGAAGCATTTGCTTTCTCAGGCGTGGTGAAGTTCTGATCTCAGGTCGAAATCCTCCTGGTAAAATGTGAGCCGTGGAGCCGGTGAGACAAACTGGAGCAGATGAGCAGAAAGCCGTACATCTGGCTGATCAGCTGAAACTTTTCAGGTCGTGAGAGTTTATCTTGGCCTGCAGTGCAGCGTGAGAGCGAGCTGAGAAACTGCTGATGAGTGAGAAGCAGAAGAGGGCATATAAACTGTCGAGAATTAATTGGCCACAGGTGAGAGTTGCGAATCAGTGAACCAGTCAGCCAGTCACACCTATAGTGAGGGAGAAGAAACAAAGGACAAAACACAAAAATGAGAGGAACAACATGATGCATAATTCTTATTTCAGCGCTAGAAAGTTCTAAAGCAGCATGGTGGAAATGTGTCTAATCAAGTTTAGTTAACTTTTCTCAAATGATAATTGACTAAATTTGGTCAGTCAAATTTATTGTGCCTATCATTTCAGAATATGTCTTGACTGATAGCAGCTCATGTTGACGTTAGCTAAAAAAAGACACCCCATTCATAACTGAAGAAGCGAGAATCATTAAATGATTGATGCGCTCAGCCTTCCCATCATTTGCTGCTGTGTTGGACAAGGCCGGCTAGAAGAGCATAAACAACCAGGTGAGGTTATGTGAGGTCTTTGCTAAATAATTTGAAGCCAAACTCACTTTTTTTTTACTCCATGCATGTTATTTTAATCAGTGTAAAACTATTTTCTGAAAGTGTATGAAACATAAACTCTGTATCTGTAGACAAATCACAAGTCAAAAATCGATTGGCTGCCAAAATGGCGGCCGTGGGAATGCGCACGGGAGGACTTTAACAAGACTTTAACAAGACTAACACTTAAAAACAATTATTTTTTTGCTCGAAATTATAGCAAAGGTGTGTATCAGTTGAACTTTTCCTTAATAAATGCACATTAATGGTCAAATCAGCTGCATCTCGACTGGACAGTGCGGCGAAATGCAGCTGATTTGACGTTTGCTCCAGGAGTTCTGGAACGAGACGAAAGCAGGTCTATGGCAAGCCAAGTGTCTCATTAATAGCCACTTTTATCTATTAATGAGACACTTGGCTTGCCATATTACTCGAGGGCCCTCTAGAGGCTGAAAATGGTAATGTTTAATATTTTCCATGTCAGAATGAATGAAATCGTCAGATCTCAGCCAAAAATTGGTTTATAAATATGAGAAAGAAAACCGTATGTTAGTCGCTTCGATGTATAAGTCGCAGAACTTGCAAATTTATGCAAAAATGCGACTTATACAGCAAAAAATATGGTATATATTTTTGTTTATGTCTGTGCGTTTTTTTTGCTATAGCATCAGCAAAATATGTCATGAACAAAGATTTTAATGAAACTATTAAACAATGACATTTGAGTGTGCATTTATGACAAATTTATTTTTGAAGCCACCCATCATTCAAGATGGCCACCAGAGCTAATCAGTTTTACCTAGTCCGAAATAGGCTACAAATCAGCCAGTTTTCTAGCTACTGTGCTACATTTTGGTCTATATGGTAGCTGAGAGGCATTTCCAACAGTCTGAGAGCTACACATTGCACAAGATCTTTGCATAAAACTTTGGCATTATCTTTTATAATACTTTTAAAATCTACACTCTCAAGCAAAAATAGCAAAAATATCGCATGAACCACAGAATAGATATTGTGACATTCTTAAAATGTAATAATTGAATGGTGGCCGCTGTGGTGTAGAGGTAAAGCAGCCAACTTGGGACCAGAAAGTTGCAGGTTAAACTACTCTCCATGCCCACATGTCATGGTGTCCTTGAGCAAGAAACCTAAACCCTAACTTTTCCCCAGGCACTTACATAGCTGCCCTCTGCTCCACCTGGGTGTAACTCACGTGTGATGGGTTAAATGCTGAGAATTAATTTCACCATTGTATAGAAACATACTATGATGACAACACATAGCACTTTATTATTCTTCTACAAATCATTCCCATTTAAAGTCAACCTAATTCAAGATGACTACCACAGCTTATCAACATTAGCCAGCACAAAAATGGCTAAAGCTCAGTCAGTTTTATAGAAATGGAACTAGTTATGTGCGTGGTAGTAGCTGACAGTCGTCAACACACTCTCTGAGCACAAATACATCTCATGAGATCTCACAATGTCATATGAGATCATGATTTGTACAAGGTTAGATTAAAATGGCTTCAACTTTGTCTTTTCTCAACATTGGCATGCAATATGCATTTCTTCAAGAAATGCTATACCTTTACCAAAATGTTTTTTTGTCCCATCACGGACTGAAGAGGGGAAATGGATATATCCTCTGTCTGTCCATTCATCCGTGTGTGCATGTTGTGAGCATGATAACTTTAAAAATAAGTGAGATACAAGGTTCCATTTTGGTGTGTGGTGACATCTAGGTATGAGATGAAAATTGTGTTGTCATGTCAAAATCTAAGATTGCTCCCATCGTATACATATGCACGTTAATGGTGTGAGCTGGATAACTTGAAGAATAAGCAACATGCTGCCTTCCTGTTTGGTGTGTGGCTGCAAAGAAGTAAAAAAAAAAAATCACAATCGGAAATTGGGTTGCCACGTCAAAATCCAAGATGGACACCACCAAACATAAAACCGTAAACTGACCTCCCTGTCATTTGAGGAAACCACGCTCTCTAGTTTATATATTGCTTAAAAGTATAGTTTCCTTAAATGAATGGGGTGACCCTTGGGGTGGCAAAAGATTATTCTATGGTGGCCAAGGTCACCATTGGGTACCCCCTGACTCTGCCATTGCACCTTGTCATGGATAAAACTGCTCCGTTCACTCACCAGGATCTGTTACTCCGCGCTGCCACAGGAAAGCAAAAGTAAATAAATCAATTGCCCCACACACAGTGTAACTCTTGAATATTTTGTACCAAACATTAAGGTTCATTCTCATCCCCTGTTCAATTCCAGTCCAGAACAACACTCACTAACCCTAACCCTAACTCCAAACGTTCACTGCAGTAGTCCCGCGCTATTTCGCGGTTCGACTTTTGCGGACTTGCTCTTTTGGGGTTTTTCAAAGTAAGATTGAACATGACGGGATAAAAGTACACGGCATGATTGTCAACTTTAGTATTACTCATGTGATTGGGACAGTATGGGATACTGTACAGTAAAAAGTTAATGAAAGAATAAAATACTTAGACAGGCGCTGCCATTTTGTAGTTTTCTCTCAATAACCATATACTTTATCCCCACTCATAAAGACAACATTCCCCAGAAGCCAACAGTGCCCTGCCCATAAGCCCTGTTGCCTTTTGCTGAAATACTTGAGGGAAAGTTTTGATCTGATTGGGAACAGTTTTGTACTTATTACTGTACAGTGACTTCGGTGCCCAGTGGATTCAGAGAGACACATGGAGACCAACAGGAACCAGACTAGAACTGGAGCAGAACCAGACCCAATGGCAAATCCAACAGCTGCTAGCTGGCCCACGAGGGCTTCCAAGCGGGTAGGCATTGCCGTAGGTCCGGCTACGCTTTTGAGCATACCGGGACTTTTTTTTAACATCTCTTGGACCACTCAATCAGACTACCGGTCCCTTGCCAGCCACCCAAAGGGCTGACACCCCCCCCCCCCCTTCCAACACACACACAAAAAAAAAAAAACGCTTCGGCACTCAAGGGTTGCACAGAACCAAACCAGTACCAGAGCAGAATCGAAAGCCGCTGCTGTTCTGCCAGCTGGGGATTAACATTTTGTAGCTTTATATAAGTATGTTGATAAAGTGATGTAGGGTTAAGAGTTTTGACCACTGCAAGAGTGTGGGAAGGGTTTATAAGGCCTAAATACTGTACATAAATAATAAAATAAATATAATGTCGTTACTTTGCAGATTTTCACTTATTGTATGTGTGTGGGTGGTCCAGAACATAACCCCCACAATAAACAAGGGACTACTGTATTCAAATCCCTCATTTATGGGGACATCAGTGTACCGCTTGTTTTTCAAGTAACAGAAACATTCTGTAAATATTTCACAGGTCCGAACGTCATATCAAAAACTGTTTGACACCTGGGAAACGATACAACCGAAGGGAAGGTGATTGAGCGTTCACACAGGATCGATGTGACCTGTTCTGAAGTTGACCCTGAAGGTTTGACCCTAATGGAGAGGAGGTAAGCAAAGAGTCAATTTCCTGTGACAGAGTTCAATTAACTCTGACATTATTAATGGAGTGCATGGCTGCCAGTTTCCCCTGCGAGTATAATAACCTGCAATGTGCAAACCAATTACTCTCTGCACAGAGTTAACACAGTGATGTACAATTGAAATTGGCTCTTTGTCACTATATTTTGATTTAAGCTGAGAAGTCTCCAGAGGGTAATATCTATCATATCAGTTACTCTAAAGAAACATTAATACTGCACTACATAATAAATCAAGAACCAAGCATTGCAACTGCTGCAGTGACATTTTAGAAGCCAAAGAGCCTTGAATCATTTATAGCAGTTGGACAAGTTTTTACTCTTGTTTCACATAAAAACTCTCTGTTTCTTCACTGATACTCTTCTTCTTCACCTGATCAGCACAGAGACAGACAGCTGACCTTGTCTGGCCCTTGAAAAATAAGCAAACTTTTTTTTTTTTTTTTTTTAGCTCAGTAAATCTTTGATTTAGATACCGCCACACATGTTCTGCTTCTAAAAGGCAGCGAATAGTTTTCAAACCTTCTTTGATGGAGACAGTAGCTTGAAGCCATAATGGGGAGGTTTGTTTTGGTCTGATTGCAGCTCTCTCTCTCTTTTCGTTGAAATGAGCAATTGTGAATCACTTTGCACCATCCAAATGGAAGAGCTGGACACCAACCACTCCCGTTTGTATTTAGGTTATTTTCCAGCTCATTAAGCATATTGACAAAAGCAAACAAATGGTTGATTTCAAGGAGGCTTAGAATTGCACCCCGCTAAGCTCTTTCATTAAAAGTTCTCTATGCTGTTAGTTTGCATTAAGACCTTTGTTGCTTCATGATAATCAGCAAGATTAAAGAAAAATATGTAAATAGCATATCCTTTAGCATATAATAGTATATAAAGACTGGATGTTGTGCAACATGTATGTTCAAAATAAACGAGAGAAATTGCATCTCCTGCGAAAATGCAGTGTGAATGCTTATTGCTGAAGAACTTGCTGAAAAACAGCTGAAATTAGCTAAAACATGCTGAAATGTAGCTGAAATAGAATAACAAACCAAAGTGAGCAGAAGAAAGCAGAAAGAACATATATTTTCCGAATTAAGTTTAAATATTCAGAAATTAGCACAAGAAATAAGAAATTAGCTTTAAAAAAGCCAAATTGAGCAAGAAATAGCAGAAAAGTAGCTGAAAAGACAGAAAAAAGCTTAAACTCCCAGAACAAAGTGGAGGGAGCTGAAATGAGCTAAGCAAATGTGGAATTAGCTGAAAAAGCTACATTTAGCACAAAAACAGTTAAATAGTAGCTGAAATTTCCAAAAATGCTTTAACTAGGAGCATAACAAACTGAAATTAGCATAAAGAGGTTAATTAGGCTGAAAACAGTAGAAATTACCAAGAAAAACTTGAATTTATCTGAAAACAGCTGAAATTAGCTAAAACATGATAAAAGTAGATGACGAGGTAGAAATTAGCTGACGAAAGCAGAAAGAACATGTTTTCTGAAAGAAGCAGAAATGAGCAAAAAAAGTGGAAATTATCTGAAAAAAGCTGAAATTAGAAAAAAAAACTGCTGAAAAGTAGCTAAAAAAGCAAAAAGAAGCTGAAATTACAAGAGGGAAGTGGAGAGAGTACTATTTTTGCTGAATTAGGCTGAAAAAATGTTGAAATGAGTGCCACTAAATGTGGAACTAGCTGAAAAAGTTTAAATGAGCATAAAAGCAGCGATATAGTAGCTGAAATAGTAGAAAAAGCCACAACTTTAAGAAATAGGCTGAAATGAGCACATCAAACTGAAATTAGCAGAAAGAAGTTTGAAGAAGTACAAAAATGTTGGAATTAGCAGAAAGAAACTGAAAGGAGCACAAAACAGCTGAACATATCTGAAAATAGCTTTTTTACATTTATTTGCACAGGGACGCTGAAAGAAGCTGAACCAGAACCAAATGTGAAAGGAGCAGTGATAAGTTGTAAACAGATCTAAACATCTGAAGGATGTAAAATGAGCTCAATTCATTTTCTATGAGCAAAAAATGGCAGAAAAGGCTAAATATTTCAAAAAGCTAAAGTTGCTCCAATACCAAAATTCGTAGCAGGATTGTCTTGAAAGAGCTGAATGTTTTGATTTATGATTTGTTGAAATAGTTTGAAAACTGCAGGATGAGAATCATGCCGAAAAATGTACGGAAGCAAAATGGATCACATGCGTGGTTCGTAAGCGTCCACACAATAAAACACTTCTAACCAGTGATTTGACATTAATCTGTTAAACATAATGATCAGGTGGGGTGACATGTACAGAAGGAATTACAAACAAACCCATCAAGGTTTGAGATTTTTAACGATGCATAAAATGTTCCAGCACAAATGCTAAGAATCCGTGGAAGAAGGGGCAGTGAGGAAGAGGAGGGGGGTTGTGAAGGAGGCAGAGGTGGAGGAGGATCTAAATGTGAAGAACAACTTGTGCTGCACAAACAATAAAAGGATTCAGGAGAAATTTAAACTTTGCACATTTTTTTTGTTTTTGTTTATTCAAGTGTAGTTTGGAAAAATGCGTCACCTTTTTTTGTTGGACGGCTTTTTAATTATGCACGGTTGTGTTTTTAGTTTAGTTAAATTTAATCCTATTTTTTTCCCCCCAACATTTAGTTGGGTTGAAGAAAAATAAAAATAGCAACTTGAAAACTTTCTAAAAATTTCATGGCTTTCTAGTAAACACAATTTTGCTTTTAAAACTTAGCCCTAACTCTGTGTTTTGTGCATCCACACCAAGAGTTTTGGATGTTTCAGTCCATTTTGTGACATAGAAAGACGGCAAAGAGGCCATCCAAATTGAGATGTTCGCAATTCAGAGTAAAGGTGGCTCTGAGCTGAACACTGGTTGGCACTGTTGCTTCAAAGCTAGAAGGTCTGCATGTCTAAACTTGACTGGGGTGTGAGATAAAGTAACAAGACATATTAGATCTTCATCAAATATATGATACACCTGTTAATATAAAATTAAACAACAAATAGTGATAATGTACAGGACACTTTTTGAAGGGGTGTCCCACTTATAGGGCAATCATTTAACCACTACTTTTTATGACTTAAAAGCAAAGAGAACACAAGACAGCTGACAGAAAGTGCAACCAATTGGATTATTATTATCATTATTATTAGCCCTTTATATATAAAAGTTAGTTCCCATTGAGCCTCCAAGACTCATGTACAAGAGAGACGTGTTATATATAACATACAGGCAGATGAGAAAATGATAACACAAGGATGGAGGATGCCCAAAATAATGTCTCGTACCATTTCCTGTCCGGGAAACAGTATAAAAGATGCAAAAAAATCAAATAAAAAAGACATCACAACTAGGGGTTAAACGACTACAGATTTTCAAAAATCGACTATAACATGATAAAAGTTGAGTCGACTTCGACTTGTCGATGACGTCATAGGAAATCAAGACGCTACATTATATTTGCAAAAAAAGAAAAAAGTAATTTATTATTTATAAAAAATAAAAACAACAAAACATCAGGCATATATTTATGCTCCTATCATTTGTCATACTGCATTAAGTCAAAGGAAAAGCAAAACTATTATCAAGCTGCAAAAATGATGCTGTTTTTAATTTAATTTTATTTAATCCATCATGTGGATTGGGTGGAATAGGGTTGGGAACAACGGGGGTGGGGGGGTGGGAGGTTTGCGACTAGTTGATGCGAAATACAAAAACTTGCGAGATGACAGAACCGACTAGTCAGCTAGTCGATTAGTCTATTCAACCCCTACTCACAACATACCTCTCAGCGAGCAGGTCCTTGGTTCAAATCCCGGTCCTGGGGCCTTTCTGGGTGGAGTTTGCATGTTCTCTCCGTGCATGGGTGGGTTTCCTCCGGGTACTCCGATTTCCTCCCACAGACCAAAAACATGCATGTTAGGCTGATTGGTAACTAAATTGTCCCTAGGTGTGAGTGAGAGAGTGAGTGGTTGTTTGTCTCTATGTGGCCCTGTGATGGTCTTGCGACCCGTCCAGGGTGTACCCCGCCCCTCACACAGTGATTGCCCGACATGGGCACCGGCGACCCCAATGACCCAAAATGGAAGAAGCGGGTATCAGATAATGGCTGGATGGATATGTATCATGGTTCTGACAAGGTCACAGATGTCCTCAGGAGGGGTGGGGCAGGCAGAGCTTCTAGCTTATGTATCCTCCAGGAGCAATTTGAGATAAGTTGGCCAGTACAAGGCCAGCGGGGAGGCCAAATTCAGATAAACAACAATTGTGTGGACCGCCAGACGCTGTTTTCTGTCTGCCTTCAAGTTCTGCTGGTACACTCAATGGCGAAGCCAAACAGCTAGATTAGTGAACATTCCACCCGGTCCGTGCTCAATGTAGCATTCTCCAAGAGTGGATCCTTCATGCTGGCGAGTTCCAGGAACCGCAAGTGACCTACGATTCTCAGAAATCGTGTCCAGCTTGCGGTTGAAGTAAGTGAAAGCCTTTAAAACCTTTCAGTCATTTTATAGATACAATATTTTGTCAAACATCCTCATGTCAGGCTACATACAGGGAAATACAAGGAATATGTTAATACTAAAGTGTTGCTTTTTATTGTTCATGCAGATTGTATTGATAATGCTTTCATATATTTATGACTGTAAGAGTCTGAATTTATGACTAATCTCACATATTCAAATGGAATCTATTTTTTTTTACAGTGCTCCTAACTACAGATGTGAATACTGTCTTCATCACCACTGGATAACTGCAGTCCAACCAATAAGTAATTCATAGTACAGCAGCAGATGTCATGAGACGAGTTTCAAATCAAATGGCCATATTTGGGCTCAATTAGGAAACTTTCATTTTGCCAACCAAATTATGCCATGTTTGCTTTCCAAGTTGTACGACTTTTTGTTTCCTCTGAGAGCAGTTGGTTGGTCGGGCTTTAATTTAGACCAATAAATTTCGACTCCTGGTTGCTAGAGGCAGCAGTGTCACAGGAAGATTGATTTTTATCAGTACAGAAGTGTGTACATGAAAGTGTGTGTGGGTACAAAAAGGCTGGATTTGAGTTTTTCTGCCTCCACAGGGCTTCAAATGGCTCTTACCATCTGCTGAACACAGCCACTACATGCCAAAGCATTGTGTACCCCACACTTTCAACTCTTGTTGACTCCAAAAAAAAAACACAAGTGTGTGAGGATTCCAGTTCCTGGTTTCCTCTGCCTGTCACTAATCAATTCTTTACAGCTCATGAGCAACAGGTGTGGTTCATCACCCACAGATGTGGTTGCTGTCCTGATGAACTGGGACCGCATAAGCCTGAAGTCAGATCACAAACAGATAGTTGAGTATTAATGACACAATGGGCTTGCCATAGTCTGACACTGTCATCTGCCTGGAGCAACCGTCAAATCAGTTTCATTTTGCTGCGCCACCCCAACGAAATGCAGCTAATTTGACCATTGAAGTGCATTTAATAAGTAAAAGTTCAACTGAGACACATCTTTACTATAATTTAGAGCAAACAAATAATTGTTTTTAGGTGGTTATCTTGTTCAATTTCAAAGAATTGCACAGTCAGCCCTCTCATGAACGTGCCTATTTCCGCGTATCGGCTTTTGAAATGCAGCTGATCGGACCGTCAAAGTTCATTTATTCAGGAAACGTTAGACTGAGACACACCTTTGCTATAATTACAAGCAGACAATTAATTGTTTTAGGTTGTTATCTTGTTACATTTCGAAGAAATGCACAGCGATTCATCCTCTGTGCGCTCATGTTTTTGCGTATTGGTTTTTGAAAATGCAGCTGATTTGACCGTCAAAGTGCATTGAGGAAAAGTTAGACTGAGCCACATCTTTGCTATAATTTTGAGCAAACAAATAATTGTTTTTAAGTGTTTATCTTCTTAAATTCTTGTTAAACTTTTCCCGTGCACGCCCTCGCGGCTGCCATTTGGCAGCCAATCGAGTTTTGGCACAACACCAGCCCACATTTCCGGGTGTCAGCGGTGACGCATAATAGATGCGACATATACAGCGAAGCAACGTATTTATGGATTTTTCCACTTTATTAGACATATTTGGACTGATGCGGCTTATAGGGTGGTGCGACAGATACGGCGGAAAATACGGTACTTCTTTTGCCTCGAGCTGCCTCCTGTGAGTTTGGTTCCCTCCTGTCTCAACATACGTAGTCTAGAGCCTTTCAACCGCATTCTTCAACCTGTAAAACAAGGTTCGTCATTACTGACTTTGTCTTCCACCTCTGGTCCCACCTGTCACTCTCCCTTATACGTCCACTTACCTCCCGGTGACCTTCATCTGTCGTCTGCAACCTGGAATCCTCCACGCCTCCTTCTCCAAGCCTGAAACAGAAAACATCACACAGAAAGACAATTCTCATTCTGACAAATATCAAAGGACCTCTTCATGATTACCCTATTTTATTATATA
>NC_056498.1:52452903-52455770 GCF_014905685.2 Nematolebias whitei
AACTGTTGATCGATATATATATATATATTTACCACATTTAACTCTTTGCAGATCCTACCAGTCCCTACACCACTCTGCATTTCTAAGTAAAAACACTTACTTTTCACATTTTGGTTCGCAGTACACCAAAAAACTGTTTTAAACAACACTATTAATCAGCAAAAATGACAAGGTACAAGCCTAAAAATAAGCAGCCAGTCCTCACACATACGTTTAAAAGACTGTAGTATCTCACATATTTTTTTAACGAGGCATGATGCAGACATTAGGTCCACATCATTAGCTTCAACTTCTTAAATTGGATGCTTGAACAGAAAGTTGTCCAATCTGTGAGATTTTATCGGTCTGGGTTACTTTTGCGCAATGAAATGTCATACTGTTGCATAAATATTTAATCTTTGACTGGATGGGTATAGACAATACTTAATTATGGATAGAAAAATCTCATATTTAGAGCTAAAACAGGGCTTTTACATTTTGTTTAGGATCATAATGGGCTCCATTTTGTTGTTGGCAACATGCCATCAAGTTATCGACACAACATTATGTTGCAATAAAAATGTTTGTGAATTTTTGGTTGTTTATAGTGTTTAAAAACACCAATTTACAAGTGAAAGTCACAAGGAATTGCTTGGATTTAGAAAAAAAATGAATTGTTTTTGTGTAAAATACATTCAACTCTATATGTTAAAAGAGAAAACATTAACATTTTACATGAAGTTCTTTTCAAGACCAGTGTAGCATTACCAAAATATAAAAGTTTATGATTCATCTGGAATTTGGCTAAAAACAAGTGGAAGGTTTCCGTGCTAGCTTGAGAGCAGCTCGTTATTTTTCGGTTAAAACTTCAGCAAAAATGTATCAAAACAAAGAGTCAGAGAATGCATTTTTTAATGCGTTATTTATGCGAATTAATAAATTATGAGGGGCACAAGATCCATTTCAAGAACAAAAACAATGGCTCTCTCAGACCTCTGTTGATCCGATGAACATACTTTGTGAATTCTGTTTGAGAAATTGTGCTGCCCTGTAGCTTGAATCATTGACCTGCAACAGGAATTTAACTGTGCGGTTACGGTTTTGATTGACACTGATATCATTAATCTAAATCAATATTTGGTCAGTAAGGATGTTTTTTTTTCTTTGTTTTTTGCCCCAAAAGCATTTTTTTGTTTTGAAGTTTTTCACTCTGACCATACAAATCCTTTTATGCTCCCGTTTAAACAAGTTTCACCCAAATCTGTCCAGTGGTTCATGAGATATTTTACTAAAAGACGAACAAGAGTAATGTCAAAGATGCTGTGCAATGTGTACTGTTCAGATGATATGTTGGCAATGACTCTCTGCTACTACCACATCAAATTCTAGCTAAGTATCTGTAAAAATCATTTGAGACAAACGAACAATTCAATTCAATTCATTTTATTTATACAGCACCAAGTCACAACAGAAGTCATCTCAGGGCACTGAACAGAAACATTCATAGATTCAAAATAAGTTACAACTATTTATCTGAAGAGCAGACTGCTTTGAATTTAACTCCATCACAGAGTCTCATCTTGAGCAAGCACGAAGGCGACAGTGGAAAGGAAAAACTCCCTCATGAGGAAGAAACCTTTAACAGAACCAGGCTCAGGACAAGTGGCTATCAGCTTTGACAGGCTGGGTTTGAGAGGAACAGATACACAATGGCAGGTCGAGAATCACGTTAACATAGAAATAATATCAAATGAAAACGATTTAATTTGAACAATTATTTAAGTATATTAGGTCAATTTGTCCTCTAGTAGTCGAAGCCTATGGCAGCACAATCCAACCCTAGTTATAGGATGTATCAAAAAGAAAAGTCTTAAAGGAACACACTTTCACATTCACACAGACAATTACATGATTATCCAACTTTTATGGTTGCAGCAGATAATAAAGTCAAGATCACAATGATTGTGCTCTTCTGTAAATGTTAAAATTTACTCCAAAATAAATATCTTAGGCAGACATTTTAATTTTTTCAGTTGTTTGCAGTAATGAGAAAAAAAAATAGCTGAAATGAGCTTAAATTAATTAGTCGTTGTGCTCAGATATAAAAACAAAAGAAACTATACACACACAAGGTTTCGACCAATACGTTCGGACGTGGCCAGATAGAAGATCCCCAAAAGCAAGGGAGAAAAATCAGTTCCGCATGACATGGTGCTGCGATGATACCAGAAGTCTGGGGCTCATCTCGTTCAGTCAAGCATGAAGGGTGCGAGCGTTAATAAAGCATCGGCACCAGACATAGGAAAAAAGAAAAAAGGCTGAGAGGATGCAAAGAATGATTTAGAAGGGACAATTGATGGTAATGGTTTGGGGGTAAACAATAGTGTCCCTCTGGTGGGGTCTGCATTTCATATGACGGTGATGAAGCTGTCATAAGCACGCACCACTTGAGTTATACAATCCTCTAAGGGACGCTTAGTTTTAATTTGGATGTCAAGGAAAATGATTGACTTTTATTGTTTGTTGAGCGTGTGTGTGGAATGAAGCTCTCATATATCCATACCTGTCTTTGTCTGTTAAGGTGCACATGAATATTTAATTTACTTGTGTGAAAACAATCACCTACAAAATGCCAGCGACGTATAGAGGTGGCATCCTTCTTTATTTGCTCTTTCCATTTTTCTCTTTTTACCACAGCATCGATTTAGAATGTGTTTACTATTTTATGTCATTTTGGGAAAAGTATCAAAGAGCTAAATCTACTCATTTTTTTTTTCATTTCACCATGATCATAAAACATTGCTACTGATATTAAGTACACACACGCATATATATAAACACATATATATACACACATATATATATATATATATATAAATATATATATA
>NC_056498.1:52456170-52464387 GCF_014905685.2 Nematolebias whitei
TGTGTGTGTGTGTGTGTGTGTGCGTGAACAGAATAAAAGAGAGGAACTTTCTGTCATCTGAAGCAAATTGAAATAACATTCTTAAAAGTATCATCATTACTTTTATAAGAAACTGTTGATTTTGTTGCTTCTATAATATTACAAGCAAAAACTTGTGTTGCTTTGCTAAGTGATGCATTGTGGCTGTACCTCATAAACAACTGGACAAATTTGAATTAAATTATCTGAAAGTAATCAAAGGATGTACATCTATAACTTTTTGACTTTTAGAATGAATCCTGCTCCAATTGGCCACTACAGCTAATCAACTTCAGCAAACACAAAGTGGCTATAACTCAGTCGGTTTTACAGATTTAAAGCTGAAATCTGGTGTGGAAGTAGACTCCTTCACAACTTATAATGGATGCTAAAAGATCATGCAAAATCTGCTTTTAAAACTTAAATCTTTAGCATTAACTATCGTCATCAACTCTGTCAGTCAGAAAAAATATCTCATGAAACATTCCATGGATTTTAATGAAACGTCCAGGAAGTAATCATTGGATGTTTATCTATAGCTTAAATTGATCTTATGTAAAAACTGCATTTGCTTTATTACTGAAGACAATGTGCCAAAATGAATTTTTACTCTTGATTGCTTAACACATACAGTATTGTCACGTCTTTTGACACTGGTCTTTACATCATGACAAATCTGTGTTGTGCTCAACAAGAAATGTGTTCTTACAACAATGGTGTTGAATTCAAGAAGAGTTTCCTCAACAATCTTTAAAACTCCATAGTGCAGCTTTTAAATCCCAACAAAACCTAATTGAATGTTTCAGTGTTTGTGCTGGATCTTAATTTTAATTACATACTCCATCCTGATCAAGGTGACGCTTATCTCCAGCGGTCATTGGACAACAGACGGAGTAGCCTACACCTTGGGCAGGTCGTTAGAAAATGCAAAAATGGCTAAGCCTATCACAGGGCCACACGTACACCAAAAAACATTTGCACTTGCACAGAGGGCCAATTTAGAATCCAATTATTTTAATCTGCTGTTGTTTTGTTTGAAACACGGAAAGCACATGCACATTCCACGCAGAAAGACCACAGCTGGGAATCAAATGCAGCTCCTCCTTTAAACGAGCCATCAGTGCTAAACAGCAGCTCCACCATGCAGTTCTACAACAAAAAAGTAGGTATTTCAAACTGTTATTGAGGTGTTTGTCATTTTCAAAAAAGTTATTTACAGCTTTTAAAGCTCGAGTATTTTTTATTTTTCTAATTGTACCTTGGTGGTTGCAGAACTCTGGACAGAGTTGTGATTTTACTGAAATGAGGGGCAGCCTCTTTTTAAATCAGAATTATTTTAAATCATACAAGCTTTTTGCAATTGATGGGAAAGTTAACAAGCCCAGCCAATTTACATTTTTTATTTTACTGATCACAAAAATTGACAGCATAGCTAATAGAAATAGAATGAGATTTGGGTATATTAATTAAAGACAGATTTAATAGGAATTGAACTGTTCTTTCCCCGTTGTCAATTGTTTGGGATTCTTTAAAAAAATATAAAATAAAGGCTAGTGAACAATAAATTCAGCTAAACTGATGCAGCATAAAGAAAAGAAGCATAGAGTTGAGTAGAAAAACTTACACAGAGTCTGGCTTTGATACACAGACCTGCCCACTGATGAAACATGAGGCATAGAGTGTATTCCCATCTGCTGGGTGTCATATCCTTTTCAACAGCCACATGACACAAACAGCATTTCAGTAAATTTGTTTATTTCTGTATCTCATCTAAACATGAATGCCCTTTGATATAAGGCAGCTGTATCCCTGTTTAGCGCTTTTTTTGAGTGGAGTCATTGTAAGAGCAAATAAACACATGTTTGCTAAGGAGTAATCTTGTGATTTGACTGGGTCATGGAATACAAACACGAAATAGCAGAGGGATTTTCATAGAGTCTTTTACGGATGTTATTGAAGCTTCCCTGGAAGGCGTAAATATCGACCTAAGCATGGACTCCTTCACAGACCAGTGCACTTCGCTGTCCCGCCTCACTAGTGCCATCAAATCAATCAGCCTTTCTAATTAACTGCATCCAAATGAGGCATCATCGTCTGTGCCTCCAGAAAAGCCCAGAAAATATCCTTTTTTTCCGCATCATCTCTTGTGCACACACAGGATGTACAGCAATCCCCGAGCTTCATGCTATTTGTGGCAGTAAAGTGCCTGTGACTTCACGCCAAACAAAATCTGAAAGCATACAATCTTTAACATCAAAGATATATGAAAAAGCCATACAATGTGACCCAGCGTATCATTTTAAACAAAGGTTTGCACAGTTCTGTTTGTTTAGGCTGCTTCAGTTAGCTTGTCTAAATGCAAAGTCCTCAGTTTTTTATTGATTGTGTAAAAGAAATATTGGAACGTACAATTTTTACGTCAGATTGAATCACCTTCAGCTGTGGTGGATATGTGACTGAGTGTCTCTTCGAGGGGTTTTGAAGCAGGAAGATTTGCAATGAGCAGCTGCTCAACTGTAATCAGACCCCGACAGCACGCTCTTCCTCTCTTAAGGTTTTTCTTATTATCTTTAATGCTCTCACTCTTCTCATAGCCCAAAGTGGAGCCGAAGAGAGGAGCTCCTCTTCACGACACCCCTCGGGCACTTGGAGGGGTTCCAGATGTGCACCACCGGAATTATGAAGTGCAGCATGTTTTTCGTTTCGCCATGCATCCTGCTTTTGTTCACTTCATGCACAATCAGGACACATTTCAAAGTCAGACTGAGAACTATCTGCTTCTCTTTTTTAAATTAGGAAAAATATATATGGACTTAAAGATGTAGAACTTACTGCAATATTTCGGATCTTTAGAAGTGGAGATAAATGGAAAGATTATGAACATTTAATATTTTACCTGTTGTATATAGCTCTTTGAATGACCTCATTTAGGAAAAACTGGGTTTATTTTTTTAGCTCATCAATCCTGTCAGTATTTCTCCATTTGTCACTTGTTCAAAGAGCTATTACGCTATACTAAATGTTTATAACTTTTGCACCAAACACATTTTTAAAAGATTTGAACTATAACTTAAAACATGAAAAATAGGGAGAATGGTTAAGATGATTAATCATGTGGAACAGTAATATTTGATCAGTATTGATGTTTGTTTTGTTTTGTTTTTGCTGATAGTTTGGATGGTTTGCTTGTTCCCTTGCAGTGGTGGGCACAGCTAACCAAAAAGTTAGCTTTGCTAACTCCTAATCCACTAACTAAAAAAATAGCCTTGCTAACGCTAAACAGGTAAAAAGCAGAAGCTAATGCTAACCGCTAACTGCTAAGACAACTGTTGATCTGCGTCAGATATCTTTGTCTCCTTCCAACTGAAGACTCGTGGGACTGACGAAAACCTGTTGAATTTCCATCCATGGATGGATGGATGGATCCATGGATCCATCCATCCATCCATCCATCCATCCATCCATCCATCCATCCATCCATCATCCATCCATCCATTCCCTTCCTCTTGTTCCAAGGTCAGATCGAGAGGCAGCAGTTTGAGCAGGGAGGTCCAGACATTTCCTTCCACAGCCACCTCTTCCAGCTCTTCTGGGAGGACCCCAAGTTGTTCCCAGGTCAACCAAGAGATAGTCTTTCCAGCATGTCCTGGGTCTTCCCCAGGGTCTCCTCCCAGTCGGACATGCCCAAAACATGTCCCTAGGGAGGCACCCAGGGAGCATCCTTACCAGATGCCTGAACCACCTCAACTGGCTCCTCTCGATGTGGAGGAGCAGTGGTTCTACTCAGTCTTTCCCGGATAACTGAACTTCTCACCCTATCTCTAAGGGAGAGTCCAACTACCCAGCAGAGAAAACTCATTTCAACCTCCTGTATCCACAATCTTTTTCTTTCAGTCACTACCCAGAGTTCATGGCCATAGGTGAGGGTAGGAACGTAGGTCGACCGGTAAACGGAGAGCTTTGCCTTACAGCTCAGCTCTCTCTTCACCACAACAGACTGGTACAGAGTCCGCGATACTGAAGACACTGCATCAATCCATCTGTCAATCTCACACTCCATTCTTCCCTCACTCGTGAACAAAACCCCAAGATACTTGAACTCCTCCACTTGAGGCAGAACCTCACTCTCAACCCCAAGACAGCAATCCCCCCTTTTCCAACTGAGGACTATGGCCTCAGATTATTAGGTGCTGATTCTCATCCCAGCCACTTCACACTCTGCTGCGAACCGCTCCAGTGAGAGCTGAAGATCACTGCATAATGACGCCAACAGACCACATCATCTGCAAATAGCAGAGAAGGAATCCTTAGGCCACCGAACAGGACTCTGTCTGCTTCCTGGCTGCACCAAGAAATTCTGTCCATAAAAGTTATGAACAGAATCAGTGACAATGGGCAGCCCTGGCAGAGTCCAACTCACAATCTGAAGGGGTTTGACTTCCTACTGGCAATGCAAACCAAACTCTCACACTGCTTGTATAGGGGCCGAACAGTCCATAGCAACAGGCCACCAATTCCATACTCATAGAGCATCCCCCACAGTGTACCTCAAGAAACATGGTCAAACACCTTCTTCAAGTATACAAAACTCATGTACACCGGATAGGGAAACTCCCATGACCCCTTGAGGACCCTGATGGGGGTAAAGAGCCCTTCCAGTGTTCCACGGCTAGGAAGAAACCCGCATTGTTCCTCCAGGATCTGAGTTTCGACCAACAATTGGACTCACTTCTCTAGTACCCCTGAATAGACCTTACCATGGAGGCTAAGGAGAGTGATGCCCCTGTAATTGGAGCACACCCTTCAATCCACCCTTCATCCCCTTTGAAGAGGGGAACCACCATCCCAGTCTGCCAATCCAGTGGCACTGCCCCTGATGTCCACACGATGTTGCAAAGGCATGTCAACCAAGACAACCTCCCAACATTCAGAGCCATAAGGAAATCAGAGCGAATCTCATCCACCCCTGGAGCCCTGCCACCACAGAATTATTTTTTACTACGGTTGGTGACCTCAGCCACAGTTATGGGCAAACCAACCCCAAAGTCCCCTGACTCAGCTTCCTCCATGGAAAATGTGCTGGTGGGATTGAGAAGGTCTGAGAAGTATTCCTTCCATCTCCTGTCGACATCACTGGTTGAGGTCAACATCCCACCTTCACTGAACACAGTGTTTGTAAAGCACTGCTTTACCCTCCTCAGCCGCCTGATGGTTTGTCAGGATGTCCTTGGAGCTGACCTAGAGTCTCTATCCAAAGCCTCACCAAACTCCTCCCACATTTGAACTTTTGCCTCAGCAACTGCTTGGCCCTCCAGTACTCCTCAGCTATCTCTAGAGTCCCACCAGCCAACAAGGCCCAATAAGATGACTCCTTCAGCTTGACAGCCTCTCTAACCTGGGTATCCACCAGCGAGTTCAAGAATGGCCACCGTGAGAGGCCCCAGCAACCTTTTGGCCACAGCTCAAAGCAGCCACTTCAACAACTGAGGCATGGAACAACATGTAGAGGCTAGAACAACAACTGAGGCCTATTGAAGGTAGTAAGATTAAATTGTTTTAATTTGAAGGTGGGTGGGATAATTTGTTTGGCCATTCCAAACCAGAGATCACTGCGTAATGCAGGTGGACACACAAAAGGCTAAAGATGCTACATGCACACAAGGCGCATGACGCACACCTGCAGTACTGCATGCGTGAGGAGATAGTTGGGTGGTTTTTTTTGGGGGTGGGGGGGGTTTGTGGTGGATAAATTGCATGTTTTACACAACAGAGACTCTTTGAGGCATGCTCACAACAGACAGGAACAAATGTGTGAATTTTGTTAGTGGACAATGTTAGCTGAGCCTAACTTAGCAAAAGCTAATTTGTCCACTAATGGTTTCCAAAGTCGGCAAAAACACAAATTTGCTAAACACAAATTTTGCTTCATTATTAGCTGTTAGCAGAACTGTGCCCACCTTCTATTGGTGGCAAAAAACATTTCCGTTGTTTTGTTTTGAATGCATTTTCAGAAGCAATATTTTACTTGTCAGGAAGAGTAGTTTATAATCTAGCAGAGTTTTTTTTAATCTGCACAAGTCTAACTGTCTGTGCTCATCAACTGAGTGAAGTTAGTGCAGGCTGTTGATGTTAGTTGCTAAACAGGAAACTAACATTAGAGGATTTCTTCTAATTTGATCTGACATTCTGTCCAAACCTGTGATGAACTTGCGACCTGTCCAGGGTGTGCCACGCTCCTCGCACAGTGATTGCTGGACATGGGCATCGGCGACCCCCATGACCCAAAATGGAAGAAGCGGGTAAAATATAATGGATGGATTGATGGATTCTGTCCAAACAGGAAAAAAAGTGGATTTAATGTTTTTTTCCCCCCCAGTTCTGGAAAATTTATGGTTCTTGAAGGGAAACCTAAACAAACCCAAGATACTCCTGCAAAACAGCCAACCACTTCCTGTTTCTGATCAAACAAACAGGGGAAGATATTGTGACTGTCTCCTGTGGTGATGTCACAATCAAAAGAATAACATGTTGTCCAAATCACCTCGATGGACAGAAACAAGCATGAAAGCCCAATTGTTTTTCTGCTGTTTAAAAAAAAAAAAAAAACTGTTCTCAGTAAAATATTCAAGTTACAAGTTTTCTACTTTAGGCGGCAAAAGTCACTTGTTTGTTTAGGCCACAGTCCTAAATCTTTGTGATGGCTTGTGCCAGTCACTTTTCCTCCCATATTCTTTTTTCTGTTCCCATTTATAATATGACAATGCCAAATTATTCTCACCTGCCAAAATTTTGGAAGGGGAAATATGAAAACAGGATGCAATCAAAACAAACTCACTGAGCCAGTGCCCAAACGGTTTGGTTTTCATTACCTAGGGTTCTACTTTTAAAAGCTGTACTCGTGCTATGAGAGCATAAACACTTTAAAATAAATAAATAAAAACACATTTTACCATTAGTTTTGTGTCATCTGGATGTTTAAACAAATGCTGCCACTGAATGAAATCTTTTAATTCTATGAGAAATGTCGACGTGTACAAAACTAAATCGTCACCTGGGGTTTGATTGTGAGATGCTCTAACTGACTTGTTGATAATTTAAGAGTTTATTTAATTAGCAACAGAGTCAGGGCAGATGTTGATGAATAAAATTTCTTCAGGGAGAACCCGAGTTGCAAGTACAATATCTTCGAGCACCAGCACTAATTAAAAACACCAGGATGCAGGAGTCAGGGATAAGGAATGATTTTCAGTTTTATTTTTGGCTGCTTTGTAGTTTACGCTGTACCTTTTAAAACACTCTGTGAGGGTTCATTTTTTTATTATTTATTTTTTTCTTCATTCAATCTTTATTTAGACAGGTTAATCCCATTGAGCTACGGGGACTCATTTACAAGAGACACCTGATTTCTTAACAAAGAGTGATGACAGCAGTGAGTAACAATGACAACAATAGACAGTCACAAGAGAGGCATACAAATAATTAAATTTCTTTTTTTTTTTTTTTTTTTTTTTTTTTTTTTTAACAAAGCAAAAAAGCAACCAAAAGGACAGTCAAAAGGAAAAGTAGTGAGAAAAAAAAAAAACCCAGCTAGATTATAAGGCGGTGTAGAAAACTAAAAACAGGAACATGTCTGCATTGGTTTTTTGCATTGGTTTATATCTAGTATGTTTTATTGTTGTGACATTATTGGAGTGATGTCACGAGCGCCACAATATGGCCGCACTGATGGGAGCTCCGCTTCGACTCGATCTATTTTTGTTCCTGTTGATCTTGTTTTAACTTTTTTTTTTCATCTACACTGCACACCCACACTACGGGTAGTACCACAACACACTTGTGGAGTTTTGTGGGTCGCTGCCTTTCCATCATGCCATCGTGGTTCAGTCTCCGGCCCCCCTCCAGCCTCGAGCTCAGGCCTGTTGTGATGGCCATCTCCATGATCTTCTATCTGCCTGCACAGATCAAACTCTACGGACCTGTTAGGTTCCGTTGGGAAACCATTGGATATTCTCTGTCTGCTGGACCCGGTTCTGGAGGTCAGTCTGGGAAGGCAGCTGCTGCGGTCCGTATAACCATCAAGCTGCTATCGGGCCTGCTAATGCTGCTAACGCTGCAAACACAGCTAACGCAGCTAACGCAGCTAAAGCAGTTAACGCAGCTAAAGCAGTTGACGCAGCTAAAGCAGTTGACGCAGCTAAA
>NC_056498.1:52464397-52535934 GCF_014905685.2 Nematolebias whitei
GCAGCTAAAGCAGTTGACGCAGCTAAAGCAGTTGACGCAGCTAAAGCTGTTGACGCAGCTAAAGCTGTTGACGCAGCTAAAGCTGTTGACGCAGCTAAAGCTGTTGACGCAGCTAAAGTTGTTAACGCAGCTAAAGTTGTTAACGCAGCTAAAGTTGCTAATGCTGATAATGCTGCTAATGCTGCTAATGCTGTTAATGCTGCTAACAAGATCCTCCATCTGCCTGCACGGACTGAATGCTACAGCCTGTTCGGTTCCGCAGAGAAACCTTGGATGTTCTCTGTCTGCCGGACCCAGTTCTGGAGGTCAGTCTGGGAGGGCAGCTGCTGCGGTTCTTATTACCATCAAACTGCTGACCGGACCTGCTAACAAGACCTGCTAAGCTGCTAACAAGACCATGTCGCTAACAGAACAGAACCATGATGTTGAAAGAACCTCACTGCTGACTGAATCACACTGTAGATGTATTTCTTTTTCAACTTTGGCACCTTGTTTTTAGTATTTTAGTAGTATTTTTAAGTATGTTTTTAGTATTTTTGCTGTATGCTTTGGTATTTCTTGTTTTGTTTTTTTTTGTTTGTTTTTGGCGAGTCGAGACAGTTCTTCTCGTCCTAAGCATTTCATTGCATGGCCTTATGTTGATTTTGCAAATGACAAATAAACCAAACCTGAACCTGTCAACAATAGACTATAAAACCAATCAGTATTTTAACCACAGATATGAAACAGTGACATGTGGTTATTTTAACTGTGTATAAGAGTGGTATTTACTGATTGCATCTAATTATTTTTTCAGCCGAGTGTGAACAAAAAGGGAGCACAGCAGGTCACCCACATGTGACCTGCAGGACTAAGAAATTCATTTTTTTATTGTTGAGTTTGCCATGCGCTGTTTAACGTCTCCGTGCACTAACACGTTTAAGATTGGCAGCAGGACAGGTCTTTTTTAAATGCGTTTTGTAAGCAAGATACTATTTAACTGAACATATGCATTATTCATTTTTAAAGCCACATTCTCTGAGTGGATCATTTGGCCTGTGTTCGTGCCTTGCGGGGGAAGTCTGTTTATTTCCAATTGAAATAATCTCTTAGAAGGAGAAAAGTTGCCCATGTGAAAAATCAGATTTTCTGGCAATGTACCAGAGTGCAGAGGAGTGCAGGGGAACAGAAGTGGATAGAGGAAACTGTATGAGCAGGAGTTTCTTTTGTTATAGACCTTCAAATAAGACAAAAACTCTTATTCCAATGGTTGACAGCTAATTGCTACCTCCAAACCTCTTTACAATCGTTATCTGTTCTACCTGATCTTCTGCTGGCACATGTGTCGAGCGTGATTCTTAACTTGGAAGCTGCACCTCAGTCAAGCTGTTTTGCTTAACAAGCCAATTTTACTCCATTCTGTCTTTGCTGGCTTTCCATTTTCCTCTTCAAAAATTTGTATTTAGTCATACATGCATGCACCTGAATGTGCATGTGTGCCTTATGTGTGGGTGTAAACAATGCACAGTACATAGTTGCCATACCTAATGCGCTTGTTACCCATCGTGAAGTCCCCTGAGGCGTATGTCCCTATCCAAGGACTTAGTCATGGTGCAGTTTTAACAAGCACTGTCGATGTGAGGCCATTGAGAGCTTGCAAGATTGCAGTCAATGGTAATTTCATGTGCCACACAGAGTGCAAATGAGCTCTGCAAATATCACTCGGGCTCTCAGTCTGTGTCAGCAACAGCAGGAAGGCTCAGGCTCAGGCGCAATGGCTACAGCCTGTAGGTAGGGGATATTATTGTACTGAAAGCAGCTGGCTCAACAGGCCAGAGAAAATTAACAAGCTTTGCCTTCAGTCTTTATGTGCATCACTAACTAACTAATCACACAAATTACTAGAACACACACAAAAGATATTTTAATGAGTATGTAATTACCTTCAGCAGACAGAGAAAAAAAATCAGGCTAGGTTAAAAGCTTCAATCCTGCTTTTAAATGAAACATGCTGCGGCCTCTTTTATAAGATGATTTCATTCCGATAGGTTTTACTGAAATGTCTGTGGCACCAATTGGTCAAAAAACGACTTGAATAAAGTTCTAATAACCTCTAATTTGCCCTGTTGTTAGAGCTATTTCTTTGCATGTGATTGCAGGAGGCACTCATCCCCTCTCTGCCGTGGGGCTTGTAAGTTTTGAGCAGCTTGTACAAGAACAAATTTGCGTAACACTCAAACATTATTCAAATTTATGAGGTACAAGAGCAACAACAAAAAAAAAAAGAAGTGAGGTCAGACTATCCTGAGAAAATAGTTGGTAATGTGTATAGATGGACTTAGATTGTCAAAACTGTGACTTAACCACATCTGGTCTGATCTAAAACTGAAATATTAAAAATGTTTGGACTCCAGCTTGCGCCAGGCTTTTCTCGTTCCTTCTCTTTTCCTCTAGGTGGAGCTGTAGGCTGGCCAGATCTGTTTTCCACTTCCTGGTTCAGTAGTTCCACTTGAGGTTTATGAGCTCATCTCCTCAGCATTTAAGATCACCATCAACTTTCATCTGGTGCCCAATCAAACCATCAGGCTGGAGATAAGTGGCTGTCCTGGTATGCTTCATGTTTGAATCTTTGGATTATGTTGAGTGTTACTTCACTCCTATGTTTTCTTGCACAGTTTCCTCTCTGGTGCAAAAATAACTGGTCCAACCGACACTCAACGTTTTGTACAGGAGCTTTGACTCTGAGTATTTTCTGTGGTCTTGATTCCATCATTGCTGATCAAATCTGGAAATAAGGATTTAACTTTCATCTGTGAATCTCGGGCCTACCATCTTTCCACCATTACCTCATCATATTTTTCCCAAACCACTGGATCAGTGACCTTCTTCTTGGAATCTGAAATGGAAATAAGATGATTTAAAAGTAAATCATCAAAACCTCTATAAATAAAATGGTTGTACTTTTGCAAGACTTTTGGGCAAGCAGAAGTAATAATGTGTAGCAATATTTAAAATATATTTACTCAAACCGTGAAAAAAAAGCAGTTTTTTTATGGTTGAAATTTGCTTTTGAATGAATTATGTAAACATTGAACTAGATACCTCCCACCCCAGCCCATCAGAATTTTCTGGATTATTTTAACTGGGATCACTCTGAACGGTATTTACTGCAGGTAAGATACTGACTACTTCTATGTAATCCTCATTTTAAAATGACCCTTTTATTTAAAGTTAGAAAATTTAAGATAAAGATGTTGAATGAGCTGTCCATACTACATTTCTGAACAACTCACGAGAATATTTTCAGGTCTTGGGTCTGTCAATTTTTTAGGTTTTTAGCTGATTGTTTCATTGGACCCTTTAGTATTTGAACATTATCATTCTCTTCTATAAGACATTCTATTTTGAGTTAATATGATACAATCAAAACTGCACAGACTTACTGTACATACAGTATTTTCCGGTGTATAATTCACAGTTTTTTGCATAGATTTGTCAGTCTTGCGACTTATACGCCAAAGTGACATATATGTTTTTTTTTTTCATATTCATAATGCATTTTTTTGACTGATGCTTTAAACTTCTAAGAACTGCAACAGCGAGTCCTCCCATGTGCTCTCGCTTCACTCAGCTGGTGTAGGCAGAGGAACACTGGCGAGCTCATGGCTCTGGCCGCGATGGACGCAAGGATGGCGCTGCGCCGCCCAGGTGAAATGAAGCTGTTTTGACCATTAAAGTGCATTTATTAAGGAAAAGTTAAACTGAGACACACCTTTGTTATAATGTCGAGCAAGCAAATAATTATTTTTAAGTGTTAATCTTGTCATATTTCTAAGAAATGCAACAGCGAGTCCTCTGTACGCACTTGCTTCACTCAGCTGGTGCAGGCGGAGGAAGGCTCGAGCAGCGGCTTCGGATGTTATCACCCCATTAAATGGCCATTATTAGTTGTTATCATCCCCATATGTAGTGGTGAGACTGTCCCACCTACCTCCTAGTAGGTTTAAAGGTATGTTATTATCATTATTATTGTTGATAATAGGCAGTGTCGCATGGGGGTAAACCAGGAAGTGCCTTTTTTTGTATTTTTCCAAGTATGTAACACTTTTCCTAAACCTAACCTTACACCTGCCCCAGAGGACCAACCCTAAACTTAACCCCCTTACCCTTGTGCATAAACCTAACCAAGACCTTAAACCTAACCGCCAGACCCTTTACTCTAAACCTAACCACGTGAAGCTATTGTGAGCGCTAACAAAGCTAAAAACAGAGCCTATTATCATCGCTAACAACGTACCTTTAAACCCACTAGGAGGTACAGGAGGGGCAGTCTGACCGCTACATATGGGGATGATAAAACTAATAATGGCCATTTAATGGCTGATAATATTCGAAGCGGGTCTCGGGAGCTAGCAGCTCCGGCCACGTTGGATGGATGGCGCCATGTATCCCGGCAAAATGAAGCTGTTTTGACCATTAAATTAAATGTATAATAAATGCGACTTATATGCCAAAGTGACTTATATATGTTTTTTTCCCTCTTCGTGGTGCTTTTTTTTTGACTGATGTGACTTATACTCTGGAGCAACTTAAATGCCAAAAAATGTGGTATGCAAGAATAGATGGCCAACACCCCAAAATATGTTCTAATTTTAAAAGAAATTAAATGTTTAACGTTTTAAAATAAGTCAGAGAGTCAGAGTTTCTTTATTGTCATTCGCACCTCATGTGGTACATGTGGTGGAGCGAAATTATGTACACGGGGTCCCAGTTACATCCAACAATAAAATGTCTAAGAAAAACAGTAATAACATCTAAGATATGAACTAAGAAAAACATCAACTAAATATACACTAAGCACTCATAACATAAAACATTGAACATCAGCACAAACATGAACATGAGTCTGTGAGCAGATGTGCACGCATGAACACATCAACATTGAAACAGATCATTGAAACAGATCAGGGTATCTTGGTATCTTGGTCGACTCACATCTCTCTTTTAAGCTCCATGTGGAAAACTTGGTAAAGAAACTGAAAATTAAACTGGGTTTCTTTTTCAGAAACAGATCCTGTCTAACCCTGAATGCTAGAAAACGCCTTTTATCTGTGACTTTCCTTCCCTCAATTGATTTTGGTGATATTATTTACATGAACGCTCCTACAAGAACCCTGCAGATGTTGGATGCTGTCTATCATGGTGCACTAAGATTCATAACTGGCTGTGATTATCGTACCCACCACTGCACCCTGTATTCATTGGTTAACTGGACATCATTAACTTCACGCAGACTCTCTCACTGGTACATTTTCATCTTTAAATCACTTCTTGGTCTGCTGCCTTCATACATCTCCTCCTACATGTCTCTGCGTGAGTGCAGCTACGGAGTGCGCTCTCAGGACATTATTACCTGCAGTGTTCCCTCAGTGAGGACTGAACTAGGCAAAAGGGCCTTCTCCTACTCCGCTCCTGTTTCCTGGAATATCTTACAAAAAGATTTGAAGCTCTCGACCTTGACCTCTCTAAGTGTCTTTAAGAATCTGTTGGACTCCTGGCAGGGTCCAATGCTGACATGTTCCTGTTTTTAGTTTTATACATTTGTCTTGGAATCTAGCTGTTTTTTTTGGTTTTGTTACCTTTTTCCTTTTAGCCATCCTATTTGTTAAAAAAAAAACAAAAAAAACTGTAGTATGAGTTTTTTATAACTGCTTATTGTTGTTGCTGTTGTCCATTGTTGTCATCTTTCTTTGTTGAAATCAGGTCTCTCTTGTAAATGAGTCCTCGAGGCTCAATGGGATTTACCTGTATAAATAAAGGTTGATCAGCAGCAACATGAAACAGATCAGCAGCAACATGATATGGTTTTTCACAGTGATTATTCTAGTTAGAGATTCATGAGTCTAACAGGTAGAAGCTGTTCCTCAGTCTAGTGGTTCTACACTTAATGCTCCTTAACCTCCTTCCTGAGGGGAGTGGGGCAAAAAGTGTGTGTGCTGGGTGGGTGGGGTCCTTCATGATGCAGGTGGCCCTCTTCCTGCATCTGGAGGTGTAGATGCCTGTGATGGTGGGGAGACTGATTCCAACAGATTTCTGTGCAGCCTTCACCACTCTCTGCAAAGCTTTTCTTTCTGCAGCTGTGCAGCCTCCATGCCACACATTGATGCTCAAGCACAGGATGCTCTCCACTGCACACCTGTAGAAGGAGGTGAGGACTGAGCTTCCCAGACCAGCTCGCCTCAGCCGTCTGAGGAAGTAGAGTCTCTGATGAGCTTTCTTGATCAGGCTGGTGGTGTTGTTGCTCCAGCTGAGGTTGTCATTCATGTGTACACCCAAGTACTTGTAGCTGGAGACCACTTCCACCGCAGATCCTCTTATGTTCAGGGGGGTGTAGGTGTTTTTGTTCCTTCTGAAGTCCACAATCATCTCCTTTGTCTTCTTCACATTGATGTGAAGGTTATTCTCTCTGCACCAGCTCTCCAGGTGTTCCACCTCTTGCCTGTAGCTGGACTCATCATTGTTTGTGATGCATCCCACCACCGCTGTATCATCTGCAAACTTTACAATGTGACAGCCTGGATGGGTAGCTGCACAATCATATGTGAGCAGAGTAAACAGAAGGGGGTTCAACACACATCCCTGAGGAGAGCCAGTGCTGAGGGTTATGGTGGAGGAGGAGAGGTTGTGGATCCTCACTAACTGTGGTCTGTTTGTTAAAAAGTCTAGTACCCAGTTGCAGATGGAGGGGTTTAGTCCTAGTGTGGATAGTTTGTCCATCAGGGTTTGGGGGATCATGGTGTTGAAGGCGGATGTGAAGTCCACAAAGAGCATACGGACGTAAGAGTTTTTCTGCTCCAGGTGGTTGAGCGCAGTGTGGACCACAGAGGAGATTGCATCCTCTGTTGATCGGTTCTCACGGTATGCATACTGATGAGGGTCCTCGTTAATGATGATGGTTGTTTTGATGTGAGTCATGACCAGTTTTTCGAAGCATTTAGCGACTTTCGGGGTGAGAGCCACTGGCCGATAGTCATTCAGACCAGTCACTGTAGAGCTTTTTGGGACTGGGATGATGGTGGCAGTCTTCAGGCAGGTGGGAACTGTCTCCAGGGTAAGTGAGGTGTTAAAGATGTCTGCCAGCACCTCACAGAGCTGATCAGCACATTCCTTCAACACTTTTCCGGGGATGTTGTCTGGGCCAGTTGCTTTGTGCGGATTAATCCTCCTGAAGGTACTCCTTACTTCTGCTGAGATGCTCTTCATCCGGTGGCGAGGTGAGTCTGGTGCTGGGTGGTCTGTTCGGGTCTTCAAAGCGTGCATAGAACTTGTTGAGGGCATCAGGCAGAGATGGGTCTTTGGGGCATTGTTCACTCCTTCCTTTATAATCTATAAATAAATCTATAATTCCTTTATAATCTAATAATATAAGATTAGTTAGTAAACAATAAACCAAATGCATGTAATTCAAATTTGTTAAAATAAATTGCATGCTATCAAGTAAAGTATCCAAGGGAGTAAATAATAAACACCTTTGGACTAAATGTGTTGAACAGTTTTAGTCTTCCTCATCATGCCATTCAGATGAATCCATTAGCTGGTCAAAAGCTCTTAAAGTGTCACACTGACTCCTCTGTTACGTGTACAGAAATAACTCGCTCTTCATACGCTGCTAAATAATAAAGTGGCACATGGTTTAAACTGGAAGCACTCCCAAATGAAGCAATGTTCTTTTGCCTCAAATATGACAACAACGTGAGAGGAGTGAAATTATGAGGGTTTATAACACATCAAGGAGAATAAGGGAAGGGGGGATAGTGGGACACTCTGGAGGGAGAGACCAAAACGAAACCTACTTTATGAATTAACAAACCCGTGGTAATGGAGTCTATGGTCTCATTGCTATTTGTGATGGAGGCAGCCATGCATTCACTCTTTGCTTATTAGGAGGAAATGGGGAGCCCCAGTTGTTGTGATTAATACTTTTGAGTATGTTAGGGAGCAGGGAAAAGAACAACAACAAAAAGAACAAAGATAGAGAATAAAATAATCCCAATCTTAACTTGAAAACTATCTGACTCATAGCTGCAAAACAATCATAGGACGATCACAACCTACCAGATTAGTAACACGAGAAGTGCAGCCAAGCTGAACAATGGCTATGAGTCATAGTGTTCTTTGACTAAATATGATGACGTGAATAAAATAAATTGTAAATATATGAAGGAAAGTGTCATTTTTTTTTTACCACTGTATGCTTTTTAAAAGCAGGCTGGATGAAAAGAATGTAAATAGAACAGAGATAGCATTTGAAATGGACATATTTAATCCTAGTCAGTTTTTGAGATGTTTCTAAATAACTAAAAGCTTCTTTGAATAATAAGTACTATCGCCTGCTGCCCAAAGACCAAGGCAGACAATGTTTTTACTTGTTTCTATCTTTTTCTGTGTGCTTGTCTCTTACCAACATTTCCCCTAAATCACTAAAGTTTTCTGAAACTTGGTTAAAGTAATCATTGAGTGAACATCTATATATTTTTTTGTCAACATGACACAAAACAAAAATTCCTAACAGTCAACTTGACAGAAATTGACCTAACATGTTGGGTGATAATAGTTGAGTCTCAACTCTAAAACATGCTCTGAGTTCCAGAATATTATGCAAAACATTTGTTTTGAAATATTGCCATTAATTATTTAAAATCAACTCTGTCTGTGAGCAATAATCTCATAAACATCTGGCAGGATTTTATGGGGTGCCGTTTGTAAAGTTACACAGTCAAACATTAACAGTAATATTTTGGTTTATTTAGACTTTCATAAGAAAAAAAAGTTTTTTTTTCAAAGTCATATTTTCACTATTCATACATTTATAAATGTAATAGTTCCAAAGTCAATATTTAATTTATAAGCCAAATATTTAACTTGCAAATAAAATATTTAGTTAGCAAATTAAATATTTATTTTGGAAATCAAATGTTTAGCTTGGAAAATAAATATTTAGGTCCGAGCTAAATATTTAGCTAGCAAATTAAATATTTAATTTTGGAATTAAATGTTTAGGTTATACATTACATGTTCAGTTTAGGGAAAAAAAAATAGCTTGGAGAATAAATATTTAGTTTTGAAAATACATTTTTAGCTTGGAAATAAAATATTTAATTTACTAACTAAATATTTAACTTGCAAGTTAAACATTTAGTCTGAAAATTAAACATTTATCTTGGACATAAACATTTAGTATGTAAACTAAACATGTCGCTTGTAAATTAAATATTTAGTTTAGAACTATGACATTTATAAATGTATAAATAACATGGTGAAAATATGACTTTTGGAAAAAAAAAACTGCAACTGTTTTTCTTCTGAAAAGCTAAATAAACTGTGCTAACACTTCTGCCCCTCATACCATTATTTCCGTTTCACAGTAGTGTTTTGCTTATCACACATCTGTCACTGCTCACATCTGCTCCTGCCAGTCAACAGTTCACCACACACCCTGAGCCTAAGCACAGTAATCAGCCTTCATCCCATGCACCTGTTCAGCTCTCTGTTTAGGCTCCATGCTCACTCTCCACCAGTGCTCAATTATTATACCTCCCATGGTCCCTAATACCAAGACATTCATTGTTTCATGTTCATGCCTGATGATCATGTCTTGTCTTTTTGGATTTATGACCTTATGCCTGTACCTTGGCAGCATGGTGGCGCAACTGGTAGAGCTGCTGCCTCTCAGCGAGCAGGTCCCTGGTTCAAACCCCGGTCCAGGGGCCTTTCTGGGTGGAGTTTGCATGTTCTCTCCGTGCATGCGTGGGTTTTCTCCGGGTGTTTCGGTTTCCTCCCACAGACCAAAAACATGCATGTTAGGCTGATTGGTAACTCTAAATTGTCCCTTGGTGAGAGTGAATGGTTGTTTGTCTCGTTTGTCTCTATGTGGCCCTGTGATGGACTTGCGGCCCGTCCAGGGTGTACCCCGCCCCTTGCACAGTGATTGCTGGACATGGGCACCAGTGACCCCCGTGACCCAAAATGGAATAAGCGGGTAAAGATAATGGATGGATGAATGGATGCCTGTACCTTGGATTCTTTGTCTGCCTGCCCCTTCCTGGTTTTTGGGATTCTGCTTTCTGACTACGGTACCGACTCAGCCTTCTGCCTGCTTGACCACGACTCACGGATCACACTTTCTGGATTATTATTGGAACTATGTCCCCCTGTGCATGAACCCCGCTTGTTTATACTGGATGACGCTTCTGGACGCCCCTTCTACTCACGCTCATCTCAATCTTGCAACTGCTCTGCTCAACTGTCAGTGACGTAATCACTACTAT
The DNA here is from genome assembly GCF_014905685.2 of Nematolebias whitei. Lineage (NCBI taxonomy): Eukaryota > Metazoa > Chordata > Actinopteri > Cyprinodontiformes > Rivulidae > Nematolebias > Nematolebias whitei. The sequence continues at coordinate 52,474,705 of NC_056498.1, forward strand.
TCTGACAGGTGACTCGCTCCCTCCTGCTTCTGAGGGTCTGCCACTGCAGCTGATCTTGACTTTCCATCCAGCAACCAAAATAAATAAAAACTGTTCTTTTTGTACTCCTGTGTCTGGCTTATTCTGAATCCAAAACCTGCCGTGACATAAACCAAAATATTGCTGTGAATTCTTGACTGTGTAAATTTACAAATGGCACCCTATAGATTTTAATAACAATTTCAGGAAGTGATCATTGAAGTACCCTAGGGGAATGGTGGCATAGAGGTTAAAGAAGGTGGGTCTGTGATTGGAAGATCACTGGTTCAAGTCCCGGTACAGACAAAATCAAAATGTGGGTGGGGTAGGTGAAGCACCCACACCTGCCTCCACCCTCATTTGCCCCACTCTGTGCCCTTGAGCAAGACCCTTAACCCCCACCATCTGCTCCCTTGGATGCCATAGATGGCAGCTCTCTGCTCCACGCAGAGGGCTGTGGTAGTTTGGTGGTCTGTGGTTGCGTCAGGAAGGGTGTCTGGTGTAATAATCTTTGTGTGACTTAGTTCACTGTGGCAATCCCTGAAGAAGGGAGCAGCCAAAAAAAATAAAAATAAAAATTGAAGTACCCAACAACTGAATAATCATTTGGAGACAACCCAAGTAAAAATAGCCACCCCAGTCAAATGACCTTATACAGTAAGTTAAGTCAGGTCATCTGGATTGTTTTTTATTCTTGAGACATTTCGTCCCTCATCAAAACATCAAAGGACGAAATGTCTCAACAAAAAAAAAAACAGTCCAGATGACCTGACTTAACTTTGTTGGATTTTCTACCTGGATTATTGAACATGAACTTTGATGATTTGAACCACTTTGGCTATGGCTTCCTCAGAGGAGTTGACGGGGGAGATGGAGGGCCCCAGAAACCATCTTATCACCAGCAAACTGGTTGGCCCAGTTTGTTGTGGCTCCTCGGACTGATGAAGTCCTTTGGATTACATGACAACAAAAAAGAAACAGTCCAGATAACCTGAATTAAATTTTGTTGGATTTTTTTACCTGGATTATTGAGCATGAACTTTGAAAATGTTATACCTCATCCCATTTTACAGATAACAAGCTACTGTTTGATGTGGCAATAACTGACATCATTAGCATCACATATTCTTAGTGTGACTTTGGGTGCACTCAAACGTTTACATTTGTTTCTTGTTTATGGGTAACTTTTTAATGACACTGCTGGAAACTTTGAATATGTCAATTGTTTTTTTTTTTGTTTTAAATAAAATTTGCCTCCATGTTCTAAAATATACACCCATAAAAGAGACTTTTTCTTTGTGTAAGATGAGAAAAATAATCCAATCCCACCCACCTCAGGGAACAATTCTCACTTCGAGCTGAGCTCAGAATTTGCCGCCCTGTTCTGAGCTGTAAGGTTTTCTGGTGTGAATCTTTATTACCGTACACAGGTTCACTTTCAAAATTCTTGTTATATATTTGGTATGGGAATCTCTGCATATTCATGCTTACAAATAGATACATAGATGGTGCTGAATATACAAATACTTGCACAGTGTCCTATACTAAGAAATTATGAGCATTTTTTGCTTTTACTCAGCACTGAGAAACTGAATCAGCAACAGACAACAGCAATAAGAAAAGTAAACTTGGAAAGTATATAAGCCTGTTAGAGTGTGAAAAACAACTCTCCTTGCCACCATGTCAAAGTTGTACTGTTGACCACAGTACACGTAAAAATACGGAGCAGCAAAAAGAGGAAGATTGCTTCAGCTAGACCGAAGAAGCCTCTTGGATAAAAGTCTAAATGTTTTAACAAAGATGAATCCGTCTAGAGGACCTGACTAAACCTTGTTAGACTCACAAGCAAAAGAGAGCACATTACACCAGTTTTGGCCTCCCTGCGATGGCTACCGGTTCACTTTCATATCCAGTTCAAAATATTCTTGTATGTCTATAAATCCCTGAACAGCTCTGCACACTCCTATCTCATGGATCTGCTGCAGCCGTATGTCCCACCGCGTTCTCTGAGGTCAGCGGACCAGTTGCTTCTCACAGTTCCAGGAACCCATCTTAAGCGCAGAGGTTACAGGGCCTTCTCTGTTGCAGGCCAAAGACTATGGAATGAGTTACCTCTGCTTGTCAGACAGGCCCCCTACCTCACAGTTTTTAAATCCTGCTTAAAAACCAACTACTAGTCCCTAGTTTTCAGCACTGTATGATTTGTGTTGAACCTGTATGCATCACACTGTGTTAGTCATTATGTCATTATGTAGCAGATGTTGGATGCTGTCTATCACGGTGCACTAAGATTCATAACTGGCTGTGATTATCGTACCCACCACTGCACCCTGTATTCACTGGTTAACTGGACATCATTAACTTCACGCAGACTCTCTCACTGGTACATTTTCATCTTTAAATCACTTCTTGGTCTGTTGCCTTCATACATCTCCTCCTACATGTCACTGTGTGAGTGCAGCTACAGCGTGCGCTCTCAGGACATTATTACCTGCAGTGTTCCCTCAATGAGGACTGACCTAGGCAAAAGGGCCTTCTCCCACTCTGCTCCTGTTTCCTGGAATATCTTGCAAAAAAGATCTGAAGCCCTCGATCTTGACCTCTCTAAGTGGCTTCAAACATTTGCTGTTCCTGCAAAAACCAATGCAGACATGTTCCTGTTTTATTATTCTACATCACCTTACAACCTGCCTGTATTTATTTCATTTTTAAAATAGCATTTTCTTTCACTTATTCTTCTCAAGCTGTATGCTTTTTATGATTGTCTATTGTTGTCATCACTCTTTGTTAAAATCAGGTCTCTTGTAAATGAATTGCCGAGGCTTAATGGAATTAACCTGTAAAAAATAAAGGTTGAATGAATGAAAAAGGAAAACACTGTTTGGAAACCAATTTAGTCGGCTGTCCATAAATTACCAATAGGTAGATAATGTCCCAGCACCAGGAGAACATCTGGCAGGAGCTTTTATGCTCAGCAGAGCAGTCCTTCCCAATCAGTAGCAGGTGCGGAGCATTGGTTGATTGACCATGGTTTGCAGCTGTGGAGAGAGTGAGTGTAGGAAAACCCAGGAATCCTTCTCAGAAAAGTTATAAAAAATAAAATAACTGCTTTTACAATCATTGATATGCATTATTCATTTCAGTTTTTTGTCCTGATTGGATTTCTTCTTTGTCGTTGTGTTACTCGTAAATCAGTGCAGCTCCTTTTAATTGACCAGTTTTTACATCAAATTTAAACAGTGAAAAAAAAAAGGATCACCAATGTACGACGGAGTATTAGGGCCATGCTAAGAAAAAAATTACATTCCGAGAAAAAAGTCATAAAATTAAGAGAATAAAGTTAAAATTTATGAGAATAAAGTCATAATATTATGAGAATAAACTCATAATATGTTCCTGGGTCAGCTCGCACCTGCTGTGGACAGCCTCCAATGCGACTCACTGTGTTTATGAAGTAGTCCACAATCACTTTTGGGTCACTATTTGTGAAATATGCCTTCATCCACACTGTGATGACTAAATCCGTCAATACTGCCATTAATGCCATACAGCTTCAGTTTATCATAAGAATCCATGTGCAACAGTGCGTTGGGCCCCTTCCAATTGTATTGCTGATGTCAACATTCATCATTTTACCGCAGTTGTAAGACTGCTTTTTCATGTCGGAGTTCTGATAATATTACAACTTTATTCTGGTATTATTATGACTTTAATGTCGTAGGACTTTATTCTCATTCGTAATGTAGTTTTATTTATTTTTTTCTTAGTGTGGTCCTAATACTCCGTCATTCCAATGAATGAAATCAACAAAGCTTTTTTGTTTTCAAGGTTTGAAATGGGCAGATTATCAGCTCTGCATTTCAACATTCAAGTCTTTCACGCAGCTTTTCTCCCCTCAGTTGCAACACGCTCATTAACTTTCCCCACATATCAGCGTCGACTTGCATTGCCCTTCTTCTTACGAGCGCTGAGGCATCTTTACACGTTATCAGCCTTTGTGCCAGCTCTCCAAAATACCCAATAGATAAACAGTGTAAATTAGACAAACTCACAACCCGCAGAGGCTGCCAAAAATCTCTGCCTGCATCCATTAGACAACGGTGCAAGCCTGACCTCCCCTTATTGCCGATCTGCTGCAAATCACCATTTCTCTCATGCTCTCACCAACAATGTTGCTACAACGAAGCAAGGTGAGGCTGTTTCTTTCTTTATTCAATTCCAACTCTGTGGTTAGACCTCAAAAAACACTTTCAACAAGCAATACCTGCACCCCAGGTTACCATGGAAACTCTACACTTAAAAATAGACCTAGAGCAACAAAAGCTACTGGTGGAATACACTTCCTTGATGTGGTTTGGGATGATATGTGCTGCTGGGTGCACCCAAACACAGGTTGGCATCCGGTTCTGTTCTACAGTCTCCTTGTTGGAATTACAGTGATGGCTCATGAAAGAAGTTTCATCTTTATGTGTTCACTTTATTGAAATTCATGTCGATGATAGGTTAGTTACTTCTGAGTGACAAATAAATTCAAGCATTTCATTTTACCTGTTTGGGTATATTTACAGGAAACGACATTAACAAAGCACCAGTACAAGGTGTCTTTTTCATTTTTGCACTGAGTGAAGTCTCGGCAGAATAGTGTTTTGACAGCTGTGACAGACGCTGCTTCACTCCAAGGATTTACATATGCAGCGGCTGTAAGAATGCCTGATGAGGTACCAGTAGGGTGTAATTCCCCTTTGTGCGACTGCCAGAGCACGGGTGATTTTAAACGTGTTATTTTTCTGCCCCGTGTTGTCAAACAACTTTGCACCTTTCATTTAATATAAAATAAATAAAAGCATTGTCGCTCTGCACGACATGTCGCTCCACACTTGTCACTTTTAGCCCCCCTCGGGTGTGTCTTGTGGAAACTCCATGCAAAAAAAGGGGTTTGCAGTTGCAGAAATTCATTCATTTACATGTTTAAATTTAATTTTATTGGGTAGATTCACCAACGGCTGCACAAAAACTATTCTTTGCTCAGCATTTTGTTCAGATTTTATATATGCACTGCCACCTAACTGGAAGTAAATGCTCAGGCACTTGAAAAAACACCCCAAACCCCCTCTCAAAAACATGATTTTATGGTTTTACATCAATGCATTTTGCGGTTGCGAGAGCCATTTTAAATATTTTGATCAAAAGCTTGAAGCACTATTGAGTTAAATATATTAATAGCTTAGTTAATTTGTAAACAATAATTGAGAATGTGTGTGCCCAGTAGGATTAAGTCTTTCCCCGAAACAATTTATAATTTGCGTCTTGTATTTGTTGAGCCAATTAAATGTGAGTGACAGACTGTAGTGGGCACAGGCCTCAGGCTGTTTCCTGATTTACATTGAGTTAACTGTTTCATTTCGAACAAAGAAAAAAAATATAATTTGCTGATAATGAGGAGAAAACACACAGTATCTGATACTTCAATTGAGTTTTTGAGACAAATATAAAGGCTGCAGCAGCTGTAGAGTGAAATAAAACAGAAGCAACAACAAAAAAAAAATCCCTGTCTAATTGTCAGAGCAAAGAATAAAAGAAAATCCAGAAGTCTCTCATACAGACGCAACATGTCATAAAATTTATTACAAAAACGTATTCACACTGGAGCAGCTGCAGCTCCTCAGGTTGATCTTCCAAGCAGAAGGTTGATGGTTTGATCCCAGCTCTCCATTCTACATATCAAAGTGTTCTTGGTTTTGTTCATAATAATTGGAGTTTGTGGATGTTTGGAAAAAACAAGCTTGTCTAGTTTGAAATGCTGTATACTAATATATACTGTATTGTACTGTATATTAAGAAATACAGTAGTCCCTCATTATTTCACAGTTCATTTTTCACAGACTCGCTCTATCACGGTTTTTCAAAGAAAGATTGAACATGACACACATTTGGCTGATTGATGGATGAGCTGCACAATCGGCATGGAATTTTTATTTACAATAAATTATTTAAAATTATTTAGCGCCTGTGGCACCTGTGTGCAGCCCACAGCTGCAGAAAAAGCTCCCTCCTGCAGTGTGTCGTATCTCTGACCAGCAGCGGAGAAGTGGGCGTGGCCGAGAGCGCTGCAGGTGGCAAAGAGCAGAGGAGGCAGAGAGCTGAACTCATGACATTCTGTGCTTAGAGTTTAGAAACATTGTTTAGAATATTGCAAGAGTGTGGGAAGGGTTTAGCATGCAGTAATATATATATATATATATATATATATATATATATATATATATATATATATACATTAGTCCCTTGTTTATTGTGGGGATCCGTACCCTGAAGCCCCATGATAAGTGAAAAAATGTGAAGTAGGAATAGTAGTACATGTAGTAAGTAGTAGTTTTTGTATATATATATATATGGCGTTTTAAACTCTTCCCACACTCTTGCTATATTCTAAGCAATGTTTGTAAACTCTAGAAGCTCTAAAAGAGCACAGAATGTCATGATTTCCCTCTCTGTGCTTCTGCTGCTCTCAGCCACCTACCTGCAAGCGCACTCAGCCACACCCACTTCTCCGCTCTGCACAATCAGCTGTTCAGCTGCAAAAGGAAGTTTATCCTGCAGTAAGGGCTGCACAGAGGAGCAGCAGGTGTGTCATGTCCAATCACATTTTGAAAAATGGCAAGAGAGCAAATCCACGATTAACGAACCGCAAAGTAGCGAAGGACTACTGTGTGTGTGTGCATATATGTATATATATATATATATATATATATATATATATATATATATATATATATATAAATACAACAAAACTGATTCTTCCCCCAACAGCTTACGCCAAAGTGGAACAAACCAGTTCCTTGTACCAGTCCTTGACTGATGAAGCCATCTGGATCGAAGGCAAAACGTTTCAGCACAAAAAAGAAACTGTCCAGATGACCTGACTGAAAAATTTTGGATTTTATACCTGGATTATTGAGCATGGACTTTATTGAACACTACCATTTTCAGCCGCTAGAGGGCCCTTGAGGTATATGGCAAGCCAAGTGATTCATTATTAGGTAAAAGTGGCTATTAATGATGCACTTGGCTTGCCATACCAAGTCATACCGGAACATCTGGAGCAAATGTCAAATCAGCTGCATTTCACTGCATTGCCCAGGCGAAATACATCTGATTTGACCATTGAAGTGCATTTATTAAGGAAAAGTTAAACTGAGACACACCTTTGCTATAATGCCAAGCAAACTAATTAATTGTTTTTAGGTGGTTATCTTGTTTAAAAAAAAAGCACAGCAAGTTGTCCCTCTGCGCACTCTTGTAGCCACAAATCAGCTTTTGAAATGCAGCTGATTTGATTGTCAAAGTGCATTTATTAAGGAAAAGTTCAACTGAGACTCACCTTTACTATAATGTTGAGCAAACAATTGTTTTTAAGTGTTAATCTTGTCAAATTCTTGTTAAAGCCCTCCTGTGCATGCTCCTGCGGCATCCATTTGACAGCCAATCGATTTTTGGCACAACACCGGCCCACATTTCCGGGTTGTCAGTGGTGATGCATAACAAATGTGACGCGTCAGTGGGGATGCATGCAACTTATGCGGCAAAGCAACATATTTATGCTTTTTTCCACTTTATTAGACACATTTGGACTGATGCGACTTATACAGCGATGTGACATGTACAGTGACAAGTACGTAGATCAAATTTAAGTGTTAAGCTACAAGTTTTTCAGCATCTTCGGGTTTTATCAGGTATTGGAAGAGCTTTGACTGACTTATGCACTATCACCAAAAAAGTATTTTTCAACTTTGCACACTAACTTTAGCATCAGAATAAGTCAAAATTCCTAATAATTTATAAAAATAACAGTTTTACCAGTCAGAAAAGTTGAGCTTGCAGGCCAAAAATGGCACTGGGGCCCCCAGTTGATTATCCCTGATATATATTCATGTTTTATGCAATGCAGACAATCTGCTTAATGCAGTGTGGCCAAAAGAAGTAAGCTGTTTTATTCTTTCTCGCCTTATGGCAGTCATCTATCTTGAACACAGCTCCATCCTCCTACAAGCACATAAAACCCAGCTGGATGTAGCAGCAGGTCCAGGTGAATCAGTTGTGTTGTAATTCACTATAAAAATCATTTAGTGAAAAACAAAACGACAAAAATATCAATTTTATTACAACTTCTCATAAAAAATGTGCTTAAGCCCATACACACTGACATACAAATGTGTTTACAAGAGTGCAGATGCAATTATTGAATCAAATGTCAATGAGATACCGGAGTCACATAGATTTGTCTGCGATACGTTGAATGTAGGCGTAAACGCGACTGGAGATTAAACAGCATAATGTACTGAAAGTGGTAAAACGTGTCAAATTTAACATGAACAAGTAACATATATTGACGTAGCATCCAGTAACAGCAATACAAAAATATACCACAAAGTAAATGGCACATCTTTGTGTAAGTGTGAAGCAGTTATAAACACAATTTTACAAAACATTTAGATAAATCTGTGAGATGAACTCAGACCAAACGAAGGACAAATGATCACCTTCCTGTATAAATAGCAGTGTATGCCCAGCCAAATGTATTTGTGTTGCCCATAAATCAAAGCTCTCAAACCTTTGGCACAAGGTTCTGACCCAGCCAAGCTGTCCAAACTCATTGCAGAAACAAATATCAGTACAACAAACAAGAAAGAGCTGCAATACTTCAGCAGCTAAATGCTGCAATTTCCTTTTTATTTTATTTTATTTTATTTTTTTTAGGGACATCAAGTCCATATGGCAGTTTTGCTGTCAATACATCAAATTACGGCTTTTATGGTTTAACAAATTTAGTTGGCTTTGTTGAACAGATGTTTCTGAATATTTAATATCCACTTAACAAGTTTTGTTTTTTTTCTGGAAAAACCCTGTTGGGAAGAAACTCAAGCTTTTTAATGTTATACGCAATTTTACAAATACCACAAGAAATGCATTACTTCAGTGTTATCACATGGAAAAAACTGCTTGAAAAAATTGTACCAATCAATAATTTTACATTTTTGTTTGTTGCACTGTTAACAATGTCGGCTACTAGACAGAATGGAGCAACCAGTTCGGGCTTTGAAAAAGTAAGGTTTATAAAGGTTGATGAAATTTGGTTGTTATTATCAAAATGCTGCCAAGATATTCTGGTAACAATACTTAAAACATAAACCTGGTACTTTCACAGTACTATCAAAGTTATTGCTCAATAATCCAGGTAAAAAAAACAAAAAAACAACAAAATTAAGTCGGGTCCTCTGGTTTCTTTGTGTTGAAACGTTTCGTCTTTCATCCAAAAGACTTCATCAGTCTTGATGTTGATGTTTTGAACCACTTTGGCCATGGCTGCGTCAGAGGAGTTCAAGGAGAAAGGGCAAACTCCAAAAAACATCTAATCACCATCAAACTGGTTGGCCCACTATGTGAGTGCGCTACTTATGGGACTGAGTTTGTTGTGGCTCCTCAGACTGATGACGTCAATTAGATGAAGGACAAAACGTCTCAACACAAAGAAACTGTCCAGAGGATCTGACTTAACTTAGTTGGGCTTCACAATAATACTTACCTTCCCTGGTACCTTGTACGTACCTGGCATGTGACCCAGTTATATCCCAGTTAGCTACCTGGTAAGTACCCAATACTGACCCTAGTTGTGAGGATTCCATTGTTGTCATTTCTGTGTCACTAATCACCCTCCTTGCAGCTCTTGAAGGACAGGTGGAGCCGTTTGAACTCAGCTGCAGGTGAGGAGTTGACACCACATACCACTACTTAAGTAGACGATGGAGCGTTTGTTTCACTTGGGTGAATAAACCTTTTACTCTTTGTAACTCTTAAATGAGAATTAATGATACATTTTGTGCATTTTTTCACTCATACTTACCTTCTGAGCATCTTGCCCGACTCCCTGGATTCCCTGGTCTTCTAAGGAACCCTCCTCATCCATCTGGTCCTCGGAACAAAGTGCTTTTCCTGTGTGAGAGTTTTTGAGATATCAACATTTCTCTTCTGGTCCCACCTGTCACTCTACATCAAAGGGCTACTTACCTCTTGGGTTTCTTGGTCATTCTCTTTGGTTTATTCATCTGGTTCTGGAGTTCCCCATTCATCCCCTTTACAGCGAACAGAAAACAAGACAAAGTAAGAGCCTCTTGTTCTGTTCAACAATATTCCTTAATCAGATTGTTCTTATACTCACCGTACCTCCTTCCCCACAGTTCTCTGATTCCTGGTTCCCTTCTTCCCTTTTGTAAACAAAACACTTACCCTTTTTTCACTCTGTGTCTGAATTGTTTTCATTTTCAGATATTAGCTTTGCCCTGCAAAATTGACACTGGTAGATGTCCGGTACATACCAGCCAAGTACCATCTACATACCAGGCACTTATCAAAAATGTACCAGACATGTACTAAGTATGTGCTGGACTATATTATGTTTTTCTACCAATTTTCTGTAACTTTTTTTTTTTAGCATTTTGGTAGTTTTATCCATGATTTTAAGATATATTTGGACTCAGTTCAGGCCATGTTTAGCAGTCAGGTTTCAGTTTCGACACTTATGCCAAATGTGGCCCAGGGTCACAGTCAGACTTAATGTGGGCTTTGAGAGCAAGAATTCTCTGATAGATTTATGAAAAGGCTATCCAAATCTGTCAAGCGGCTTCAGATGTTATCAGTCCGTTAAATGGCCGTTATTAGTTATCATCCCTATGTAGCGGTCAAACTGTCCCACCTACCTCCTAGTAGGTTTAAAGATATGTTATTATCGTTATTATTGCTGATAATAGGCAGTGTCACACGGAGGTAAACCAAGAAGTGTCTTTTTAGTTGTTTTCAGCTTATGTAACCCTTTTCCTAAACGTAAGCTTACACCTGACCCCGAGGACCAACCCTAAACTTAACCCCCTTACCCTTGTGCCTGAACCTAACCAAGACCGTAAACCTAACCGCCAGAACATAAACTCTAAACCTAACCACGTGAAGCTATTATGAGCACTAACAAAGCTAAAAATAGAGCCTTTTATCATCGCTAACAACGTACCTTTAAACCTACTGGGAGGTACAGGAGGGGCAGTCTGACCACTACATATGGGGATGATAACAACTAATAACGGCCATTTAATGGCTGATAACATCCGAAGCGGGTGATCTGTCAAAACTAAATGTGGGCCATCAGGAACTTTTACTCAAAAATTACAAAACGTGGATACATTTTGTTAGACTTGATTCAAACATAACTTCTGCCAACTTGTTAAATAAAAAACAATACAATAAAGATCTGTTTTATAAATTCACTACTGGATTTGAGTCACTGAACCCATCAGAGTGCTTCAGGAACAGCCATGAAATGCATTAAGAGTTAAATCTCTTTAGTCGGTGAGCAAAACTTAAAAATCTGTTAACATTTGTTTCAAGGGACTTCTGTGTAAATTCTAAAACTAGAAAAGAGGAGAAAGCACGAGAAGAGGACTCCTGTATAAAAGATTGACCATACTCAGTAATGTATGAAAAAGATTGTAACGAGAGAAGAAGCCTTTGCGTCTCGATTCAGTAACATATTCGCATCAGTCTCGTTTACAGAATTATTCCTACCAGGCAATCTGTTTTCGTTTTACGAGCATATTTGATCTCTATCATAAATATGCAAATGCACAAATGCATATCAGTACTGACAATTTAAAAAATCATTCAGATGAGTTTATCAGTTTTGGTTAAAATAAAATTTACTCAGTTCAGAATGCTGTGCATAATGAATAATTCTTGCATTTTGGGGTTGTGCGTTTATGAAATAAGGGAGAATGAAATAAGTAAAGGTTGTTTCCTAAACGCAATATCTAGTCTGTGTTTTCTTTTTGTTTTTAATACTGTTTTTTTAGTCTAAACTCTAATTGTAAGAGTAAAACTATATATGCAAACATATTTTAGTATGTGATATATTTCTGGCCTTACAACTTGTGTGAGGATAGACTGAGTCCTGACCAATTCTTGAAACAAACCCTTTATGTAGCTTTTTATTTGTCTATACTACTTGGCTACACTAATATTTTTATTTCAATGGACCTTGTTTTTTTTGTTTTTTTTGGTTTTCCTGTCAATACCATGTGGAAAGGCATCCAAGCAGATCCATGTTAACAGTAAAGCTCTGAGTGTTAATTGATTTAATCAAAGGAAACACTGATCCTTTAGTTTACGTCTGCCTGCTTATGTAAACACCACAGATTTCAATGACAGATTACCCTTTCAATTCTGGTTGCTTAAAATTAATATATCAGCACTGTAAGGTTGCAAATGTCATGTTCTTTCTTGATTTAAACTTGACACATAAGCACAAGCTCCCGTTTATTTGGGGTTTGATTATAGCTTGAGTCATCAGGCAGGCATCTAGTCTGTCAACGTGACAAATTAAAAACATGTCATGTGAGACCCTCAGGAGAGACCTTGAAAACATATTGCATGAAGTCCACGTGTGAAATGACTTGGAAGAGTGCACAGTTCTATTGAAAGAAATTGACTGGAAACCTCTTTTTTCTCCTCCTTTTATCTACTGAATGATTATCTGAAGCTTTTTCACCTGGGCCCTCTGCCTATGGCTTTCCATTATCTTCACCAGCAAGATCAAAGGTGATCTTTGATGGGAAGGACAATTCATTCCAGCCTGACAGGTGGGATGCAGACAGGGATGCTCATCACTCAAGCTTTCATCAAACTGTCAAAGACGGTTCTTGATCGATCACCTGGAGAGGATGAGAAAACTAGCCTCTCAACCGTCTAGAAGGTAAGCAGTGATACGAGTACAGCAGCTCCTGTTAGGTGGTGTACGAATAAATAATGCTAGAAAATAAAGTCATAATCAAAAATAAAGCACCCTGAAGGGATGATACGATCTGCTTGTAATTTGATACACATGCAGACCAGCGGTGGGTATTTAAATACTTTGATTTGTAAGGAGTTGACTTATTTAGGAAGGGCACAAGTAGTGTCAGTTAAAACAACGAATGAAGGACGGCAAACACAAAAGATGCTTCATAGACACATTAGACCACATTTTCGGCATTTGACGATCTGATAGGGGTCATGTTGTAGGGTTGCATGGGGCCTGGTGGTCATATCATGTAATTGCCAAGTGTATGGGCTGTACAAAGTCACAGAGTTGGAACCAGTGAGTTTGTAAAGAAACCCACTCACACATTGTAGGTCACCGTTACAACAGACCACACAAAGGTAGGATGGTGACTATGTCAGGGACATACCATCTGCATGTCTTACCCCTCCTGAGACCCCCTGATAGGTTTTTTTTTTATCAACACAAAACCCCTCCACACATGGAACATGTGTTCATGGACTGTCATTCATTGTCATGTTGAGGTCCAGCTAGGTCCACAGATTTCTTCTTTACCGTGTAGAATCAGCATGCATGTTAATTCTGACCCAATGCCAATCTGCTTGATATCGAAGACTAGTTGCAACAGCTGCAGGAGAGGATACAACAGCTGTAAGACTTTGTTCTATACTGAAACACTGCTTTTGTCCAGACCCAAGGGGGAGCCACACCCTACTGATGTCGAACCACTAGAGTACCCTTGTGTCCAACTCCATCACTCATTTGGTCTGACATTGTTCCATCTCTCCATCTGGACACTTAACTTTTGCTATCAGTAATTTTTATCCGATATATAAAATATTTGAACTTTATCCGTTTCTGGCTTCGGTAACATTTTTTTTTTAAATAATGTGAAGTTGTTTTAAATTCAAATGTTAAAATCATAAACATCCGCAGATTATCTAATGATCATTCTCATTCGCGCTTAAAATTTTGTTTAGTGGACCAGAATTGCTTTGTTCATAAATGGTAAATGGACTGTACTTATATAGCAACTTTCTATTGTATCAAGACACCCAATGATCTTTACACTACAACCATTCTTACAGTACTTTACTATTTCTGTACAAAGACTAACCAGAGCTTTATCACATTCATACACCAATGGGACACACATCAGAGGCTATGAAGGGTTCAATGTCTTGCCCAAGGACACTTCGGCATGTGACTGCTGGTGGAATCGAATGTCCAACTCTCCCATTGGAGGACGACTGCTCTAACCACTCCACCACAGGCGCCCATAATTCATCCAACAGTTGCAGGAGTTAAATTGTTGCAACAGAATGTGATTTCTTTGCTTTAAAGAAACTCAAATTTATTATAGTCTGACAAACCAGATAAACACAACACATTACTGTTACTTTGGTGCATTAATTCCAATAAATATGCATGACCCTAAACAGTCACAAACATTTCAGACTACAAAACGTAAATAGTGCTTTCATGTTTTTCCTTTAGTCTGGGTTAGATTTAACTCTATTAAAATTACCTCCATTTGTAACTTTAAGATCTGTCTGCAATATAATTATTTGAGATTGTGGTGAAACAATATTTTATATACAGTAGATCAGACATTTGCTTCTGTGGGTGGAACATCCACAATAAGCACTTTGCTATAGAGGAGCCGTTTATAATAACACGTACTTATTACTTGGTGACAAAACAATAGCAAGAACTCACGCAGTGCAGGATTTCACATTTCTTTATGATGCAGCCTCTGAGATATTACACACGCACATGCAAATATTCGTAATGTATTTAGAACCACACGCGTGAATCTGCGCGCAAACTCATTAATCTGAAAACAATGTCACAGTCCTTGACCCTTTCTGCTTCTGTTTCTCGAGAGGACACGTGGCTATTTCTGGTTAGACTCCAGAGAATAAACAACAAGAGAAAAACTCATGATGTTTCAAATCATAAAGGATGCCTTCAAATGATTGAGGCTCAGTTCGACAGAAAAAAGATGTTTGGATCAAACTGTCACTGCAGCCTAATGCATTGTATTGTAATGTATTTTTTAAATTACATTTAAAAAAAGCATATATTGAGATTTCTAGTTAATCTCCTAATTTTTAGCCATAAAACCATAAATAGTCTAGACAAATGTGTGAAGCTGTCAAAGAAAACCGAATAAACTAACTTTAGACTTTCACTTTAAACTCTTGAAAAATATTTTTCACTGTTAACACATTTAAATGTATCCATAGATTTCGTATTCACACTTTATTTTTATTCCAGCGATGGGTGCTAATGTGCTATAGAGTTGTTTACCAATTACCAAAGTGGCTCCACACCTTTTGCAGCCCAGCAGATTAAGCAGCTAACCAGGTGGGTGGAGTTTGTGCTTCATGTACAATGGCATTTCAGGTCCTGCTTTAATTCAGCAGCTAAACCAGCTTAGGCTCACTTTGACCATGAAATTGAAGAAAATAAAACACAGCTGTGTGAACGCCAAGGTCTGAAATAGGAATAATCGGTTTGTCAGCTCTGAGTGACACAGTAAACTTGAATTGTGTTGGTCGTCATGAGGTGGCACCCCCTACCACCAGCAAATAATTTGCTCTATATCTAAAACGGGGCTCCTCTCGTTCCTTCTGTCCTCTCTTCTTCCTGGATCAATGCACCCAGTTAAACGTCAACAAACAAAACCCTCCTTCAAATTGAAGTCTAATTTTTAAAAAGCTCAATATTATCAGTAAAAGATTAGGAAAGATAAAAACAACCTCACGCGAAAGGCTGAAATTACACATTTAAAATAAATCTACTAAAATGCATGTTTTTTGTTAAAATAATGTTTCAGTGAGGCCATTTTATATTGATGTATTGTTGCAATACAATAATGATTTTAGAAAAAGAAAAAAATATATAAGGAAATTAATTATTTTCAAAGATAGACTTGTTTTTTCTTCCAATTCCAATATTTATTCACACGAATAACATAAATTTCAACTACAACAATATCGTCCACTGTCACTTTAACTGTTCATTGTTTTCTTTCAGCAGGTTTCTAAGCATAAGGAGACAATAAAGACAACAATAAAGCAAATTTTTGCAGCATTTAAATTGTTTTTTTATGACTTATAAAATTTAAACAACCAGCTCACCCTGGAGACCGTCTTCAAAGAAATAAAACTTGGCTGGTGATAATTAGTTTTAGGTACATTTGCATTTAAAAAGAATCATTTGTATTCATTTTCTCAACAGTTGCATGAAGTCATGACATTAAAATTCCCAACGATTAGCAGCCCTAATAAAAATGTATCGTAATAATATTATTGAATGTATGTGGTCTTAATGGTTTCACAGTCAGTGCATACTGACTCCCATTAGACTCCAGTCCTGTAAGACCCTGAAGTGAAACAAGCAGGTATGGATAGAACAGCATTTTCTCAAGCTACAATATATGAGACCTGAGCATATGTGAGATTTTTTTTTTTGCTTATAAACAACAGTTACTGTCTTTTACAATATTTTCTACTTGTGTATTCTTGTCAGGAAAATGCATCTTTTTACCTTGTACCTTATATGGCGTCTATTGTACACAAGATTGGTGTAATTAATTCTGACAGTTAGATCAACCTTCTACCAGTGTTTATGTAAAATGAATGTAACACTCTAATTATGAACAATCACCCCAAAGCCACATCAGCTTACTGGTAGTAATTGTACCACCATCCTCCAATCAACACCTGTCAACTCGCTATGCTGCTGTTGTAAACCCACACCTCTTAACAGCAGAATATTGGTTGTACTTGTTTCTCATTGAGGTTTTTTGCTGCACGCTCCAAATATTTCTATAATTTTTTCAGTCTAGAGTCGAGGCAGCGGTGTGTCCTTGTTTCTTTCAGTTTAAAATGAGCCACCGCAAATTGCAGCTTGATATGGCTCAATGTAACCTTTTCTTTGGTTCTTGTTTCTCACCTGTACGCTATTTTCCATTACAAATAGTATAAACTAATGCCGAGATGACCATAGTTCCTTAATTTTCGCATATAAATCCCTTTGTCAGGAATTTATCTTTTGAAAGGATGTTTTAATAAATTTTTTCTTAACTGTAGTCATGGTAAACTTTTATGATTTCTGTTCCATAATATACCGTATTTTTCGCTCTATAAGTTTATTTGCGTAATTGGCATGCCCTGCGACTTATACGCTGAAGCGATGTATTTATGAATTTTCTTCCATATTTATAAACCAGTGTTTGACTGAGATATTCTGGTTTCCACCCACAGACCAAAAACATGCATGTTAGGTTGATTGGTAACTCTGGATAGTTCCTAGGTGTGAGTGAGAGAGTGAGTGGTTGTTTGTCTCGTTTGTCTCTATGTGTCCCTGTGATGGACTTGCGACCTGTCCAGGGTGTACCTGTATCCCTCGCACAGTGATTGCTGGACATGGGCACCGGCGACCCCTGTGACCCAAAAAATGGAAGAAGCGGGTAAAAGATAATGGATGGATGGATGTTTGGCTGAGATATGAGCGTTTTCATTCATTCTGACTGAAAATATTGAACACTACCATTTTTCAGCCACTAGATGGCAGTTGAGCAACATGGCATGCCGTTGTATCATGTAATAGGTAAAAGTGGCTATTAATGACACAATTGGCTTGCCAAAGTGTCACCATCGTCTGCCTGGAGCAAACGTCAAATCAGCTTCATTTCGCGGTACCGCCCTAAGAAAATGCAGCTAATTTGACCAGTGAAGTGCATTTATTAAGTAAAAGTTCAACTGAGACACACCTTTGCTATAAAGTCGAGCTTACAAATAATTGTTTTTAGTTGGTTATCTTGTTAAATTTCAAAGAAATGGACAGCAAGTCACCCTCTGCTCGTTCATTTTTCCACGTATCGGCTTTTGAAAATGCAGCTGATTTGACCGTCAAAGTGCATTTATTAAGAAAAAAATAATCTGAGACACATCTTTGCTATAATTTCGAGCAAACAAACCATTGCTTATAAGTGTTAATCTTGTTAAATTATTGTTAAAGTCCTCCTATGCACGCTCCCGCGGCCGCCATTTGACAGCCAATCAATTTTTGGCACAACACCGGCCCACATTTCCGGGTTCGGCCCACATTTCTGGGTTGTCAGCGGTGACATGAAATAAACACGACATGTCAGCGGACAGCAAAGCAACGTATTTATGGATTTTTCACTGTATTAGACATATTCGGAGTGGTGCGACTTATCGGGCGGTGCAACGTTTACGGTGGAAAATACGGTAATCAAACTGCAAGTGGGAGAAAAGAACAAAAGACAACGTGATCACATAAAACAATCGTCAAAGTTTAAATCTTATGTTTGACAATTATTCTTCCCCTCCAAGGCACTCATTTTTACTATCTTCTTATTGTTAACTCATCATAGTTAAATCGCTTTTTTTTAAAGGTGGTGCAGTAAAAAAGAAAAAGTGGGACAGCCATACTTTATTTTAAAAATGAAGCAGAGAAATCACAGCGGCTCTTGCTCAAGCTTATCATTTCGAGGTCTCGCTGAAACAGCGAAATTGCCTAAAATCCAAGGGTTTTCTACAGTTCTTAAACTGAAAGACATAATTACGCTAAAATTAGAGGGCGGTCACAAAAGATAAATGAAAAGAAAAAGAAAGACTTCAACTTGGAAAAAGTCTGCCTATTCGTGTGGAGAAGTAGGAGCAAGGCTGATGTACAGCAAGGCATCAAAACATATCATGGCTATATTATATATGAACATAACACTTATAGGTCACAAACAGCAATTTATCAAAATGTAATACTTATTTAACAGCAAATTTAAATGGTATGAAAATTCCATTGATGATGAGTCCATTTTACAGTAAGAATAGACAACCCCATTTGATTATTAACCTGGCCCCCACACTAATAAAGAAAATAACAAATCTTTCAAATTCCTGTCTGAAATTTTAAACTTACACCAACATGAAAACTATTGTAAATTCAAAACAAACTATTAACATGGCACACATGAAAAAAAGCACATTTTGGCATATTTATTAGGTATTTTTTTGGTAAAATGTTTAAACAAGTCTGCAAATGGATAAATTGTTGATTTTTTTTTCTCACAAACACCAAAGCTTTAATCCAAAACGCTGAATGAAAGTCTCACCTCTCATAAATTAATCTCATCTTTTTGCTTCTAAAAATAGCTCACTAAGACCCACCTCTTAAAACCATTTAGCTATAACTGCTTGTAGCAGCAACATTTTGCAGCAATCCAAGCTCGCTATTGTAGTGAGCTGGATGAGAACATTATTATTTATACAAAAAGGGGTTTGCCTGGCTAAGAGACAAATCTATATACAAATAGATACATTTTGGTCAGTGTTATCAGAAAAGCCATGATAGTCTTTAGATTGGCACAACCTAAATAATGCTCATATGGGGTTAAGAATAGACCTTTAAAAAAAAAAAAACAACAACATGATTTTGTTACTTGCCAGAAACATGAATCAGTATACAAAATAAAACGCACAACAGATTTTATTTAAAGGCAAATCACGATCATCTGTTATTGTTCCCTTAAGGTAGTTCTTTAAGAATAAAGAGCTAGGGAATTTAAAACCAAAATCGTGCATACGAATTGAAACCACAAAACCTTTAGCAGTTTTGGTTTGGAAAGAGACGGAACATTTGGGGAGGTTGTTCAAAGCTGAATCTGGGATGATTAAAACACAAGGATGCAGCTGAAGAACAGCCTGATCTGACACATTTATCAAGTGGCAAAACTTCAAGATGTTTTGGATTATTTTGGTTCATAGTTGTATTTTATTTAATCATTTAGAGTGTGACTTTGACTGTGGCAGGTGATTACATTCAAATTTGTAAAAAAAAAAAAAAAGTAAAAGTATGTGAAAATTTGGCACATAGTTCTCTCAAATTTGTCAAAATCACACATTTGATTATCTAAAGGAATGTCTGGTGTTCTTGTCAAAAGACGTTATAATCACTAACAGCAGGTAGATTAAAAATAAAATCTCTTTAATTTTGGGGTTTATTTAAAGATTCTTGACAGTGATTAAAGTTGAAATTTGAAAATGACCAAGTAGCATCAAGATGAATAGCTGTGATTTGTTGTGAAATAAACCTTTTCCCCTGAATACACTGTGGAGTTACTGCATGTGGAAATGTATTGTTGATGTTCTCTTTGCAAATGATACAGTTGATCACAATATTTGTTTACAAAGGCTTGGGTATGTTGGGATTCAGTAAACACCAAAATGTTTAAGTCAAATGTATCCAATTATAAGTTTGTTCATGTAAACAACAAAGCTTTCTCATTCATCATGGAGTTCTGCAGGGTCCTGTGTTTGAATCAGTTTTTTTTTTTTTAAACTTTATATTTACATCTGTTTAATAATCTGTAGTACCTCAGTGGATAGTGCTGCTGTCACGTAATTGTGAGGGTGCAGGTTCGAGCCCAGGCTGTGTCAGGAAGGACATCTATTGTTAAACAATTGCCAGAACGTTTTTGTGCAAATTCACATACTGTGGTGACCCCGAAAGAAAGGAGCAGCTAAAGAAAAACTACAATAGGTACATTTATTAAGTAAATTATTAGATAGCACAAAACACATTTTTTGTCATTTCTTATGCTGATAATACTCAGTCATGTTTGTACTGTGAAGCTTGATAAAACCAATCAACTAATCAGACTACTGCACACCTATGTTTTTGAAAACATAAAAACTTAAACAAGTATTAATTTTCAGCTCTTAATAAATAATAATTTACAGCTCATAACTTAGGACAAAACAAAATGTATTGTTTTTGATTAAAACTTAAAAAAAAGACTACCCAACAAAGTAGTATTACTTTGGTCTCCAGTTTTAATGTGAGAATTTTTAACTTATTTTTGACCAGATTGTGTTCATCAGCTCCCAAAATGTATATTTCCAGGCCCACCTTTTCTTTCACTAATGTCTAAAATAGAACTATTCTGTTCCAAAATCCATCCATCCAATATCTTTATCTGCTTCTTCCTTTTTGGATTGGGGGGGTCACTGGTGCCCATGATGTTCAGTAGTCACTACGCGAGACGCAGGGGACACCCTAGACAGGCCTCCAGTCCATCACAGGGACACATAGAGACGAACAAGACAAACAACCATTCACACTCTCTCTCACACCTAGGGACATTTTAGAGTTAACAATCAGCCTAACATGCATGTTTTTGGTCTGTGGAAGGAAACAGGAGCACCCGGAGAAAACCCACGTGTGCACAAAGAGCACATGCAAACTCCATCGAGAAAGACCCCTGGCCAGGATTTGATCTGATGACCTTCTCGCTGAGAGGTGGTAGATCTACGTGATAGACGCCACCATGCCATCCCTGTTCCAAAATGATATAATAAAAACTTTGCCAGGAAATATCACCTTCTAAGCTGAACTATTCCCTAAATTGTTTCATTCGTTTTAGTGTATTATTTTTTATCGTTTACAATATGTCCCCCAAAAACCATAGTTCATCCAATATACTGCTGGGAAATTTATGAGGTACGAGGTTCATAATATAAGTGCAAATTATATTATTGGCACAAAAAGGTATCAACAATCAACCTCCATCATTTAAAAAAAAAAGTGCCTTTCTTTCAGGCTGCGGGTTTATTTGTGGTTCCTAAAGTAACTAAGTTTGTGAGGCAGAGCCTTCAGTTATCATGCTGCTTTGTGAAACCAGTTTCCAGTTTTGACTGTAGAGGCAGACACCCTGACTACTTTTCAGACTAATAAAAAAAAAAAAACTTAATAAAACCTAAAAGGTTGACTTTAATGAGTCTTATGTTAAGCTTCGCTGCTGTAGGTTTAAGGCACTTATACATAGGAAACAATGTACCTTGCGCCCCGCCTCAAAGCCCATTTGTGTGTGAGTGCTGCACGGTGGTGGAACTTTGCTGTGCTAGGTCAACCTGAGTCAGAACAAAAGTAAGTTCAATGTGTGTGAAGTGTGCACACATGTTGGCACTTTGGCCTATTAGTCACATAAACAGTGACGTTTGTGTGTCTTTTCTATTTATAGTGAGTTCAACACTTTGCAGGCTTCAATTTGGTCGTTATTTTTATGACTCTTGTTGCAACTGTCCTTCAAAACGCAGACATCTGTTGCACTGCTCTGTACTCTGTCTTAGATAATCATGGAGACTATTTTTAGACAGAAGCAACAGCTAACAGAGCTTTACAACTTTGAGGGGTATAAATATGTACAACTGCACACTTCTCTTCCTTACCAGTAAATTTTATGATGGAGCTTTTCTTTGATGACCTGACAGTCACACAACTGCAGATGGAAAAAATGGGATACTTCCAATCACTCCCTCCAGGAAATAGATAACACTGCAGTTCTTCTGTTACTGATGGATTTATTCATTTTAACAGCACTTGTGGTCATCAAATCCAACGCTGAATTGCTCAAAATACATAATCTGCAGAATATACATATATATATACAATATATATATATATATTGCACATAAATTTACTATAAATCTGTGCAATGAAACATAACACAAATAAACATAACTCAGTGGCTGCACATAACCAAAGAGGGAATGAGTCCGCCGGAACAAAAGTGAATCTTCAAAAGAAAATGGGCAACGTAACTTCTTAAACCTTTAGGAAATGCACAAACCAAACTTTTCCTGCTGCACATGCTTCCTTGGATGCATTTTTCCTTCATTCAACATTTATTTATACAGATAAATCACATTGAGTCTCGAAGACTCTTTTACAAGTGAGACCTGTTTGGACAGAAAAAAAGTTGTGAAAGTAAAAACATGCAGGATTTAGAGGCAAAAAATAAAAATAAAAAATCCCAACAGGCTCTCTCTCAATGGCCATTGAGAGATAGCATGAAATGGAAAAAAATAATAATCCGCACACATAAGCACATAGTGACATAGGCATTCTGCAGGGGAGGGGAAGACGACAAGGGCAATGAACGTGTCCAAGGATGCTCCTGGAGGCCCTGTAGGATTTCTGATAAAAATGGAATAATCAACCAGTTCCCTCTGGTGAGATTTGTAAACACTCTGGGGGGTGCCGAGGTCAACCTAGGACAGAGCCAGTGGGAATCCAAGAGTCCTGAAATGATGACACAATGTGTATTCAGCCGGTTTTCCCCTGATAGGTCCGTAGACTTCCTCGGTGGGAGAGGGAGCCAAATTCAGATAAACATCGTTTGTTTTGGGGACTGGCAGAACTTTACTGATTTATATCTGCCTTGAGTCTTTGCTGATCTCACGAAGGTTCAGAAACGTCAAAATTAAGTGGACACACCACTGGTCCATACCTGAATATTCCCCAAGATCTGATCCATCCTGCCAGCGAGTCCTAATGCAAATGGCCTGCAATTCCCACAAATCACATCCAATTTATGGTTCAGTTCGCTAATTCATTGAGTCTGGGTACTCGAGACACGGAACAAACCATCACATAAGGCCGACAGCCTGACCAGGGCCAAATTATCTGCAGCCTTCTTCTTTGTACGTTGATAAACCAGGAACCAGCCAATTCCAAAAAGCAGGAAACCTGTTATCATAAATCCAATTATAGACGCATCGTTGACGTCTTCTGTCGACAGCAGAGATACACACATCACATTCCACTTCTCCCAGGAATCAAAGACATATCCAGCTGCGTGCGTGTCGTCAGGACAGTTCGGCTTGTCTGAAGCTTGTCTCATCGTTGAGAAAAACAACAACTTAAACGTGTCCCCAGTGCAACATAGCACTGAAAAATGGTTCCTACACAGTGTAACTAACAAACAAAACAATATTCAAAGAAAACATAGCAAATAATGACATAAATATTATTTATGGATGTAAAACTTCCTTTTTGGTCCCCCAGCATTTAACACCAGACTTGGATACAAGTGTGTGGCCTTCTTCCATGCATTGGGCAACTCTCATGGCACACTTCTCATATGAAGAGCTCTTCACATAGGAAGGACCACTCTGGAGGACTTGATGCACTAAGCTCCTTCTTTTCACTTTAATTTAAGCTTATGGTCCAAATATGTATAAGCCAATGTTGTCTCCAACTTTGTGTTTTCCTTGTCAAATATTTATATCAAACTGCTTTTGAGCTTGGCCAGATCTCCTTCTTGTTCTTTTTACCTAAAATTAATGCTAAAATTGGATCTTAAGTCAGAGATCCTAAAAAATAAAGGATCTTTAGTGTTTGAGAATCACTACTCCCTGAACAAACATTGCACTCTAACTAATTTAGAATGAGAGCTTCAGGTGTTGAATCAGACATCTTCCAATTGATAGTGTCATGCCTCTTGAGTCATACCCCTAAACCACATCAATTTCTGTTTGATTGTATTTGTCCAACTTTTTTCTTTAATTCTTGATTTTCAATTTTATTAACTTTTTTTTTTCTAGTGAGGCAAAAAGACCACATATTCTATGCATCATTCATAAGAAAAAAAGGCTTGAAGTCTAAATAAAATAGACAAATCAACATCTACCATGAAGAGAAAAAAAACATGTTCAGATCTGCCTTTGCCATAGAGCAATGACATAGAGAAAGCAACTGGAGGCTGAGGACTGCATAAAAAGTATGTATCCGTAACGATGCTAACAGTTGTAATGAATAAATAACTAACAGTTGATGTATTATGCATGAGGCAATTCCTGCTGCAGGATTGAACACAGTGTTAAAATGAGGAGGAATGGTTTTAGTTTTCATTATTTCTGTTGTGGAATACAAATAAACAGACATTAAGAGAGGTGCCATTGATCATCTGTGCCCACTGGATCCACAAATGAACATGCCAGAATTTTATCACCACAGGACAAAAAAAAAAAAAAAAAAAAAGGAAAAATAAATTATAAACTTGCAGGACTTCCTTTAGCTTGCTGTTAATTGAGAAAAATACAATAAAATGGGTAAAATGAGTGGTTATTCAGCTACGTTATCTGCTAATAAATGTAATAATTGTGTGGATTATTTTACACAGAAGCTATGTTTTTTCACCATTGTGTCATTTGCATTACCAGCTTACCACCGTGCTAATTTTTTTTACATATTTATATGATCCACATGGAAAATTGTAAGACAGGAGACAAAACAAAACCAGAGAATTATCGTCCTATAAGTATTTTGCCAATCATTTCTAAAATTGCAGAGAAATGGGTTGCTGTGCAATTAACAGAACATTTAAATAAAAGCCCAACTTCTCTCCATCCCATGCAATTTGGGTTTAGGAAGTATCACTCAACAGAGACAGCCACCTGTTACCTTCTGGAAAATCTAAAACAGCTTGTAACATCATAAATAAGTACAACATTTTGGATTTTGATAGCTATCAGATTTTTATGGATGCTTGCCTGATTTTTAAAGTTTTAAATGGACTTGCTCCTCCTCCTTTAATGTATTTTGTAAGTAAAAAAAACAAGTACAGGAAACACAAGAGCACTGACAAGAGGAGATTGTGATGTACAGCGGCGCAGGACTAAATTTGGCCAAATGGTGGTGTCCATCAGAGGCACGCAGTCGTGGAACACACTGCCAGTTTCCATCAGGAGCTGTGGCACCTACTCCAGCTTTAAAAACTCTTTGAAACTTTGGCTGAAAACTAACCAGAAGTGCACTCATGTGTAGATTACTTTGTCTATTTTCTTATGGTATTATATCTTTATTGTAATCTCATGTTGTGTTATGTTCTATATAGGTGATGTTTGTATTATTCTCTGCTCTTTTGTTTTGTGGGATGTTTCTTGTTCTTACCTGCCTTAGGACAACGGATGAAAATTAGCTACTGTGCTAACTCCAGCATATTTACATTGATGCTTACTGCTGACATGTTGATTAATATGCATTGTCCTAATTTAAATAAAGAAATAAAAAAAATAAAAAAAATGAAATGATGAGGAAGGACTTAGCTACTTTTAGGTAATGTTCTGCTAATTTCAGCATTTGTCTTTCAAATAATAGCATCTGTTTTGCTCATTTTAACTATAGGACTGCTGATTTTAACTTCTAGCTACTTTTCTGCTGCTTTCAGCTTTAGCTGTAGGTCTGTTGGTTTTAATTTATGTTCTGCTAAATTTACCTTGTTGTCAGTAGAGGTCCAAGTCAGCAGAGGCAGAGAATGCAGCTGCAAAGCAGCAGTTTTTCCATTCATCCAGCGGAGCATTGAACCTCATTGTATCTTTTGTTATTTATATTATTATTATTATTATTTTCTGTAAATAAAATTCATATTGCAGCCCAAACCATATGAAGCATTAATAATATATTTACATGGTAGTAAGTTACTTTGGCTTGTATTAATGACAGAGAAAAATATTCAGACATACCCACCTATAGGGGGCGCTATGATTGTGGAATTTGCCTTTGGTCACAAAACTTCTAAAAAAAACCCCATCATTATCTAAAATCTACATATGTCAATGACTAGGTGAGACCTACGTTATATGGTTTGAAGAGTGTTGCTTTGAACAAAAGACATGAGACTGAACTGGAAGTGGCAGAGCTGAAGATATTGAGGTTCTCCTGGAGTGACAAAAATGGAGAAATAGGGAATGAGATCATCAGAGGTACAACACAGCTCGAAGGACTCTGAGATAAAGTTAGTGAGGCCAGACTGAGATTGTTTAGACTTGTCTAAAGGATAGACAGTGGGTATACTGGTAGAAGGATTTTAGAAATGCAGCTGCCAGGAAAAAGACGAAGAGAAGCTATAAAGATGTAGTTAGAAAGGACATGGAGGTGGTTGGAGTGAGGACAGGAGATGCAGAGGACAGAAGAAGGATGACTCGCTGTGGAGACTCATGAAAATGGAAAAGCTTTAAAAAGAGGAAAGATAATTAAAGCTTAGGCAAAAACAGCTCCTCATTAAGACCTTACATTTTCTCATCAAATTTCAAGTCTGTTGTACACAAGGCTGAAGGAGTCGAGCGACAAGTGACTTGGACCCTGGTAATAACTGCTCACAATTCTTCTTCCAGCATCTGTTCTTCTTTTAACGTTAATATTTTTCCTGCAAGTTTCAGCAAAGTAATTCAGCTCTCAGAATTCATACTACATATTTTTTCAATTTTATTTAAATTCCTTGTTAACAAAGAAATCCAACATAGAAATAGATAATTCATAGGACATTAAACTTCATTCATTAGCCCATTGCATTTTTTAAAACTATAATAATGATTAATATTGCTTAGTTACTTTCAAACAGGATAACAATTATACAGAGAAAATGCTCTTCATCCTCTGTAATATAATAAACACAATGGGCTTTATAAAACACCAGTACAACTCGAGGTTTTAAACATGTATGCCTTTTGTTGTGCATTGCTGAAGGTTTCTTGCCACTGCAATCCTCTCGCTGTGCTTGATGGCTCATTCTGCGTAAAACTACTTTCCAAGATATGACTGTGAAGTCGTTCCCGTGGCACATGAAAACACCAAAGTACAACAGCAGTCGGCTCCACAAGAACACAGAAGCCTGCAGCAGAGATTTCAAATCAAATGCACCAAGGGAGATGAAACAAGCACTGTCATGATCTTTAAGCATGCATAGAAAAGGAGGAAGGAAATGACTTTATATGAACAATGAAGAATTCGGAATGAAATGTAGGAATAAATAGACTCGTTCTGACATACTTGTCTTGTATGTATTAATTTAGCTATTGTTGGTATTTTATGACTAAAAGACAGAATAATTGCTAATACATTTTTAACCAATTAGCGTGCTAAATTATTTAAATTAGTTTTAAGTGATGTGTTCATGATTCTTTACAGTGATGAGTTGGAGACAAGCGATGACAGAACAAGAACTCATGTTCTCACTTCAATGTGTGAATCTTTCATTACGAAAAATCGTCACCACGAATCAATCTATACCGCAAATGCGTTAATTTTAATTTCTAATGCCTGTCTAACTTGTAGAAACTCAGTCTCATTGTTGATGTCCCAAAGTGTGCAGCGGTGTAGAATAAGCTCCTGTTTAGTTCTGGATATGTGACGAAAACTGGGCACAGTGGAACAAGACAATTTTCCATTCAGGCCAATTAAGGATTTTCATTTGCTGCAAATGATGAAAAGGGCTTTTTTAACTATGGCACACACAGCACTCGTATCTGGCATCATATGGTTTGGCGCATATACCAGTATAATATGACAGTTTAAAATCTTTTGGGCCAAGTGACTCTAATTATGATGATTTAGAGAGGAAGCTTTCAGTGCACTTTCAGTGAGTACGATACCTATGTGGTCTCATAATAAAATGTGAAATATTCACACACAACAAAGGAGTTTTTATTTATGCAAATGGATTGCAATTTTACTTATTTTTTTTGTGACAACCAGCACAACTTTCAGTGAAATGTATGGCTGTAACATTAACTAAAATAGCAATTGTCTCATCCTCTTGTCAAAATGCATACAATTACATTTAAGATCATACTTGCCCATATAATGCATTGAGACTGAAAAGCACTAAAATAAATAACATATACTTACCCCAAACACTGGATCTCAATTTTTTTTGTTGAGCTTATCTAAAGCCACAACTGCTTCAATTTAAAAACTTTTTAAACAATCTAAATAAAAAAGCCAAATTACCCCCCAAAGTTTTACAGACTATTTCAGACACAAAACAACTGTAGACAGTAATGAATTCACATATTTTAATAGAAGGAAAAGGAGCAAAATGTTCATTAAACAAATGGCTTGTGAACTATTCTCATTAGGTCAAAGGGATGCCAGTCTTGACAGTTTTTTCCTCTGTTTAAAAACCAATATTTATTTAACTATGTCATGATTTTAGGGTTTCATGGTGTTTTTCTTAAATGAGATTAGCTTAGACAGGATATTATGGAGAGAATGGTCTCATCTCTGCTTTTTGCAGATGATGTGGTCCTGTTGGAATGTGGAATGTCCCCTCCAGATTGGGGGTGATTCTTTTTTTTCAAGTGAAGGAGATCAAGTACATATCTTAGAGTCTTGTTCACCGGTGATGTACGGATCGAATGTGAGATGGATTGGCATATTGGATCCTTGTTCGCAATAATGAGGGATTTTTTTCTGAGGTGGAAAAAGAGCAGCGTTGAAAGGCCGAACTTTCGACATCTTCTTCTTTTGGCTTTTCCTTCTTCAGGAGTCGCCACAGCGAGTCATCCTCCTCCATCTCACTCTGTCCTTTGCATCCCCTGTCCTCACTCCAACTACCTCCATATTCTTTCTACCTGCATCCATATTTCTCCACTTTAGCCTTTCTCTTTGTCTTTTTCCTGGCAGCTGCATTTCCAACATCCTTCTACCATTATACCTGCTGTCCCTCCTCTGTACATGTTCGGACCTAAGTCTGGCCAATCTAACCCTAACCCTAACTTTATCTCCCAGTTGTTCAACCTGTGCTGTGCCTCTAATGATCTCATTCCTAATCTTATCCATCCTTGTCACTCATACGGAGAATCTCAACATCTTAAATTCTGCTACTTCCGTTTTTTTCTCCAGTCTTTTTTGTCAGTGCAACTGTCTCCAGACCATACAACATAGCTTTTCTCACCACTGACTTGTAAACTTTTCCTTTGACCTTTGCTGACACCCTTTTGTCACAAATCATTCATATGTTTTTCTCCATTCACTCCATCCTTCCTGCACTCACTTTTTCACCTCTTTTCCACACCCCATTTGCTTGGACAGTGGACCCTAAGTACTAGAAGTTCTGCACATTTATGACCTCTGCTCCTTGTAGCCTCATTGTTCCACCTACCTCCCTCTCATTTACACACATATACTGTCTTACCACAGCTGAGTTTCATTCCTCTTCTTTCAAGTACATATCTCCACCTCTCTAAGCTCTCTTCCTCCTGTCACAATGTCATCTGCAAACATTAGTCCACGGGGATTTCTGCCTGACCTCATCTGTTAGTTGGTCCATCACCAGAGCAAACAAGAAGGGGCTCGGAGCCGATCCTTGACAAAATCCCACCTCCACTATGAAGCTATCTGTCACTCTTACAGCACATCTCATCACTGTCCTGCTGTCCTCATACATGTCCTGTATCAGTCTAACATACCTATCTGCCACTCCATATTTCCTTATGCAATACCACACCTCTTCCCTCTGCACCCTGTCATACGTTTTATCTAAATTCATAATGACTAAATGAAGTTCTTTCTGACTCTCTCTGTACTTCTCCATCAGTATTCTCAAAGCAAATATGACATCTGTGGTGTTCTTTCTGCTGCTCACAATTGGTCACTTCTTGTCCAAGTCTAGCTTCTACAACTCTCTCTCAGATCTTCATTGTGTGACTCATCAACTTAATTTCTCTGTAGATGCTACAACTCTGTACATCACTGTTGTTCTTAAATAAAGGGCACCTTAAAAATGGGCACCTGCACACGTCTCCTTTCCTCAGGCGTTTCTTCACCCTCGAATATACCATTGAATATTTGAGTCAATAACCTCACTATCATCTCTTCTAGACATTTCCAAACCTCCACTGGTATGTCATCAAGTCTTACTGCCTTCCCTTCTTCATTCCATTATGGAAAGCAAAGCTTTTGATTTACTTGTCCTTTTACATTGGGGCAGAGTTGGGGTAGAGGCAGGGCAGCCAACTTGGGACCCAAAAGTCCCAGGCTTGATCCCCAGCCATTCCCACATGTTGTGGTGTCTCTGATCAAGACACCCAATCCCCAATTGATCCCTGGGTGCTTACATAGCTGCCCAATGCTCCACCTGGGTGCATCCCAGGTGTGATGGGTTAAATGCAGAGACTAATTTTGCCAAAGTATGGGAATGTACAATGACGACAACACGCAGCACTTGTTTTTATTACTTTCCAACTCTCATGTTCATAAGGTATAAAGAATGAGATCCTTAAAAGAAGAAGTTGAAAGGAAGTTTCTCCGTAGTGTGTTGGTCTTAGCCATAGATGTGAGATAAGGAGCTCAATTATCCAGGGGAGACTTGGGGTAGATTCTCTACACCCAAAGGACTCTACAGAAGTGGTTCAGGCATCTGATTATGATGCCTCCTGAGTACCTCCCTTTTGAGGTTTTCCAAGCAAAATCCACTGGGAGGAGACCACTAGGAAGACCCAGAACTTATTGGTGGCATTATGTATCCCCTCTGGCCTGGTAATGCCTTTGGATCCTCCAGGAGGAGCTGGGTTGAGTTTCTTGGGAAAGGAAAAACTATATTTCCCTCCTAAACTTGTTGCCTCTGTGTCCTGACCATGGATACATGGCCAAAAACGGATGGTTGGGCAATCTAGTCATTATTTTGTTTGGTTTTCTTTATTCCAACTTCTTACACACTTGCAAATAATCTGGTTATTAGCCCACCTGGGCTTTGTCTGATAATTAGGCCTCCTAGATTTTATACACTCTGCTCTTTGTGATTAATTGTTAACTCCTCCTGTTTTGCTTACTGTTTACTTGTCCCCTGTTGCTACTCAATTTGTCTGATGTGATTATTTAGTATTTTCCTCTTTGCTGACCTGCCTTTCTTATTAAAATTAGTTTATATTGGCAACAAAGTCTTATTTCCAAAGTCTGCATTCTGGGTATGCACACCACAATATGGAAGGAAAAATCTATGCTGGGCAAACTTAACTAAGTATTTAATAAATAAAAAAATATATAAATGTTTCTACAAATCAGTTAGAGCTACCATAAAAGTCAATATTTTCTCATAAGTCCATAATATAGAAGACTTGAACAAAGCAACTTATAGCTTTAAATTGTGTATAAAAACAAACGTGAGACTGAACTAGTTTTTTAACAACACTTTTTCAGTTGGAATAACCCAATGAATCCAATCAGTTACTTAAGTTACAATCATGTCTTAAAGACATAAAACCTTGGATGACCCTTTTTTTTTTTATTGTAAACTCAGACAAGACTGAGGTTGTGGTTTTTGGACCTGAACATTTTAGGAATACATTTTGCAGTCTTTCCCTTTCTCTGGATGGCATTAATTTGGCCACTAGTTCTAAAGGTAAAAACCTTGGTGTTATTTTTGACCAAGATATGTCTTTTAACCCCCATATTAAAAATATTACCAAAACTGCTTTCCTCCAACTGCATAATATCACTAAGATTAGAAACATCTCCAAAAAATGATGCAGAAAAAATGGTTCATGCATTTGTCACATCAAGGATGAACTATTGCAATTGTTTACTCTCTGCATGTCCACAAACGTTTTTAAAAAGTATTTAGCTGATCCAAAATGCTGCTGCCAGAGTTTTAATGAGAGTTAGTAGGAGAGATCATATCTCTCCAGTTTTAGCTTCTCTCCATTGGCTCCCTGTCAAATTCAGAATAGAATTCAAAATCTTACTTCTAACAAATAAAGCTCTCAACATATAGCTCCATCTTATATTACAGATCTTATTGTTCCATATTTTTCTAACAGAGCACCTCGCTCTCAGACTGCAGGTTTACTGGCGGTTCCTAGAGTTTCCAAAAGCAGAATGGGAGAAAGAGTTTTATCAGGCTCCTCTCTTGTGGAACAAACTTCCAGTATCAGTCCGTGAGGCCGGAATATTGTCCAGTGTTAAGACTGGGCTTAAGACTTTCCTTTTTGATAAATCCTATATTTAGGGTTGGCTTGGGTTTCCTGAGCTATCCCTTAGTTATGCTGCTATAGGCTTAGACTGATGGACAAGTTGACCACATTTCATCACTAAACTACTGTCTTTATTTACTCTGCTCAACCTGTTTCGTATTTGTAATTATTTTTTCAATCCTTGACGTTTGTTTTTTGTCTTTCATGTACACCTGCACCAACATCTGTACCTGCCATTCTGTTAGTTCGTCTCTCCTTTCTGTCCTCTCAAACCCAGCCAGTCAAAGCAGATGGCCACTTGTCCTGAACATGGTTCTGCTGGAGGTTTCTTGCTTTTAAAAGGGAGTTTTTCCTTTCCACTGTTGCCATTGTGCTTGCTCAGGATGGGAGACTGCAATGAAGCCAAGATTCATCTTGTCTGCGAGATTCCTTAGATAGAGAACTTTACTTATTGGCTTTTCTATGTACTGTATGGGAATGTTTCTGTACAGTTCCCTGAAATAACTTTGTTGTGAATTGGCACTATTTAAATAAACTGAATTGAATTGAACAATTTAAAGCAGTGCCTAGTTAACAGGCTGAACGTTAGAACATGGGAAAGAGAAGCAAGGAAATCAAATGTAATGTCAAATGTGTCATACCCAAGGGTTACTCACTGTGACAATAGTAAGACAGCTACCAAGGTGTGAATTTGTGAGTGAAATGAGAGCTGAGGTAAACGAGACACAGTTTGTGAATGAATTAGTCAGTTTGACAACACAACTAGAAACATGCAAAAACAAAAGCCTTATTCAAATTTCCAACACCTTCACATAAGTGTGCCTGCTCGCTAGGACCCAGATACAGATTCTCTCCACAGTCAGGTTCCCCCACCCCTTTGTCTAGGGAACAACTTTAACTTCAATCTACATGAGATGAACTACATCAGGTCAAGGTCCATTCAACATTCATATATTAACGCGACGCGATTATTCAGATGTGCGACTGTCATCACACCTGTCATTATTCTGCTGAGAGTATATCTCTGCGGACCCTCTGTTGAATGATGTATCACCTGTCGACTTAGAAGTCACCAGCACTTCCATCATGCTCTCTTCCTTCACCTTGGAACGGCGCAGCAGCAGTGCACAGGTGTGCTAACTTATACAAATTCACGTTCTCCTCTCCTTCCTCTGAATCCTGGCAGAGTGCTGTCTTGGCAGCTGTCATCATCGATATGTCAAATTTCATTAGAGGAGGGATTTGCTGGACTCCTCATTGCATTACAGGAGGCAGGTGGTTTGGGGTACTAACATTAACTGTCCCCTAGTCGGGCCCCTAAGGACCATCAGAGAACCAAACGAAGCTTTCTCTGCAACTCTTGCCTGATTTTCACCTGTCTGTTATGCATAATATCATAACTGCAGTCTTGTTATGTACCACACTGTTTATGTGTCAGTAGTTATCAAAAGGAAACACTGCTCATGATGGCAGGTTGAGGTTGAAATACTTAAAGTTTGTATTTATTATGTGCCACTGAATGCAAAAGGTAGTTATGGCTTTTTTTCCGTGTCTTATATGCATATGTTAATTTGTCTGTTGATTCGATGGCTGTCACAACTAAACAAAAAGTAGCAAACACGTTATTTTTAACTTTACAAGTTTTTTTTTCTTATATAATGAGCTAAACGTTGGTGTGGTGGTAGCTTAGCATTATCCTGAATACTATATATTGCACAATGTACTTGCTCAAAACTTTAGCATTAGCTGTTGCCATCAAACATGCACGTCTGTTAACAAAATATCTTACAAACCCCTTTTTTTTTTCTAAGTAATCACAGAATGCACATTTTAAACTGTTTAACCTTTGGAGTCAACCCAGTTCAAGATGGCCATCACTTTATAACACTTGCCAACACATACATTACGATAATGCAGTGGATTTTAGAGATTTTCACCTGAAACTTGATGTAGTAGCAGCTGAGACTCATTCATAACACATACTGACAGCTTGCATTGTTGTATGAGGTTGTTCATATTGTTTTTAATATTTGACCAAAGCAGCTACAACGCCATCAATTCTCAACAGAATATGATCACATTCATTGAAGGCGTTGGCTAATATACATTTGTTCCAGGAATGCTCTATAATTTATATCAGCAGTTAACCAGTGCTGCTCTTGACAGCATGTTGTGGTTAAAGTACTAAATGCCAAGTGTTTTTATATTTCTAATTGTTTTAGTCAAGTGACAGAGTGTGGTGAAGATGATGCAGTAGCACATGTTTGAAGTATTTCATAGTCAAAATGTTTAAGATAACATTGCTCTCACCTTGTGCCTCACAATGTGACTGTGTATCGGTCAGAGTGATGGACAGGCACATAGACAGACAAAATCGTGTGCCAGAGAGGCACTTATCCCATCCAAAAGCTTTTTTTCTTTCTTCTTGACATTGCAGATATATTTTCTTCACTTCTACTGTCACTGATTACAATTGGGGGGTTAAGAATTTTGATGTAAGACCCTAAAAAAAAAATCTGTTGCCACCTTTATGTCTAATTCAGTCTATTCCTATTTAAATGAATGAATATGGAAAAATAAAAAAACTGTGAAACAAATGCACTTTTAGATAATAAAAAGTGTTTAGAATACAAACAATGAATTCAAAAAAAGTCCTGAAATAACTAACATTTGTTGTTTTAAGGAAATTGTATTCAATGAGAGTTCCCGTTTTTATGCTTGTTTCAGTAAATATACAACAGTAAATTAATTCATATTTGTTTTTATAAATCCTTATGAACTTTTATTTTTGCTTTTATTGTCAATGCAAAAAATAATTTCACATCACCTGCCTTGTTTCCTGCCAGTGTTTTAAACTAAAATTATCCTATAATGGGACAGGATGATTTTCTTGAGAGATGAGCTAGTGCTCAGAGTACTTTGTATGTTTTGGGCATGATGCTCAGCGATCATCACAAACTCTAGCTCAATATCAATATATGTAAAAATGACAATTCTAGCCATTTTTGCATTGGCTAGTCATGATTAACTGTACCTACCATCTTAATGCTGGCTGACTCTAAAAGTTGTCAGTTATAGATTTCGTGAAATTCAATGAAACCACTCTTTTGGTTCAGGAAATATTTTGCTAACAGAAAGTGTCGACTCCAACCGTTATTGCCGGTGTTTTAGACAAATATGTAGCGTGATATACAGTGTTCAAATTATGTTGTGTATCAGGTGTAATTTAGAATCTGCCCTTTAGGGATGGTGGTGGTGGCGGTGGCCTCTGGGGACCCCCCCCCCCCCCCCCCCCCCCCCCCCACACACACACTCCACCCCTGCATTCTGGTGTATTTTAATGGGTTTTTAAACATCTGTGTTTACTTAGATAAGTAAACACTTGATTCAATAACTATTTTAGAGAGCATGGCACAACAAGAAGTAGCCTGACCATCATGCCTGCTTCTGCCACGCATCCTGTCAGAGGAAAAGGGGGTGGAGCTCCTGCATGTAAGGGGCGTTTACCTTTGGAACAAATTGCGTTCGTCGATTGGTCAGTTAGTTGCTGACGCGTCTACTGGGTTGACTGACAGGTAGCGTTAGGGATCTGACTTGTGCAAAAATAAAAATATTTTACCGGCCCGTTTAAGTGTGTCATCATTTATTCCATATTTATCCCAAATTTATTCAATATTTTGATGAATCTAAGGTCTGAGAACTGAGTTTCTTTACAAAATCGTAATCATGATGTTTTAATTTTTCAGGGGAGCTGAGTTAAAATTTAGGGGAGCTTGAGCACCCCCCAAAAGAGGCTACAATCACCACTGTTCTCAGTAGTGTGTAGATTCAGTGGTCACTTTCCAAACATTTTACGAGATATGTTCCTAATAGACAGACCCCCCACATAGATGCACAGGCCTAAATACACACACTATCAAAATTTTGCTTCAATGAAGAAATGTATCTAAGTTAAAATAACAATTTGTACATTCAGATTTGTCAAAGTGAAATATTTAACCAGTGTTATTTTTTTGAGGCACCTATATACATTTAAAAACAGTTTTTGCTGGTGTATTGCTTTTTCTTTTTCTTTTTGTTTCATTTTCAGACAACTAAATGAACAACTAGTTTTGACAAACACAAGTCACTGTGGAAATAATCATATTATGATGATTGTGTTAAATAGAAAAAAGCAGGAATTCAGCATCAGACGAAAGCAGATTATTTTTATGTTTTGGGTCTATTTTTTTCGTTTGGGAGTCTGGCTGGTGCCAGTCAGGCTATAATCTCAACGTTGCCTGAAACAAATCTTGTTATTGATTCCTGCTTCTCTCCCACTGATTTCAGATAGAAATCTGTGTCCAAGCTCCTCGTGGTTGCAGAGTAGAAGTGAGCATGTGTCTGATAAAAGACAGAGATTGATGACAGAGGCATTTTTCTAGTTATTGAAACAGAAAAAAAAAGAGAAAAGCCCTGATTTTATAAATATTTAATAGTATAACTTATTCTAATAAATCAAAATGTGACAGGAGTATCTTATTCCTTGCTTTGTTTATGCAGTGTGACATGGACAGCAGTGACCATCAGCACCAACGGCGTGCTTCAGTTCTGAAGTACATGAGCAGAGTGAGCATCATTTGATGATCTGAGAAGGCTGTCACAGCTTACTATGTAATTTAAATTGAAAAGAAATGTTAAATTAGTTCAGAGGCCATCTTCAAGGTCTTCCACTGTTCCACATTATTTACTACCTGCTCACTTTATCTGTCCTCTCTGGGCAGAGTTACAGCTCCCTGTTGCAGAGCGCAACGTTGTAAAGTACAGCCTTTGACACAGTCCTGAGGCAATGATGCTCTCTCACACAAGCTGGCATAAAACTGATTACACTTCTTCACCTAAACCTTCATAAAACTCTCATAACACCGTTAATATAGATGCCAAAGAACAGATGAACAAGAAATTTGACAATAAAGGAAGGTGTTTATCTAAGGTTATGTTGTAAAAAAAATGCTGTAAAGCAAAATTAAAGCCTTAATTTAAAACAAATCTTGGCATAAGAACATTTAAATTTAAAGTCCCCATGTGGCCTGTTTCTGTTGTGTCCTTCAGTGGCCGACCTTGATTGTGGTACGTTGGAGGCTAGCTCCAGCTGTTCCAGCAGAGTTTATCTCCAGCCATAACTGCCAATGACAGTGTCTAAGGGAGGAAGTTTCTCTTTGACAGATAGACAACAGAACACAGTCGACAGGACAATGGAAGACTGAAGCCAATATACGGTTGAGGACATAAATAAATAAATAAGACGAGTTGTCGCACTGGACTGAGACAGACAGTGTTTACAGTACTGAGCAGACAGTGGCGGTGCTGGACTGGGGAATGAAGCATCTGTCAACAAATTCTAAATGTACTTTGAAGTTTGAATTGCACATTTGTGCAGCAAACAGCTGACTTATCATATATGTGCATAAGAAACTGTATTTCATTTTATTGCAAAAGCTTTAAAAGTTTTTAAAGCTGAAACAAACACACGAAAAAAGTTAAAGATAAACTGCTGCAAAATTATTGTAGTTAATTATTAATCAAGACTTTTTTGTGATCACTTAATAACTTTTCCATCCATCCATCCATCCATCCATCCATCCATCCATCCATCCATCCATCCATCCATCCATCCATCCATTCATGGATCCATCCATCCATCCATCCATCCATCCATCCATCCATCCATGGATCCATCCATCCATCTGTCCATCCATCCATCCATCCATCCATCCATGGATCCATCCATCCATGGATCCATCCATCCATGGATCCATCCATGGATCCATCCATGGATCCATCCATCCATCCATCCATCCATCCATCCATCCATCCATCCATCCATCCATCCATCCATCCATTCCCATCCTCTTGTTCCAAGGTTGGATCAAGAGGCAGCAGTTTGAGCAGGGAGGTCCAGACATCTCCTTCCACAGCCACCTCTTCCAGCTCTTCTGGGAGGACCCCAAGGTGTTCCCAGGTCAACCAAGAGATAGTCTCTCCAGCATGTCCTGGGTCTTCCCCAGGGTCTCCTCCCAGTCGGACATGCCCAAAACATGTCCCATAGGGAGGCACCCAGGGAGCATCCTTACCAGATGCCTGAACCACCTCAACTGGCTCCTCTCAATGTGGAGGAGCAGTGGTTCTACTCAGTCTTTCCCGGATAACTGTACTTCTCACCCTATCTCTAAGGGAGAGTCCAACTACCCAGCAGAGAAAACTCATTTCAGCCGCCTGTATCTGCAATCTCATTATTTTGGTCACTAACCAGAGTTTGTGACCATAGGTGAGGGTAGGAACGTAGATTGACCAGTAAACAGAGAGCTTTGCTTTACAGCTCAGCTCCCTCTTCACCACAATGGACCGGCACAGTATCTGCAATATTGCAGAAGCTGCACCAATCCATCTGTCAATCTCACGCTCCATTTTCCCCTCACTTGTGAACAAAACCCCAAGATACTTGAACTCCTCCACTTGAGGCAGAACCTCACCCTCAACTTGGAGAGCAATCTACCATTTTCCAGTTGAGGACCATGGCCTCAGATATGGAGATGCTGATTCTCATCCCATTCGCTTCACACTCAGCTGTGACTCGCTCCAGTGAGAGCTGGAGATCACTACGCAATGACCTCAACAAAACCACATCATCCGCAAATAGCAGAGAAGGAACCCTGAGGCTACCGAACCGGAATCCCTCCACTCACTGGCTGCACCAAAAAATTCTGCCCATGCAAGTTATGAACAGAATCGTGACAATGGGCAGCCCTGGCAGAGTCCAACTCCCACCCTGAAGGGGTCCAACTCACTACCAACAATGTGAACCAAACTCTCGTACCGCTTGTATAGGGACTGCACAGCTCGTAACAACTGGCACCCAATCCCATACACCCCCCACAGTGTACCTCAAGGAACATTGTTGAATGCCTTTTCCAAGTTCACAAAACACATGTAGACTGGATGGGCAAACTCTCATGACCCCTCGAGTACTGTAGTGAGTGTAAAGAGCTGATGACTTTTCTTATACTTACTATGAAAGGTGTAAGTAGGTGTTAACAGCTTTCTTTGAGAACTTGTAGTTTTACTTTCCTTTTGACAATATTATATGAGACGTGTAGCCACTTACTGTCGATATCTGAAACATGCCCTTCAAGAGATGCATCTTTCTACTTCAACTTTTCAGCAGGAGTTTCACGTTCTTGCTTCTCCATTGGCTCATCCAACTGACAGTTTGAGCTTTCATCACACTAAAGATCATTCTTTGATCTGATGATTTTGGTCATTTAATTTTCAGCAAATTGAGAACATCGTTTGATACAAGTTTAGCTTGATGTCTGTACTACTTTTAAATTATTATCCTATATCAATGATTGGTTAGAATTTTTACACTTGTGAGAGATGAGCTTGGAGTGTGTTCGTCTTGGTAGGGTGAGAGTTGCACCAGCATGCTATTGTCATTGTTTTTTTTCTCCCCCAGTTAGAGAAGTATTGATAACATCTGCTTTTTTATGTATTGTAATTTACATGTAGATAGACTCAACATTAGAGAGTTTTTTAACACCTGGACTTGGCGCTGATTTTGCCTTGCCTAACCTTTATTAGCCAGCGGCAAATGATTGATACCTAAACGAGTGAAAAAGATACAGTTGATAGATATTCATTTATTTACTGTCAAACTAAAGTGACACGTTGTAATTGGGAAGCTGTCGCTGCATCCTGTACTGTTAATATCTTGCTTTCATCGGAATGTCGGCGTGCTTGGGAATGGAAAAACAACGCGCAGGTGGTGCACGCAGGAGTTTATGAACATGTACTGTTTATGCACCATCACTTTCTAGTGTCCTCATAATTTACACCTCTCTTCTGTAGTGAATTTTTTATGTGTGTGCCCCCAGAGGGCTATAAGACACTTTTGCAGATCCAATAAAATTTCAGGTAAAAATGAGCACTTGGATCTGATATCCAGGGTCTATAAAGAGGATGTTTTCTTTTAGCACTTGTGTAAAATAAAAAGCCTATAGAGTTCCTTGAAGGAATGTATATCGCCCACCACATTTCACGTCTGTTTTATACTTGGATCATCCTGGTTGTAAACAAGCTTGTGAGATCTTTTGGTAACAGACAGGCACACAAACGTGCATGCGTGAAAACAATGTGATCTGCTTACACCTTTTGGTGGTGGGTGATGAAAGTGTAATGCTTGCAATTTCTGGGAGTGTCATATGATCCCAGGAAGGCAGCTCGAGAGTTCAAATTAGCTTGAGAGGAAACATAAATGTTAGTCTCTCTGCCTCACACCTTTAAAAAAAATCTGATTAAAAAAATTAATCTGTGCCCCAGTATGGCTCACATTTTAGTAATCTTCAAAAACATATCATTGCGGTATCAACCTGTCAGGGACGAAAACATTTGCACTTCTACCTCATGTGTTGCATGTCAGGTTAGCATCCTAAGGAAGTGCTCATATCCCAGAGATTATATACTTCAGATTTACCAAATACCTCTAAGAAAACAAACTGAATATTGAGTCATCACCAAAGCAAATCACTACCATGGTGCCTTTTAAAGCAGCTGAGTAGAATTTGATTGCGAAGTGTCTTTATTTTTGCAGAGTTTTTTAAAATGTGGATTTTAAATTAGCTCAAAAGTCATAGGGGATCTACGAGCACACTAAATTTTAGCGCAATACGTGTAACATTGACTGAATCGTAGCCAGTTTTTGTGTGCTCTAAAGTCAGTTCTCTGTGGTGGCCATCTTGAATTAAGTTGAATCAAAATGTTTAATTGTACAGGTACATCCAGTAATTACTTCCTGCAAGTTTCAATAGCATTTGTTCAGTGGTTCATGGGGTATTTTGCTAATGGGCACACAAATACATGCATACAGATGGGAAAATCATTTTTGCTCTTTCTTTGCTTGCAGCATCGGGTGATAAATATACTAGCACAAAAGAAAAACAAAAATATTCAGACTAAATGGTACACACACATTGCATTGATGACCAAATGAGGAATCTTCAGTTTTCAGGTTTTTGAGTAGAACATCATTTTAGTTCATTTAGCAGTTTTTACCATTCAAGAAAGCTTAAAGAAACAACATAAAAGAATGACTAAAAACCCAACAAAGCAATAAAATATGAAGATGCAAACACAGCAGTCACATCACACTGAAAGTTCTGCAGAGTGCAGCTGCATGTTTGGAAGAGTGAGAAAATCAGTGATTTACGTCATTATCAATTTTTGTAAAAGACTCAGATTACTCCCTCGTGGATCCAACGTGGATTTGTGATGTAATCGTTAACAAATGATGGATGACATTTATTATTTAGACACAGTGTTTTCTGTCATGGTCTAATTTTTTGTCAGCATACATCACATTATGATGACTGTCACGACTATCTGCTCTCTATCTCACATTTGATTTATTTAATAATCCTCACAAAATCAAAGCTAGATTTTACACAAAAAATTACAACACAAGATGAACTGTCTGTGACTTTGGCATTTTTCTCTGATTGCCTTGACTCTGATTTTTGATGTGAAAGAAAAAAAAAACATTTAAGCAAAGTTGATTTAAAATATTTAAAGGAGGGGGGAAAAATGGATTTTTGTGAGCATTTTGTTTGCAATTGGTGCTTTTTACATGAGGCTTTGCAGAAGCATAAATCTAAGGCTGAAACTACACAGCAACCAATCAAAATGAATCAGTTTCAACCCTATAATCTTTTTTCTTTTCTTTTTCTTGTAACCAATTCTCCAAGAAAGCAGGTTATGCTTTTGAACACAGAATGCAGTAATTGTGGATCAAAGACGGTGTTTTTCTGCAGATTATTTTTGCAGAAGTTGTTTTTCAGCATAGTGGGGGTAGCTACAGTGGTCAACAGGTGGAAATGCTCAGCAAACAGACAGGCTGCAAACACATGAATGATGCAAACTCCCCCCAAAACTTCCGTAAAAACAAATTCAACAGAAAAACACTGCAAAAAGAAAAATCCTGCAATCACAGAAAATAGACAAAAGAAAAAAAAACATACAACTAACAAAACAAATGCAAAGGAAAAAAAACTGCTGCAATTACCAAAAATTACTAAAACAACTGCAAGTCAGAAACACTGCACACTCTCTCCTGAGAATGGAAGTGCACCAGACCAGTACAGGGACTTGACCACCAAGTCAATTTGGACCAGACCCCCTGTAAAGACATTGTGGCTGAGCGGCCACTTTGTAAAGTTATAATACTTTCATAGTATGCAAATACGTATTAAAGAGGTTTTGGTAATGTAAGGAAATGGAAGGTAGATACTTTTAAAGATAAAGTTAACAGAAAATTAAACACTGGTTAGAGAATAGCTTTAAATCATGTATCTTGCTACTTTATAGGAGACAAGAAACAATACATTAAGATAAACATGAAAACAGAAGCTTTAGAAAATTTTGCCATAATAGGCAATTTTTTGGAATTGGGGTGTAGGGGTAACAAAACAAGCAGTAAGTCCAGCATGGGGGA
This sequence comes from Nematolebias whitei, assembly GCF_014905685.2. Classification (NCBI taxonomy): domain Eukaryota; kingdom Metazoa; phylum Chordata; class Actinopteri; order Cyprinodontiformes; family Rivulidae; genus Nematolebias; species Nematolebias whitei. The sequence goes on from NC_056498.1 coordinate 52,517,675, forward strand.
GTGGTGACGCAGCCTGTGATTGGAAGGTCGTTGGTTGGACACCCCAGACAGACAACATCAAAATCAAGCACCCACATCTGCCTCCACATTCATTTGCACTACTATGGACCCTTGATCAAGGCCCTTAACCCTCACCATCTGCTCTTCTGGGCACCCTAGATGGCAGCTTTATGCTCCACACAAATGGCTGTGGTAGCTCGGTGGTTTGTGGTTGTATCAGGAAGGGCATCCCTCATAGTCAGCCACACAGACATGATCCATGGCCGTTGGCGAGTCGACCTCCAAATGGAGAAAAGAGAATATTTTGGGCATGTTCTCATGGCGACAATGCCAAGGAGGCACTGCAAGTCAGCGAGAAGGCTTCCTGGTTAAGATAAGGGATTGTTTTGGTAGATGACAAGTTCTCAGACCAGAGGCAAAATATGTTTCTCAACCATCTCAGCCACACTATATAAAAACCCAATAAAACATTCATAACCCTTGATGAAAATTCTCTGAAACATTTGCTCCCCTCTCTTCACATACATATGAACTTGAATGATTTTCTATTCTTAAAACATTGTGTTTAATGTGATGTAGGCTCACCATTTGAAGTAATATCATCTTCAGCTCTTCTGGGAAGGCTTTCCTCAAGGTTTAGGGGTGTGTTTATGGGATTTCTTCCAGAACTGCATTTGTGAGGTCAGACACTGATGTTGGTCAAGAAGGCCTGGCTCCCAGTCTCTGCTCTGATTCATCCCAAAGGTGTTCTGTCTGGTTGAGGTCAGGACTCTGTGCAGGCCAGTCAAGTACTTCACACCAAACACACTTACTTGTGTCTTTATGGAAATTGCTTTGTGAACTGGTACACAGTCATGTTGAAACAGGAAAGGGCTATCCCTAAACTGTTCTCACGAAAATAATGCTACACCATAATCCCCTGCCACCAAACTTTACACAACACAATGCAATCAGACAAGTACACGTCTCCTGTTAACCACCAATCCCAGACTTATCTATCAGATTACCAGACAAAGAAGTGTGTTTTGTCACTCTAGAGAACATGTCTCCACTGCTCTAGAGTTCAGTGGTGGCATGCTTTACACCACTACATCCAACACTTTGCATTGCACTTGGTGATGTAAGGCTTGTATGCAACTGCTCAGCCATGGAAACCCATTCCATGAAGCTCCATGAAGTGAATCCGTGAAGTGTGAATTCATTCCATGAAGCTAACATGTTCTTGAGCTAATTTGAAGGCTGCATGAAGTTTAGAGGTCTGCAGCTATTGACCCTGCAGAAACTTAGCGACTTCTGTGCAATATGCACCTCAGCATCCGCTGAGCCCGCTCTGTGATTTTACATGGCCTAATACTTTGTGGCCGGATTGCTGTTGTTTCCATTCACATCCACTTTGTTATAATACCAATAACTAGTGAGGACATTTCACATCTGAACTTATTGCTCAGATGTAATCCTATCACAGTACCACATTGGAATCCACTGTGCTCATGAGAGTGACCTGTTATTTAACAAATGTTTGTAGAATCATTCTGCCTGCCTAGGGGAGATTTTGTACAGCTTTGGCCATGGAAGTGATTGGAACACATGAATTCATTGATTTGGATAGCTGAGTGAATACGTTTGGAAATATATCCAACAATGTTCAGTCAGGTCATCTGGAAAGTTCCTTTTTTTGTTGAGAGATGTTTTGCCCTCCATCTGAAGGGCTTCATCAATCTGAGGAGTCATATACAAAGTGTTTTCCCCACCAAACAGTACACTCCTAGAGTGGACCAACCAGTTTGCTGGTGATAAGATGGCTTCTGGGGGCTGTCCTCTCCCCCATCAACTCCTCCCAGGCAACCACAGCCAAAGTGGTTCAAGACATCAAAGTTCATTCTCAATAATCCAGGTAAAGAAATCCAACAATGTTCAGTCAGGTCATCTGACCTGACTATGGTCAGGGTCTAGTCGACTGGGGAGAGGACAGCCCCCAGAAACCATCTTATCACCAGCAAACTGGTTTGGTCCACTGTAGGAGTGTACTGGTTGGTTGGGAAAACAGTTTGTATGTGACTCCTCTGATTGATGAAGCCCTTTGGATGGAGGGCAAAACGTCTCTCAACAAAAAAAGGAACTGTCCAGATGACCTGACTAAACATTGTTGGCTTTCTTTACTTGGATTATTGAGCATGAACTTTGATGTTTGGAAATGCAGTGTTAAATGATGATTTTTTTATATATATAATTTTGTGTTTGCTGTCAACAAAGCAACTCATATTCCTAAAACTAACACCACCAGAAGTCTCCCACACAATTCGAGGAGGCTACAGAATTCTTGCAGAATGTAAACAGCCACTTGCAAACAGAAACATTAGCTTCTCTGAATTTATTCTAAATCGGTCCACCACTTTTCCTTCACCCGTCTTCTTAATAGCTATTTAAGAATATTTGATTTTGTTTTCCTCAGCTGTTGGGCCCACTGTGGTCAACTCAGTCTGCAATTGTCAACCCGCCTATCACCAGTTGATGATACACTCCTAAGCCATCAATCAGGGGAAATTACAAGGCATAGTAATAGCAGAAACTGTCTTGGAAGTCTGGATTTTCTCACACTCATTGTCTCCAAACAAAATTTATTTTATTTTGAATATGAACGTTTCTGTTAACTTATTTTATATATGGATTTTCTGTTCGGTGCCTTGAGACGACTTCTGTTGTGACTTGGCGCTATATAAATAAACTGAATTAAATTTTATTTTTAAAGATATCTAAGGAGACAACTTGACCTTCTTGTCAACCTCTGATCTGGTACAGCAATTATGTGCATTTCAGTTTCTCCTTCAACCTTGGAAATACAAAGATTTTTATAAAGGAAATATATTTTAGCTGAAAAACTATTGATATACATTGCAACGTGTTTACCGCTTGGCCTTTTGGCTTTCTGGAACAATGAAAACAAAAGCTGGCCACTCTCTTGACAAAAACAACATTTGTGTACATTACAAGTGTATATAATCATCAGTGTACTACTATAAAGACAAACCATAATCTAGTTTTGTAATCTTCAATGACAAACATCAGTGTTTACAAAACCTTTACTACTACTTCTGCACCTAGTTGTAAGTCAGCAGCAACTGTTAGTGTATCAGAAGTAACTTAAACAGTTTGTGTGTTTCATTCAGCTGCAACTGTGTGTCTATATTCAACAGCAACACTTCCTAAAATAGTGTAAAAGTTCATGTTTTATACATAAATTTTACATATTATCTGTGAAATTACAAGAGAAAAAGAAGCATTGTTCAAGCACAGTCAGTGTGCTGTATTTATTCTGAGATGCAAAATATAAATTATCTTCTCCACTTACTGTGCAGGGTTAAAATAGGATATAATTCAATACTTTTTACACTTACTGACCTCAAATATAGAGTGGTAGTCGTTGGGAATCATCCTTAACACAAACTCTAATAAATGACACAACATGTTTGTTTAAAACTTTGGCATGCAAAGTGGGGGGGCGATTAGCATCTTTTGCTATCTTTGCTTTTGCCTCTTTCAAGTCAAGTCAATGTTCTTTATTGTCATTTACATCACATGTGGTACATGAGGTGGAACAAAACTGTATACAGGGTCCCAGTTATAGCCAACAATATCAACAATATAAAGTGTAAAAAGAAACATTAAATAAGGATCTAGGACATATGTGTCAAACTCAAGGCCCGGGAACGAAATGTGGCCCTCGTTGATCTCTTATCTGGCCCCAAAGATGTTATTTTAAATGTAAAATACGTTATTACTTTAAAATCACTTTAATATTTTCAGTAATATTTCATTATGATGTCAAAAGTGCAACAGAGAATGTCAAATGAGACCAATCAAACTGTTGTTAAGGAACCTTTCAACCAAAAAAAGACGTCGGGCATCCAACTTGAGTTCATAACAGATTATTTAAAACAGCTAAACAGAACCTTTACAATAATAGCACTGTCGGAGACGTGGCTCAACGATGAAAACACAACTAATGTTCACATGGAAGGGTATGAATTATATCATGTGAACAGAAGCAACAAAAGAGGTGGTGGAGTGGCTCTATTTGTTAAAAATGAAATAAAACACTGCCTTCAGGTCTGGAAACTCAGAGGAGCTGAGTAGGACAAGAAAAGAGCTGGTTGCTGGTATTAAGAGGGCCAAGGGCACATATGCAAAGAGGATCGAGGGTCAATTCATCTCACAAGACCCTCGGAGCATGTGGAGGGGCATTAAGTGCATAACAGATTATAAAGGAAGGAGTGAACAATGTCCCAAAGACCCATCTCTGCCTGATGCCCTCAACAAGTTCTATGCACGCTTTGAAGACCCGAACAGACCACCCAGCACCAGACTCACCTCACCACCGGATGAAGAGCATCTCAGCGTGACCTCAGCAGAAGTAAGGAGTACCTTCAGGAGGATTAATCCGCACAAAGCAACTGGCCCAGACAACATCCCCGGAAAAGTGTTGAAGGAATGTGCTGATCAGCTCTGTGAGGTGCTGGCAGACATCTTTAACACCTCACTTACCCTGGAGACAGTTCCCACCTGCCTGAAGACTGCCACCATCATCCCAGTCCCAAAAAGCTCTACAGTGACTGGTCTGAATGACTATCGGCCAGTGGCCCTCACCCCGATAGTCGCTAAATGCTTCGAAAAACTGGTCATGACTCACATCAAAACAACCATCAACATCAACGAGGACCCTCATCAGTACGCATACCGTGAGAATCGATCAACAGAGGATGCAATCTCCTCTGTGGTCCACACTGCACTCAACCACCTGGAGCAGAAAAACTCTTACGTCCGTATGCTCTTTGTGGACTTCACATCCGCCTTCAACACCATGATCCCCCAAACCCTGATGGACAAACTATCCACACTAGGACTAAGCCCCTCCATCTGCAACTGGGTACTAGACTTTTTAACAAACAGACCACAGTTAGTGAGGATCCACAACCTCTCCTCCTCCACCATAACCCTCAGCACTGGCTCTCCTCAGGGATGTGTGTTGAGCCCCCTCCTGTTTACTCTGCTCACATATGATTGTGCAGCTACCCATCCAGGCTGTCACATTGTAAAGTTTGCAGATGATACAGCGGTGGTGAGATGCATCACAAACAATGATGAGTCCAGCTACAGGCAGGAGGTGGAACACCTGGAGAGCTGGTGCAGAGGGAATAACCTTCACATCAATGTGAAGAAGACAAAGGAGATGATTGTGGACTTCAGAAGGAACAAAAACATCTACACCCCCCTGAACATAAGAGGATCTGCGGTGGAAGTGGTCTCCAGCTACAAGTACTTGGGTGTACACATGAATGACAACCTCAGCTGGAGCAACAACACCACCAGCCTGATCAAGAAAGCTCATCAGAGACTCTACTTCCTCAGACGGCTGAGGCGAGCTGGTCTAGGAAGCTCAGTCCTCACCTCCTTCTACAGATGTGCAGTGGAGAGCATCCTGTGCTCGAGCATCAATGTGTGGCATGGAGGCTGCACAGCTGCAGAAAGAAAAGCTTTGCAGAGAGTGGTGAAGGCTGCACAGAAATCTGTTGGAATCAGTCTCCCCACCATCACAGACATCTACACCTCCAGATGCAGGAAGAGGGCCACCTGCATCATGAAGGACCCCACCCACCCAGCACACACACTTTTTGCCCCACTCCCCTCAGGAAGGAGGTTAAGGAGCATTAAGTGTAGAACCACTAGACTGAGGAACAGCTTCTACCCTGAGGCTGTTAGACTCATGAATATCTAACTAGAATAATCACTGTGAAAAACCATATCATGTTGCTGCTGATCTGTTTCATGTTGCTGCTGATCTGTTTCAATGTTGATGTGTTCATGCGTGCACATCTGCTCACAGACTCATGTTCATGTTTGTGGTGATGTTCAATGTTTTATGTTATGAGTGCTTAGTGTATATTTAGTTGATGTTTTTCTTAGTTCATATCTTAGATGTTATTACTGTTTTTCTTAGACATTTTATTGTTGGATGTAACTGGGACCCTGGGTACATAATTTCGCTCCACCACATGTACCACATGAGGTGCGAATGACAATAAAGAAACTCTGACTCTGACTCTGACTCTGAAAATGTAAATTAATTAATGAAATGTCAATAATTGTTTATAACATCATGGAAATAATAACAATAGAAATAATAAACAAGAATGATAAAAACATATTGATAAGTTGTGTATATCGATCTCCAGGATCAAATATAGAAGTATTCACCGATAAAATCGTACAATTATTGGACAAGAATTTTAATAAAAGCATTTTTTTCTGTGGAGATTTTAATATTGACCTGGGAAATAAAACAGATTCAAATAACATCAGTACATTTACAAATTCATTGTATAGTTTAAATCTTTATCCTTTAATATCAAAACCAACAAGAATTACAACTCATAGTGCTACAATAATCAATAATATTTTCACAAATGTAACAAATGGGGATGTGATGGGAGGTATTTTAATGAGTGATTTGAGTGATCACTTACCAGTTTTCATGATTTATAAAAATGATCAAAGCATTACAAAAGAATTTACAACTAAGGAAAAAACAATAAACACATCAACAAAAGCAATGGACAAATTAAAAGATGATTTACATAAACAAAGCTGGAAAGACGTGTATGTTGATGATGTGAACAGATCATATGATGAGTTTATGAATATTTTAGGAGTTCTGTATGAAAAGAATTGTGTGCAAAATAATTGTACAAAGAGAAATGTTGTTGATCAACCATGGATGACGAAAGGGTTGAGAAATGCTTGTAAAAAAAAGAATTATTTGTATACATGTTTCTTGAAATTGAGAACACAAGAGGCTGAAGAGAAATATAAGAAGTATAAAAATAAATTAGTAGCGATTATAAGGAAACACAAGAAGGAATATTATAGTGATTTATTAAATAAAAGTAATGGTGATATGAAAGCTACATGGCGTGTAATAAATAGTGTTCTGAAAAGTCATAAAGCAAAAACAGGTATTTCACAATATTTTTTGAAGGATGACGATGAAATCCATGATGAAAATGAAATTGTAAATGGATTTAATCATCATTTTGTGAACGTTGGATCAAGCCTTGCTGCTAAAATACCAAAAGTAGACAATAATGTGAAACATTCAGTTATAAGTTGTGACAACAGTATTTTTCTTAATGGAACTGACAAAGAAGAAATAATGAATGTAGTAAAAAAATCTTACAGATAAGAGATCAAAAGACTGGGTGGACATGGATATGATGTTTGTAAAGGACATAATGAGTTATGTTATCGAGCCGTTTACATACATTTGTAATTTATCATTTTCAAAAGGAATATTTCCAGACAATATGAAAGTAGCAAAGGTAGTTCCTCTCTTTAAAAATGGTGATAAATGTGTTTTCAATAATTATAGACCAATATCCTTATTACCACAATTCTCAAAAATTCTAGAAAAACTGTTTGTGACCAGACTAGATAAATTTATTACTAAACAAAACATTCTAAGTAGCAGTCAGTATGGGTTTAGAGCAAAAAACTCTACATCACTGGCTCTCATGGAAATAATGGAACAAATAACTACTGCTGTCGATCAAAAACAGTATTGTGTTAGTATTTTTGTTGATTTAATAAAAGCATTCGATACTATTGACCACACTATTCTCCTTGAAAAATTAAATAAATATGGTATAAGAGGACCAGCATTACACTGGGTATCTAGCTATTTAAAAGATAGGAAACAGTTTGTACAAATCAATGGTGTAAGATCTGACCTGTGCAATATCACTTGTGGAGTTCCTCAAGGCTCTGTACTTGGACCAAAGTTATTTATTTTATATGTGAATGACTTAGTGAATGTATCAGGACTCCTCAAATGTGTCCTTTTTGCAGAGGACACCACATTTTTCTGTTTGGGTAAAGATGTAAAACGGATGTTGGAATTGATGAAGACAGAATTTGATAAAATACAAACTTGGTTTAAACTTAATAAATTATCAATAAATTTAGATAAAACTAAATACATGATATTTAGCAACAAAAAGAGAACTGTTGATGATCCTTTTAAAATTGAGGGTGTTGAGATTTGTAGAGTTAATGAGATGAAATTTTTGGGTGTAATCATTGATGAACAGCTAACATGGAAAAATCACATAAATTCTGTAAGAACAAAAATATCTAAATCTATTGCAGTACTATACAAAGTCAGGGAATTATTAAATGATAAAGCTCTGTACATGTTGTATAACACAATCATTGTTCCACATTTAATCTATTGCATTGATGTTTGGGGGAAAGCGTGTAAAACATTTACAAAACCTATTTTTATTTGACAGAAAAGAGCTGTAAGAATTATCACCAGAAAGCATTACAGTCACCCATCAAGCACATTATTTTATCAACTGAAGTTATTGAAGTTCCATGATTTAGTAGATTACAGTATTTTATCAGTTATGTATAGGGCTCAAAATCACACATTACCATTAAATATCCAAAGAAATTTTGTTAAAAGACAAAGTTGCTACAATCTTAAGGGGATAGAGATATTTGTCAAACCAAAATTCAGAACTAGTCTGAAGGGAAGGTCTACCTCAATCCAAGGAGTTGGATTGTGGAATGTTCTAGAGAGTGATGTGAAAAATGCCAAGTCAATGTGTACATTTAAGAAAAAGATCAAAACTGGATTGTTAAAAAAGTATATATGAAGTAGCTTAGTGTGTGTTTTTTATTAGAATTAGATAAATTAGAAAGTTATTCATTTTGTTCTGTTACTTGAAGATTATTATGTCTGAAATAATTGTTTGTAAAAAGGGGCAGATATAATAAGATTTTTTCTTCTTTCTGCTGCCTTTCATTTTAAATCTTTTGTATCTTTTTTTTTATATTGTTATGGAATTGTTTTGTACTTTTTTAAAATGAATAAACTATATACCATACCATACCATACCATACCATACCAGTTCATGTAGATTCTGAAACTGGCCCTTAGCTTGAAAATGGTTTTAATTTTGGCCCCCTTTTGTAAGTGAATTTGACACCCCTGATCTAAGATATACACCAAGATATACGCTAAAGGAACACCCAACGGTACGCTAAACGATCTAAGATATACGCCAGTCACTAACAGTGCCAAACAATACACCGAACAACAACAGCACGATTCTCATAAGTTCGGTTCGGCTATACCAAAGCATGCAAAAAAAATAAATAAATAAAATATAGCGCCAAAAGTGAAAACGAAGCATGTCTGTTGCTCATTCTTGAACCTGGGAATGTTCATACCTCATCAAGTCAAATCAGGAATATTTACTATTATAATGCATCTTACAGTCCACATTGTAAAAGCTTTAAAAACCGAGGAAACAGTAAGATGGTGGAAATTCAAGATTTCATGTGAATAGGAGCACTGCAGCCTTGTAGTTAAATGAACAGATCTTGATATATATAGTCCGTATAACATGCATGTTAAGAAGATTCAGCACAATCTGCTGGCTTCCTTAGATAAATAATGTTACTAACTGACTATTCATGTATGTGAATGTTTTTTGTACAGTGCCTTGAGACAACTTCTGTTTTGACTTGGCACTATATAAACTGAATTGAAGTGAATGTATATGTCGAGTGAACAAAAGTCAATGAACATCTAGTTGAAAAATAAATGAAATTTTAAAAAAATCAGGTCAGTAAGTGGGAGTCTGCTAGTCAGGAAGACATCAATCTTGCTATTCAAGCACACCTTTCATTTCCACTGTGCGAGCACACAAAAATGTAGACCGGGTGTGAGCACACAGCTACCAGAAAACATTCTCAGCGTAGGTCTTTTAGAAAACCCTTTTACATTCAAGTCAGAGCCATAAACTGCTCCCATATCCCTGTACCTCCATTTTTCTCTGCAATCCAAAATCAGTCTCACAGAGGGGGGTAACTCTTTTACCTCCTTCCTGCTTCAGCTCTGTGTCACTTCCCACATTCAAAACAACATTTTTAAATAGATCTTGTGCAAACATGGTGCAAGGACTTCATATGGCATTAACCTAATTTCAGTAGAATAAACCTTGTCTCCCCTCCTCTCCCACTCTTCACCCTGAGGTCCTGTCTCACCCCTTCTTGCCCTGTCAAAAGCCATGCTCCATTTTATGTCCATGGATTTTTCTCCCTCTCTGACCAGAGAGATGGGAAAGAAGGAGGACACGAGTAATAACTAACATACCAATTTTCTCGTTGCCTCTAAAACTCACAGCATGAGTGGGGTGTGAGTGTGTCATTAAGCGTATCTGGGTCCTGTGCAAACCCCCTAGGCAGTATAAATGAAACCTCTTCTAATGGCCCAGAGAACCATTTTACAGCCAACAAATACATTGTGTTTGTCATCTAAAAAGGGGATTTTACTGAATCTGTCTAGTCTCATTATTTTCTGCTGGTCATTACAAATGGAGATGTCTGGTAAAAGACCAGTAAAGGATCCAGGAAAATGTCCAGTAAAAAAAAAAAAAAAAAAACAAGTATTCATACACAATTCATGTTTATATTTCATGTTTTAGATGGTTTTATTTTTAAAGCACCATTTAAAATGGGTCATTCAAACTTAGTGCTTAATCAGGCGCTATTTTGTTTATTTATTTTTCAATTTAAGCATTTCCCTGAAGTTTTGAACACATCACATAACTTCTACTAACAAAGACGCAGTGCATATTTTAAGCTGCTAGGATGCTCCTAATTAAAAGTTAACATTTCAGTTTATATTCTTTTTTCTATCCATAAAACTATTTTACTCTTTTTTTTATATACAAAGTATATACATTTATGTCAAGGGTGATATATTAGTAATGCAAATGTTTACACATTAATTTAAGACACTCTTATTGCCAAAGATGTTGTAGAAAATAATATGCAAAACGGACCACCATTGTCATCTAGTCACAACAAAAGAAAGAAAAAAAAAAGACATATTTCTCCATTTTGATGCTCTTTGCCGACCTTTCTAAATCATAAAACTGTCCAACAACCACCACGATAAAGAAACTTCTTAAAAGAGAAGCAAGGATTCAAATACACCCTGTGATTTATGTTGTTTGGAGTCAGTCAGGGATTCAAGGAAAAACCTGCACAAAGTCATATTTATTGCAACACATCCATAAATATATATTTTTAAATCTCTGTGGGCTTGACACCACCTCTCACTGTTCAGTCAGTCCTTCCTCTCTGGAAGCCTGTATGACTTGCAACAGCAGCTTATTCTGGACTCTTTTGAAAAAAGTTTCTCAGCTGTATACTTATACAAGTAATGTTAGGTTTCAGTAATATGAGAGTTAGAACATCATTCTATCTTAATTCTACGCTTAGTTTTTATAACACTGCGCTGCTACGTAGCTGTGCTTTAAAAATGGCACAAAAATCATGGTAATTATTAGACAATAACCACAGAACTGCTCAAAATCTCTCTTATTTTAAGCATTTAATCAAAGAGCTGAATATTTTCCCTTCTTAAATTGAAATAAAAACAAAACAAAGTTATGTCCAAAGGCTGTACATCGGATTGCAGATATTTTATTTGAGCATTCGTTTTTTAAAATTAAGAATCTATTTTATGTTGGCCTTCAAGAACGTTCCACGACATAAATCAAGTATTGCCTGTTCTTGTCTTTTTATACTGATTACAACCTCATCATGAACTTGGTAACATCCAGTCTCTTCATAGGGAATCAAACTACTGACTTTACATCGTAAATATAATTCGAAATGGCACGCGGGAATAACTCAATCAATAACAGAGGTCATAACGAAAGACACGATGACCGTTAATATAGTGACCACGCTTGGGTTTATAGCTTTGGTAAACACAATGGATAAGTGGTACAGAACGCCCTCGCGCACACATTTTAACCAAGTTGTTATCCCAGAGCTATACAAAAAATGCAGAAACAGAGTTGCAGCGGAGCTGAAAACAGTGGAGTTTTTTGCAGCTGAAACAGATTGATTTATTGCTCGTGTTCGTTGAAAAATACACGACAAGACCTTGGAAAATAATTGCATATTAAATCGCAATCTCAATACTGAGGTAAAAAGAATTGCAGTTAGAATATTTTCCAAAATCATTCAGCCCTAACGGTGTTTACAGAATCGGTAAAAAAAACAATAAAAAAAAAATCTGTAGAAAACTTGACCTTATTTTGTTTATATTTTGTGGATTAAAAATTATAATTTTTAAAGATAAGAATATATATTGGTTTGAAAAAATAAGGTAAATGGACTGTACTTATAAAGCACCTTTATAGCTTATCGAGATACTCTAAATGCTTTACAATCTTTGCCCTCATTTACCCATTCTTACAGCACTCTAGATCCATACAATGATTAATCAGTGCTTTAGAAAACATTCAGACACAGATGGGACACACGTCGGAGGCAATGAGGGGTTCAGCATGTGACTGCTGGTGGAGTCGAACCCCCAACTCTTGCGTTGGAGGACAACTCATCTTCATTTACAGGTGTGCAGTGGAGAGTTTTATGAATGGAAAACCAATAAAAGGTGTCAAAAATACCTTATGACGTTGTGACGTTATTGTCGATTTATTTAGAAAAAAAATACATTTTGTGAAACGTTCTTAACATACACAAGGATTTTGTCTTAGTGACAATATTTTGGTGTACAATCATTTTCCTTAGACAGACACTTTTTAAACCTTAGCTATGTTTTTTGTTTGCATTTTACATTTAATAAAACAATATTTAGCAATATATGAATTTGACATAATTGTGATTCTCATGCTCTTACACTTTTGCAAAGTTTGATTTAAAAATACAACCCCAAACACCATCACTCTTCAGTAACGGTGCATCTATTTGAAGAGCTTTCGTCCTCCAACAGGAAAAGAAACGCTGCATCACATTGCAACCCAAATGAAAAGATTTGTAGAAAATGTTTTTCAGTTTACTTCACATTGCTCCCATTAATAGGTTTTAAAGGACACAGCCAATTTCACCTTTACAGTTAGAAGTAATACATTTTTTTTTTTGTGGAACACAAACAAACAAATAAATAAACTGTATTTTCTGTTAAATTACATCACAAGCTCAATCCATTTTGGTATTATAGTTTATTATAAATGTACATTTTTTTTGAGCAGAAAAATACACACGAAGGAATATAAGTAATCATGTTATCTGTGGCACACTGCCTCTGGGAAAAAAAAAATCCTGTTATGATAAGAATCAGCTGTGGAGCAATTCTTATCAATTCTTATGTGAGAAGGGAGCATGTTTACATTTGTGTTTGATAAGACCCTGAACAGACACCACAGGTGATGAGGCGCAGATAAAGCAGGATGGTTTTTTTTTTGCATAGATTATTGGACAATACTTATTTATAAACCTCCAGACAGAAAATATGCTAAGAGGGGGTACGGTATGTCTTATTAGGCATAAGAAGACTTCATAACAGATTTGATTTTTATTCTATTTAGCTGACGGCAATAGATTAAAAAAACAATTACAATTTAAGGGTTAGATTTTCTACGATCTGATCAACTTTCCCACTTGAAAGTGATAAAACCTGGATAGGAATTCATTTCTGGGCAAATTGGAAACCAACTCAGACTATTATGAATGTAATTGCTTGATTATATTTCTCATTATGAGTGATGAACACTAAGTGCCAATAATAATTTGACTCATGAATGCCACTTTGTCTAAACAACACCCAGAGACAATGAAGCAGTCGCATCAACACGTCAGCTCAGGACGCAAAACAACAGTGAGAATAAAACCAATCCGGAGTCATTCTGCTCCACACCAGTGGTATAGGATACATTGTGATGAAGTTTAATCTTTTATAAAGTAAATATTGAAAGTAAATCCATTTGCTAGCTGTGCAAACCTACTTTGCATCTTAAGTTTTGTGAAATCCTGTGAGTGTGACTTGTAAACATTATAATTACCCAAAAATGTAATTAGTTCCAGCGATGCTTAGATCAGCCTACAGGAGTTTTGGGCCCATTTATCCCCAAATCATCCAACGTTGTGAGGGGGATATTAGTCTGAGATGACTTGAGTCAACACTAACATTCAAATCAGATTATCTACTCAAACTATTTCAGCAGCTTCCTCATCAGAGTGGACATTTATATTTGAAATTTCACAGAACTGTTGCAAAATAACACTATTTTGTCTTTAAAACTAACTAGAGTCAACTATTAATGTGCTGTATTAAAATTCTGGTTCAGACTAAGGTCATTTTTGGCTTAGAAAACATAAAGGAGTTTTTCAGACTTGCTCTCGACGAAGACAGTTGCGTGCTTTCCCTCTCCTGCCTCCTTACTGTTTTTGCTCTTGTCCTCCCCCCCCCCCCCCCCGAGAACATCTGCGGACCCTTATCAGAGCATAACCGGCTGATAGACACTGTGCCATCTTTACCAGGACTATGGAACTTTGTGGTAGCGCTCACGGACAATCTCACCACCTTTATCCCCCCCCGTAAAATGTTTTATGTCCATCTATGTTGCTTTGTGCTGAGTGAGTTTTTTGCTACATTACACTGTGCCTTGTGTGTCAAGGACACAGTAGCTATGTTTACATAAGTAATCAGAGTAAACCGCCATTCGAAATAAAAATTTGTTGATTCAGCTAGATCCGAAAGAATTTGTAATCAGAATGAGACAGGTGGTTTATGCCGATTCATAATATGAACTGTGCGCATATAAACACTTAATCTGTTCAGTTTTATCCGATCATGAAAAACTGACCTGACTGTGCATGTGCGACCTATGTCTACCTCACGTATTTCCGCCTGGCTAGATGCTAATATGTCGGGGAAGCAAAAGTGGTCGGTGAGCGACACAACATTTCTACTAGAAACTTTGAAAGAGCTCAAAATGATCTGTATCACCTGTAGCTCAGTCAGGGAGTGCAGGAACGTCTCCACCGTCATTAAAACCTGTCACGGGTCCATTTTAGGCGCTCAGGTTTGTTTACGTTCATCCCAGAAGTAGAACTTCTTCTTCAGTGTTTTTTTTTTTAAGGAGAGTTTACCACTCTGTGCATGTTCTGTTCAGATTAGAAGCCCGCTGAATGTAAACGCTCGTCGCGAACGGATTGTGCCCATGTAAACGATACATTCGAATTATTTAATCTGAAAACATTTCAATCCGGTCAACGAATTTTGTGCATGTAAACATAGCTACTGATTTTTTAAAATATCTTCTTTCCTCATGTTTTTCTTCCCCTTTCTTATCTACGCGATAAGGGCAGCACCTCACAATGAAGCTGCAGCTCCCGTGTACTTCCGTCTACCCTTGTCGGACGGATGCACTGAAATGTATTTTCGCTGCGCTTAACGGTACAATGACAATAAAGTTGATTCTGATTCTGAAAAAAAATGGTGTGGCTGCTTTGGTCTAACTTGAAATTAACATTACGCAAAATGTGATGCTATTTCACTCACAGTGTACAATTCTCAGCTACTACCACATCAAATTTTAGCTCAATATGTGAATGTAAAACTGACTGAGTCATATCCATTCATGTTTAGCTAACTTTATTTAGCTGTAGCAACCATGATGATTTGGGTTGATTCCAAAAGTTGTCGAGTTGTAGACATAAATCCAGTTATTACTTTCTGAAAGGTTTATAAAAGTTCATCCCGTGGTTCATGAGATATTTGGCCAGCCAACAAACAGGTTGACTCCAACATTTGATGCAAGAGTGTTAAGCAAACTTCTTGTGCAACGATTAGCACTAAGAGGATGCGTTGCACGGTTAGTTTGACTTCCTGTAACTGAATTGATTGTTCCTTGACTTTATATTTTTATGTTCACTGTCCATGAGCTGAAGACCGAGCTACTAAAAAGACTGACCTTGCTGGAATCATTCACCTCCTGCTCACAGATGTGCTGATGCGTTGCTCCAAGCACCAACAGGACATCATAACGTAAAAGACACATTTATGAGGAAGATTGGTTAAATGAACAAATAAATATTAGTCAACTCAAAACAATCTGCAAAGAAGACAAATCATATTAAATATTATTTTACAAAAACAGACTTCAGGTGGGGTCAAATGATTTCTGGCACTGATTCCATGAGGTTTTGAACTCAAGTGAGGGAAGTGAATTATTGAATCCTACAAGGCCAATCAAGTGAAGCTGAGATTGAATCATTTGACTCATCTGTAGAAATATTTTTACAATAGATGGAGTTGTTTCTGTTTACTTAAAAGAATGGTTAATATGTTGAACATGATTAAATGGAAGATGTGAAAAGCACTTCTACTGAATTACATAATTGTTTCAAGAGAGATGCAATCTTTCACATTGGTTTGCATTCATCTGTTTCCTGCAAATTGTACCTAAGTACATCTAAACATTGCATTGCTGTAATAAATTTTAAACGAGTTAAAGATAAATAAGAACAGTGTGTAATGAAAATTAAATACTGTATGTGCTTGCAGCCCCAAAAAGACTGGGCAGTTCATGCGACTCGAAAAAATACAAACAAATAAGAATCATCATATTAATGCCCTGATGCATGCTCAATAATCCAGGTAGATAAATCTAACAAGGTTGAGTCAGGTCCTCTGGACGGATTGTTATTTGTTGAAATGTTTTGCCTTTTATCCAAAAGACTTCATCAGTCAGATAGACACCAATCAGTCCAACAAACTAGCTTCATTCAGATCCTGATCACTAACGCAATAAAACCTGTCCTGCATGAGGGGAGGATTCAAGGGTACTGAGAAACTTGTGCACCAAACTAGTTGTGTCAGAGCAGCCCAGGTTCATAAACTGTACAGAAGTAAGAGAGAAACTCACTGGTTTCATGTTTAAACTCATGATCATCACCTCAACACTCACAAAGCTCTCCGAGTACCTTTTGTGGCTGGAAGGCCCAGCAGAGGCTTAAAAAGCCAGAAGCACATCGGATAATTATCGTTTACTCCAGTTTCCACAGGTGTGCTAGAAGTTTTCTCCACTGCATTTTTGTTTTAAATATAACTTCTGTTCAGACCCAATACTGTAATTTGCTTGAACCCCTCATCTGTTTGGCTTTCTGCTTTTGAGCTGCACATCAGTTTATGATATATAATTAGCTTATTTAATTTGTAAATAATTGTGATTTAATTGTCTTCTCAGTTTGACTAGAGGGATCTTGAGTAGCCCCAGTTGTACATGTACTGTATCTCAGTTGAGAATGATGGTAGAGGAAACAGATTAGTTGCCAAAGAGATTTATTTGTGAATATTGTAAATCAGGGCTCCCCAACCGCCGGGCTGTGGACAAGTATCGGGTCAAGGATCATTTGGTACGAGGCCGCATAGAAAGAAAAAAGTTTAGTTTTGAATTTTTCTAGTTCTGTTATTCTGCACAGTATTTAGTTTTGAAAATCACTCACTTCTGTCCACGCATTTTTAGCACTTACTTGAAAAAAAAAAGAGCAAGCTTAGTTTTTTCATGCAGTAAGCTCTCAAATGAACTTTAGCAACAATGAGTAAAACAAACAAGAATGCAGAGCATCTTTTAGAAAAGGGAACAGGCCTGATGAAGAGATGGCAGAAGGCTCCATAACTGCCACCAAAATAAAAGCTGCATTTAAAGGAAAACCAAGAGTCCTGCGGGTTCTTCACATCAGCCAGGCGGGTCACATGCACTGAGCTCGCTCTGTGTAACATGTGGCGGCTAGCAATCCAGCAAATCCCTGAAACCTTCAAAACAGTTTTGTCACAAGGAGACTGAGCCCCTTTAATTAAAAGACACAACTTTGGAGTTTGTTGAAAGGAAAAAACATGAACATGATGATCAGAATTAATTATTGAAGGCCGCCACGTCAATAAATGTGTCTGCACTGAAAGCATCTAGTGCAGGGCTATTCAGCTAAACTGCTCAGGGGGCCACGGTTTCTGAAATCCAGCAGCTCAGGGTCCGAACATCCAGCAATTAAAGTCATTATGTAAATCAACCAAGTATTACAATGATCTGCTACTCTTTAAATTTGTTTATTTGTGTTGAATTGAATCATAAATGCAGTAAAGCGAACCCAAACCAAACCCAGAACTTCCACCCCTTCAATATAATATATATATATATATGTATATATATATGTATATACATATACATATATAAATATATATATACATATACATATATATACATATACATATAAATATATATATATATATATATACATATATATATACATATACATATATATATATACATATACATATAAATATATATATATATATATATATATATATACATATA
>NC_056498.1:52536334-52543893 GCF_014905685.2 Nematolebias whitei
ATATATATATATATACATATATATACACATATACGTATATACACACATATACATATATATACACACGTATATATATATATATATATTTGAACCAATTGGTGGGCCCAACTAAAGTCACCTGCAGACCGGAAGTGGCCCGCGGGCCTCCTGTTGAATTGCCCTGATTTAGTGGCTGACAACATTTATTAGAAGTTATAACAAATAAATCACAAAATAATAATATAAATGAAATTACAAAATATAAAATGATAATTATATTTAAATTATAGATGTTATATTTAAATGTTATATTGTGCACTTTATTGTGTTTTGTTATGTGGTGGCCTCTTCTTACATTTGCATCCCTGCAGCTGGTCAGTGGAAAAATTGTTTTGCATTAAATTTGTCCATGGTTCGAAAAAAGGTTGAAGATCTCTGGTGTAAATGACTCTAGTACCTCCATGACAAGGGTCAGGACAGAGAAGGATGGATGAAAAACAATGGAATGTCATATAACCAGATCTGATGGCCTCAGTGAACTTTACAAATAGCTGGTTTTCTAGTAGCTCCTTTAATTTAATCCCTGTTTGAATCTAGTGTCAGTTTCCTCCTCCTTACTAACAAAAAAGAATAAACACCTGTGGCCTACAAATGGTCCTTCAAACAAACACCTCCTCCAAAAGTGGCCTATTCTGTCTATTTAGAGAAGATTTTATTACTGCTGGGTCATACTCTAAATTCTCCTTTTGATAAATATCTTGTTTTTCAGGACGTGTTCCAGATACATTTAAACACTGCAACTTTTTTATCAAACAGAAAAATTAGGGCCCTTCTGACCTAACACCATGTTTCAAATGAATTATCTTCTTGTTTTCTTGGTTAAAAAGTGTATCCATGAAAAATTTTAGTACACTTTTAATCAGTTAATCAGACTAAACAGTATTTTAGTATAAAGGTAAGCAGTAAGGTAATGATTTTTAATCATTTGCCTTAATCAGAAGATTGTGATTTTCAGGAGCATTTACGCTTGACTGTTGTCTTTAACACTTGTAAGTTAAATGTTGACCTACAAAGGCAGAAAGAAAGTTTTATTGTACTGTGGTGAGAATTTTATTTTTCAATTGGAGCTTTGTCAACATTAGGATTCTCATTTGTTTGTCATTGGTATATTTTAAAGGTTGACTTTGGGCCCAATTTTAGAAGATAGTATTTCCTTCCATTGCTTTGCATTGGATATTTAAACCTTCCTGCTCATGGATTAAAAAAATAAAAATAAATAACTTAGGCTGGTCAATATTCTGCCATTATCAGGTGCAATAACTGGACAGAAAATGAGTTACAAAGAAGACAAAAAGACCTTCAGAAAGTGTGAAGAAATGTCTCCCAAGACCACTTTGAACAATTGTGATAAAGTTTGGCTCTTTGGAAGCAAGAAAGCAAAAAATACTCAAGACTTTTGCACACAGCTGTATGTATTTCAAGCCTGCCTGGAGAAAATAACTTGTGCTCCTACACCGTGATGACTCTAACAGAGAGGTTATTTGGATTTCACCAGCTGTAATAGCCAGCTCTTTGCTTGCAGGTTGTGAAGCAGTTCACTAATCCAACGATTGTGAGGAGACTTCAGGTGAAAAACTGCAAATAGAGCGTGCAACATGATGCATGAGTGGAAATAACCTTTTTGCTTTGCAACAAGGAGCAGCTCTGATGCCAAGGGACTCACTGAGTCTCTTTTGGATCAACCTTATTTCAGACCTTGACATCTGTTTGTGTGCGCAGTGTGCTAAATAAATATGCAAAGATTTGCTGGGCAAAAAGGGCCTCCCTTGAAAATTGCTGACAACAATTTATGATAAATCTCTCACACCTGACTCAAACATACGGTAGGTAATACTGATACTAAAATTTTGTGCACAACACAAATGAGTTATTTTGAGTCAGGGGGTGGAGGGATTCCAGTTTGGGGGTCTCAGGATTCCATCTCTGCTTAGAGATAGGGTGAGAAGTTCAATTATTTGTGAGAGACTCAGAGTAGAACGGCTGCTCCTCCACAGCAAGTGGAGCCAGTTGAGGTGGTTTGGGCATCTAGTAAGGATGCTTCCTGAGCGCCTCCCTGGGGAGGTGCTTCGGGCATGTCCGACTGGGAGGAGACCCCAGGGAAGACCCAGGACACGCCAGAGAGACTATGTCTCTGGGTTGGCCTGGAAACGCCTTGGAATCCTCCCAGAAGAGCTGGAAGAGGTGACTGCGGAAAGAGATGTCTGGGACTCCCTGCTCAAGAGGCTGCCCCCGTGACCCGAGTTCAGAACAAGCCGAATAGATGGATGGATATGTAAAACTAAATTGTGCTATTTATCTTTCAATAAGCTTCTGTTCCCACCTAAAACATTAAAACATCTTGTTAGTTACATTAAGTACGTCTTTATTGGCCACATTGGACCAGATCTTAAGGAACTTGCTGCCATCTGCCTACCTCCGGCTACCTGCTACTGCAAAGCACCAACTTGCTTGGGATCCTCAACCCTCCTCTCTGTGTGGACCAACCTAAAGTACAAATGTACATTGTAAGAATAATGTAGAATTGTTTTGGACCCAGTTTTCCTTGGAACCTACCTACTCGTGACTCCTTTTCAGCTCTTTCCCTGAGTAACCTGTACATATTCCTCTTACTATCACTTGTAAATAAGCCACACTTACCTTGCATTATGAGTTTCGAGTCAGTTGTTAGTTTCTGTGCTCTGGTGTAAACTCTGCAATTTTGAGAGGTTTTACTGCCATCAAACTTCTAATCAACACAAAGTTATAGACTTTATTTCCTCAATGAAATGTAGTAATCTCATATTAAATTCTATGCCAGGTAAGTTCAGGCTGCTGTTTAATACACCGTATTATTTTACAATCTTACTGTTAAGTGTATATCTTAGATCTTTGTATACTGTTTCTTTTATACTTTAAATTTTGGCTATTTTGGGCAAGAAGGGGTCTCTGCAGGCAAATTCGGAAGGCGTATCTGGGCGCTCATATCTGATTGGACTATAGGAAAGTGGGCGTATCTGGGCGGTCATATCTGATTGGACGATAGGAAAATGGGCGTTTCTGGCCGGCCGGATCTGATTGGACGATAGAAAAATGGGCGTGTCTGGACGGCCACATCTGATTGGACGATAGAAAAATGGGCGTGTCTGGACGGCCACATCTGATTGGACGATAGAAAAAAAAAGGCTGAACGATAGAAAAAAAAAGGCTGAACGATAAAATGCCGTAACCACAGACACATGATGTCTAAAAACAAGGCGTTATTGGCAGATTGTGTTAACCACAGGCATATTATGTCTATGGTGTTAACCGGTTCGACATTAGCGGCGTCTCGGTTCGACATCGCTCCAGTATACTGCCGCGGCGTCTCCATAACTTCTTTTTTCGACTCTCTTAACACAGAACTTCCGGTTACATTTCAAAATAAGAGCAACATAACTGGGTAGTGGGGAGAGCTAAATGTTAGGTTTTTTTTTAATACTTAGCCATAACATTAAAAAAACAAATTCCATTTTGGTTGTTGAAAAATGTGAACAAAGTTACAATCGATTCATAAAGAAAGAAAAATATTAATGATACTTAAACTGGCCTTGGGACAAAGGAGGTTTCCTTTAACTTCACATTGTCTTGTTCAACCTGCAGTCACTGCAGATGAGTGATTTGTCAGTTTCTGTAAGATTTCTGCACCTGGAGCAGGTATTTCTGTTTGCTGGTTAACTTCCTCAGCTGTCTCACATTTTAAAGGTCAACCCTACTCCATGTTTCAGTAGAAAACAAGCACATTTAGGAGTCAGTACATAACCAGACTTTTGGCCCTCACACCTATACCCAGTTGCTTATGCTGCATGATGAGATCAGATTTATCCATATTTTAGAAATTACATTTAGCTTAGTCGACAAAACAATACAAATGAAGACCGTCTTAAAAAAACTCTTGGTTTTGCAGTAAGCAGCCTGATTTCAAACTGACATCTTTGACAAAGGTAAAATAAAAATCTTTGTGTTTTCAGAAAAGTTGTTTCAGGACCTCCAATAAACTTATGTACACATCAAAGCACACAAGACAGATTCAGGAATTCTCTTTGTTTTCCAGATTTCACATTTTTTTATTACCTTAAAACATACTCAGACAACATTTGATGCATCATTGAATTTTTTTATTGTGTTTATTGGGACATCCATTTTTAGAAGTCATCGTAGCATCTGTTGGAAACACAGAACATAGTACAGTTAGGGTGTTGCTAGTTGTTACTTAATCCTGGATTGGATTTTAAAGTTAATTTTGATATTTTTTTCACAAGAAAAAAAAAGTCGATTTCCTAAAGTTTAACTATAAATGAAGGAATTTGTGCATTCAGGTAATTGAAAATTAAGTAATTTCTCTAACATCTAACCCATTTTAGCCACTGAGCCATACCAAACACCCATAATCTATTCTTGAATGAATTATTGACTATTATTGACAAATTACAGACTTTTTTATTGAATAAGTTATTACTCATTATTGAGTAATGAAAGTCAACATCAGATGTTGGTCAACATTGTTGGGCAACATCTTGGGGTCTTCTAGAGTCAGTCTGAAGTGAGAGAGGTCCCTGACATGGCAGAAAGACATAGATATAATTAACAGCTTTTATTTATTTATTTTTCAGCTAATAACAACTTTTATTTATTTTTTTTCATATTTTTTCAGTTATACACAGCTTTTAAATATTTATTTTTCAAGTATTAAGAACTTTTATTTTCAGCTTTTATTTTGAAAAGGAGCCGAGTGAGGCTCACTTTACCTCAGTGTGTTACGACAACAACGAGAGAACGGTCGAAACTATCGTGACCTACAATAAACGTACTTCAATAAAATGCATAAGTGAAAACATAACATACTTTATAAGTACAATAAACCATATTTCTTTGTCAAATATCGCAAAGAAACGTTACCTCATCAATAATCCTCGTGACTTTGAGGGTTACCCACAGCCAATCAGTGTTCGCCGCCGACAAACGCCTATTAAATACTGTTAGCCAATCAGTGTTCGCCGCCCATAAACGCCTATTCGCCAGAAACGCCCACTTTTGGTCTGCAGAGACCCCCTTCTCATTTTGGGGCGTAACTGTAACCTTGAGTACACAATTTGGTTCCACCTTATGTACTACATGTGATGCGAATGACAATAAAGTCACCTTGAACCTAAAACAAGTTTTCTTTTCAGTGAAAGCAGAATGTGTCAGTGAGAATAAAAGGACTCCAGCAGCTTAGCACCAGCAAACTGTTTTATCGCACTGTGGAATATGCTGTTTGTGGGAGTCAGTTTGTTTGGTGGCTCCTCAAATTGAGGAAGTCCTTTGGATGAAGGACGAAATGTCTCAGCAAAAATCAAAAAGAAACCGTCCAGATGACATGACTGAACATTGTTGGATTTTATACCTGGATTATTGAGCATTTGGTGTTCAGCAGCTTATTTATTTATTTATTTGTTGTATCATAACCCTTCAAAATACGATATAAAAATTAAAGTGTCTGAATAAATGCAACCCCTGATCCAGCACCTTGGAAACCAATTGCAAATTTTCTAAGATTCATCCAAAAATACAGAGTTCAACTATAAAAGTAATTTAACATGTGAGTAAGTTTTTAATGAACTAACATTTCAACTGGTTCTGTCTTTTTGAAAGTCTAAAGGAAACACTGTTATCACAGCAGGACAGCTGGCATTGTGATATTTGACAGCTTACAGTATTACAATTTTTATTTATATTTTTGAGACACAATGAAACAAGTGACACTGAATAATAAAATCTCATAATATGCATTGAGGATAAAGCAGCAAAAATGCTGCTTCTGTAGCAGATTGTGCCGAACGTGCCAAAGTTTAATACCTCCCAGCATGGCACTCAAATAGTTCAGTACAGCAGCACTGTGTCATTAGTCATTGATGGGCTGCAACCAGCTCCCCCAAAAAATGGACCTCTGCAATCACTGTTGCTTAGCAATGTAGCATGCACATAAAAAAGAGAAGCAGACTCAATTGTGTTGGAGGTACCACCTGCAGTTTTTAGAGTTTACACATTAGTGTGTTGACTAGCACAACAATGCTATAAGTGAGTCTATTTGGCTGGCTTTGTTTAGATCTTTTTTTTTTCTTCATAATTTTTTTAAGGGAAGCTATTCAATATCTGTAAACAATGACCTAGTCCCTTAGGGAAAATGGCCGATAACGCAGGAAGACACCGGGAAACAAAACAAAGAAGTTTCCAAAGGAAAACACAAAGATCATGACAAAATTAACAGAATTCATCCATCCATTCGTTACCTTTTTTCATTAATTCATTCAACCTTTATTTACCCGCCTCTTCCTTTTTGGGTTGCGGGTGTCATTGGTGCCCATGTCCTGCTATCACTGTGTGAGAGGCGGAATACACCCTGGACAGGTCTCTTTAGTCCACCACAGGGACACATAGAGACAAATGAGACAAGCAACCATTCACTCTCTCACTCACATGGAGACAATTTAGAGTTACCAATCAGGCTAACATGCATGTTTTTGGTCTGTGGGATGAAACCGGAGTACCCGGAGAAAACCCAGGCCAGCATGGAGAGAACATGTAAACTCCACCCAGAAAGACCCCTAGACTGGGATTTGAACTGGCAACCAGCTCGCTGAGTCGGTAGAGGCCAACTGTGCCACCGTACTGCCCCACAACAACCAAAACAAAGAAACTGTCCAGATGACCCGACTGAGAATTATTGGATTTGGTACCTGGATGATCGAGCATGAACTTTGAACCACTTTGGCTGTGGCTGCATGCCTGGGAGGAGTCGACAAGGGACAGGACGGTCCCAGAAGCCATATTAGCTACAGCAAACTGGTTGGTCCACTTAAGGAGTTTACTGCCTGGTGGTGTTAGAAGGGTTTTTCCCTCCGCGTGATCATAGACTGGACCATGCAACTCACAGGAGACCTCACCTTAGTTTAAGATAATTTTACAGTTAAAGCATTACAAAAACAAAATTCCAAAATGCATTTTGGGAGACAATAGCGGCATACTTCACCTGATAAGTTGCTCTGCTCAAGATTGTCTGACGCTACTTCCTGTTGTAGGATAATATAAGTCTTTCATGAACCCGCCCCCCTCTCAGAGGGGGCTCGTACCCTTATTGGATGAGCATCTAATCAATATATGGTTACCATGGCAATCACACCGTCATATTTATTTTCTTTCAAGTAAAAACTAGTTTTAACTGGAATTTGGTGCCAGTCTCGAAAGTTACTTTTGTTCTTTGTTTCTGTCTGCAGAAAAACAATTAGTTAGCCCCCCCCCCCCTTCCTGCTCAGTGTTGGACTACATGAAAACAAGTATTCCACCTCTATGAGGTAAAATATAAGTGAACATAGTTTATAAAACACACAAAAATAGATATATGATGTGAATAAAGTGTAAAATACAATATACAAGTGAACACACAGTGTACAGAATAAAGTGAACACAAAAATATTTATCTATAAAAAGTGAGTTAAAAGTGCATAGTGTTCAAATATATATAT
>NC_056498.1:52543993-52576511 GCF_014905685.2 Nematolebias whitei
ATGTGAAGTGATTTTAAAAATATATGTCCAGTGAATAACCCAATCAGCCAGTCTATTCATCAGTAGGGAAACAGTTTACTGGAACTCCTCTGACTGATGAAGCCCTCCGGATTGTGGGTGAAACATCTCTATATATATATTTAAAAAAAAAAACTGTCCAGATGACCATTATCATGTTGTTAACCTTCAGCCAAAGATTAAGAGCATGTTAGGAATTTGTTTTGTCTCCAAATCCTATGTTGTCACTTTCACCACAGATCTCACTTGTAAACGAGTCTCCGAGGCTCAGTGTGATTTATCTGTTTAAATAAAGGTTGAACGAATGAATAATCAGTAAAAAATGTTGATTCTGTAAGTTTCATCAAAATCCATCCAGTGGTTGAGATTGCTGAAAAGACAAATTAACACAGAAACGGTAAAAAAAAAAACATTATCGCTCTTTTGCATTCAGTAGTGAGCAATCATGACGTTTTTTTTTCTATGCCTCTATGTATTTTCCCCTCACTTGACAGTTTATGAAACTAGGGATATGAGAAAGAGTTCAAAATCTTAAAATAAAAAAAATACAAAGTGCATTTCTGTGCCTTTTATGGTCAGGGCACCTTTGTAAAGATGCTTTAAATCTCAAGCGTCTTATTTCCTGGTCAGATAAAGGTTAAAATAAAGTAAATGATCACACTTAAGACCCTGAAGAACACAGACCCACACAAAGGTAAAATATATATAAATGTGCACTCGAGAAAAGTTCCGATGATGGGGAAAGAAACACAAAGTAGAAGAATTATGCTCCACAGAATTACTGCTGAGTAACTTTGTACAGAGCACAACGAAAATGGAGACGGCAAAGATTACAGACCGCTGGAATAGATCACAGAGACTTTGATGCCTTAAACACAAAGAAATAATCCGTTCACCGTCTAACAATGCTCATTTAAAATAACAGAAGGGTGACAGCAAGTAAAAAAATGAAGAATTTCACCCTGACAAGGCGTTTGGTTTAACCATAACATCCATTTTATGTCCTTAATTTTCCTTCCGATTCTCCAGTATTCAGTGTAAAATGGATGTCACTCTGATTCAGGAGATTAGTCTTGACTCCATGCATAGTCTTGGGGTGAATGTACTCAATGGGAAATTAACGTTAAGAGGAAAAAGTAAAAATGAGCAAAAAGCTATGTCACACAGAGACCGATCAAACTGTAGATTGCATGTTATTACTGCAGAGCTCATTGCAGAAATTTCCGCAGCACTCAATAAATCAAGCCCAATACATTTTCTCTCCCACAGTGTGCTCAAACCACATGCAGCGAAGCTGTTTGGAAAACGGGTCATTGCCTTGATCATGAAAGCTTGTCCGTGCTGTAATAGACCAAGATGAAATAAACTTACTACACCAGCTTTCAGGGCATCATCTGTGTTTTGGTGACATGCTCTCAAAGTGAGCTCTAGCTTCTTATTCATTACTGTAGTCTACATCCCAGATTTCTGGCCTGAGCACAGAAAAGGTTCATTAAACTGCATTTTCAGTTATTGGAGCACATTTCTTTTTTCTTAACTGGCTGAGCAGTACTGGGAAAAATGTGACCTGATTAACAATTGCAGTACTTTTTTAATCACAAAACATAAAACAGCTAAATAGAGATAAATCTGAAGATGTAAATAGCTTTCGGTGTTTACAGTATTTTTTACAGTATTTACTCCACAACAACGAGTCCATTAATAATTTGAACATTTAGGTCCAATATTTTTGTTTTTCTAAAACTTTTCCATCATGTTTAAGACATATAAGTATGGGATAAATGTCAGATGTGTAATATCACTCATTTACCTTTACAAATAAAGTAATTAAAATTTACAATTCTTATAATGTTTCAATTCTCATTGCTAAATTTGTTCAGCCAAAATTAAATAAAACCATAAAAAATAAATATTTTATTGAAACACTCAGAAAGTAAATAGGTATGACTTCGGCAACTTATTATCTTTTGGACTCAATCCAGTTCAAGATGGCTGCCACAGTCAACTGAACTTGTGAAACGCAGAAATGTCTACAACAATTTGATGTGGAGTATATGAGCAATATCCCCAACACAAACACTGTTTGACATATTTGCTTAAAAACATTGGTCATAAATGTTGGAATCGATTTAATTTGTCTGTTAGCAAAATATCTAACAAACCACTGGATAGATTTGAGATGAATGACACCGTCTCTCATGATATTGATGTACAGCCAATAAAAACAGAATGTGATTACTGGCTGTGCATCAAACTGATTCTCTGGAGTCAACCCAATCCAACATGGCTGCCTTAGCCATCGCTCTAAGTTTCAGCTCCTCTTGTCTTACAGTGATTGTAAAAAAAAAAAGATAACTGTGTGTTTGCTCTCATAAATCGTTTTATTGAATTGTCGATCATCTTTGGATCCTCAAACTCCACCGTAGAGGAAATGGCATTCTCTGTGACTGATCTTTCTTTCACTATCTAGACCTGATTGGCTCAGGAGATGATCTCCTTCTTTACATCTGGATCTCTCTCTACAACGTCCTGTTTCAGATTTGATTCATTAGTTTAGTTTTTGGTTTAGAGGATCATCTGGACCTCATAACTATTATCGTGAATGTTTTCTTTTCCCGTCTTGTTTTTGCTCTCCTTAACCCCATCTTGCTTAGTTTTGGATATTATTTTATTTTTACGAAGTTATTTTAAAACTGCTGCAACAATCTGGTATCCAAGACTTTGTAGCTGATTTTAATCTAGAGAGCATAACATTAACTCTCTATCATGCTCTCTTCACCTCCTCTGCTTTTCCTGTTCTCAGCTTCACGTTCTATTTCTGCGTGTAAAGGGATGCCATCATATAAACAAACAAAACAATAAAGGTGTACCTTAGAAATGCACATTTTAAAACACAACTTTTAAATGGACAATTCATCTTCGGCGGCAAAAACCTTTTTGAGTCATAGCGAACTGTCGAGATGACATCTCCTTTTCACAGATTTGATTTTGTTGATGAAACAACACGTCTGTTTTTGGAAACCACTGCAGTGGGTTCCTGCTTTTAAATGTGAGGGTCAAAACCTTATTATGAGTTGTGAAAGAATAAGTGGGGGTGTTTTCAGCTGTTCCAAAAACATATTTAATTTTTTAAATAATAAAAAAAATGTTTTTATTGCATAAATATTAGACAAAATAGAAATATTCCCAAAAAGATAAAACATACTATGCTTGCTGTAGAAGCTGTTTGTGTTGCCACTTTGTTCTTATTAATGGGCTTATTAACAATGTTTACTTTAGCATACCATACTTTTCACTGTATAAGTCACACCTTTGTGCATAAATTAAGATGCCCTGTGACTTTTACAGCGAAGCGACTTATTTATGTTTTTCCCCCGTATTTATAACCCAACTTATTTTTTATTTTTTTATGGTTTTTACTACTTGTGCTTAGCATATTTTTAGTTTAACATTGTTCTTAGTTCATATCTCAGATCTTATTACTGTTTTTCTTTACAATTTACACTTTTGTTACTTGAGCATGCATCAGGAACTTTTGTTTGATGTAACTTGGACCCTGTGTACACAGTTTCATTCCAACACATGATCCACATGTGGTGCGTATGACAAATAAAAAATCTCTGACTTTGACCAATTTTTGGCTGAGATCTAATGATTTAATTCATTCTGACATGGAAAATATTGAACACTACCCTGATGCATGCTCAATAATCCAGGTAGAAAAATCCAAGAAAGTTCAATCTGGTCCTCTGGACATTCAAAAAACCAAAAAACAAAACAAAGCAAAAAAAAATGTAGAAACGTTTCGTCTCTCATCCAAGAGACTTCCTCAGTCTGAGCTGCTGTTTTCAGCTCAGTCTCTTAAATAGCACCTTCTCAGAGTGGATCAGCCAGTTTTGCTGCTGACAACCAAAACCAGCTGATCACATGCTCAAGAAGGACCATCAGCCTAACAAAGGATCATTAGCACACTGATGGCTGTTTACTATTCAAAGGGGGTTGAGTGATACTAGCAATCACAGCATTGTAAGAGGGGGACAATTGAACCCGGAGGCCTCCACCCCTGTTTAATGATGGACGGTTTCTTTTCACAAAGATGGCCTCCTTTACTTCTCTCTCAAACCATCGTTCCTCTCTGTCCAGGATGTGCACATCTTCATCCTTGAAAGAGTGACCGCTGGCCTGGAGATGAGTGTAGACCGCAGAGTCCTGGCCTGATGATGTTGATCTTCTGTGCTGGGCCATCCTTTTGGCCAGTGGCTGTTTTGTTTCCCCAATGTAAGACTGATCACAGCCCTCCTGACACTGAACAGCATACACAACATTACTCTGTTTGTGCCGGGGGACTGGATCTTTGGGATGAACCAGTCTTTGCCGTAATGTATTTTGGGGTTTAAAAGCCACTGGGACGTTATGTTTAGAAAATAAACGTCTCAGTTTCTCTGATACTCCCTCAACATACGGAATGACCACTGGTCTGGGTCTGGGTTCCTCCTTTTCACCTGATGGCTGACTGGAGTCCTGTTTGGGTTTCTTCTCTGCTTTCAGGAAGGCCCAGTTAGGATATCCACATTGCTCTAGAGCCTGTTTTGTGTAGGATTTCTCCTTCTGCCTGGCTCCTGAGCTAGTGGGGATGCTGTCTGCTCTGTGATACAGAGTCCTGATGACTCCTAACTTGTGCTCCAAAGGGTGATGGGAGTCAAACTGCAAATACTGGTCTGTGTGGGTGGGTTTGCGGTACACCTCGGTTTGCAAAAGTCCGAGGTGTACCCAAGCATGCTCCAGCGACTGCCATTTGGCAGCCAATCCATTTCTGGCACAGCACCGGTCCACATTTCCAGGTTGTCACCATTGACGTGTAACAAACGCAATGCATCAGCGGTGACACATAATAGATGCGACTTATTTGGCGTAGTGACACATTAATTGTTTTTTTCCATTTTAATGGACAGATGTGGACTGATGCAACTCATACGGTGCAGCAACGCGTACAGCAGAAAGTACGATAATTGTTAAACGCGAGTTACAAGTTAACCAAAAGCTTGATACAAAATGAACCGTACATGCTCTAATACATGTGGGATACCATCTGACATTAACTATTACTGTTTGGATGATTTCCCCTGTTAACATGTTCAAAATGTGCACAAGCAAAATAGACCATGTTTCTTGCAAAACAGTTTTAAATAAGACACAACTAATAAAATACTGCTACTTTATGTTATTTCAAGTCTATGAAGAAGCATAACCTGTTTGCATATTTTAACAAAATCTTTATGTTTTTGTGAGGTGTCCAGGGCGTGCCACTTCTTTCACTCAATGACCTCTGGAGATAAGCTCTGCTTGGACCCAACATGGAAAAGCAGGTGAAGAAAATGGATATTTTACTTGTCAGTCTTTGAAGCTTTTGCCAATATCTCTACGACACAAAGCTTTCTCTTCTTTAGTTAATCTTTTGTTAAAGCATGTTTTCTTACTCCTTGAACTGACAGTAACTTTTGTCTTTAAAAAAAAAATCTTTCTTTTTGGGTCACTGGTGCCCATATCCAGCAGTCACTGTGCGAGAGGCGGGGGACACCCCGGACAGGTCTCCAGTCCATCACAGGGACACATAGAGGTAAACGAGACAAACAACCAGTCACTCTCACTCACACCTAGAGACAATTTAGTTACCAATCAGTCTAACATGCATATTTTTGGTCTGTGGGAGGAAACCAGAGTACCCAGAGAAAACCTATGCATGCACGGAGAGAACATGCAAACTCCACGCGGAAAGGCCACCGACTGGGATTCTATCCAGTGTTCTGTCTGTTTACCACACATTGTCAGATCGCCATACGCACAGCACAAACTGACGGCTGTACCTGTCGGGTCAGCATAGGTTGTCAGGTCACCATATGCTCTATGTAATCAGCCATATGACATCATGACGTAACAGATTACCTGTCAGTCTGTCAGACCTGTCAGTACACTTTGTTAACAGCTGATGACTTGTCAGTTAACATGTCAGATCATACTTTGTTACTAACCATTGTGGGTGTCTTGCAGAATACATATGCGTGCACACTGCAAATTGTGCAAATACACAATAATACACCAAAACAATTCACTGACTGACTTTTTTTTTTTTTGTATCTTGTAGTGTATGATGAACGGACGGCTGCTCTAAACGCCGCAGGCCTCTTCCAGAATGCGCATGCGTGTCAACTACATATATGCTACTCTGACATGTATGCTGAATGGACAGAGCACCGGCGACCTTCTCTCTTAGAGGCGGCAACTGTACCAACTGCGCCACCGTGCCACCCTCCTTCAAGAGATACTTTAATATATTAAATTACTTTATATCAGAGCTACTGAGAGGTTGTTTTATTTTCACTCAGAGGCACAATCTATAACACACTCATGCAGCCGATGCAGAATTAATGTCAAAGCAGCTTTAAAGCGTTCCATAACCAGGACTCATGCATCAACAACACATCTAGTTCTCACTGAGTAAATAGACTTTGAAGACATAGTGTTAGAAAATAAATGACCAAACTGTAGATACAAGACATTCCCGCCTTGAGTGACAGCCGACACACTTGAAGTGTATCAAGTTCATACATAAAGTGCCCCTCTGTGATCTTTTGGGAATATGTGCTGAGTTCATACACAGAGGAAATGTGGTATTGATCCTGGAGCTGTCTCACTTTTTATATCAAAGACTAAAATGATTGCTTACTGTCCTGAAGGGCTTGTGTGCTGCACCTGCTTTAAAGCTGCCAGGAGTCTAATTTAAATCTCTGATATATCTATTTTTTGCACCGGGGCAGTCTCTATAAATTTTGAAAAGCAGCCTTACATGCACCATAGTATGGGTTTCCTGTTTTTTTCAATTTACTTATGTGAAGTAGAACTTCTGCTGTGACTCCCTTTACTATAAAAAGTGGCTGAAGGCTTACATAAGTGCTTAAAAGAGCCCCACAGGCATAAATCCTTAAATACCTCCAAGTCAAATTAAGGTGTATTCACTTCTTAATCATTTAATGATTTTAAGACTTCAATTCAAATTAGAAAATTATTAGTTTTTCGTTTTTCTTTCATTTAAAAAAATTACTTTATCGTCTGATCAGTAAATGCATTTGAAATATAATTCTAAATTTGAGAGCTGTTTCCTTTTTACCAAGGAAAACCATTTCAAAGCTTAAAGGCTGAGCATTTCTGGCAGGACTGCAGAAATCCAATCACATTTCATCATGAAGTTTTAATTGATACAGTCACTTCATGTATGATCATAAGGTATGAAATCTTGACTATATTATCTGTAATTTTAAGTATGTTTTAGTAATTTTATTGACGATGGTAGATCAGCTGTGGCAGCAATATTAATTTGAGTTTAAACTAAATCAAATTATTTATACATATCATTTAACTGATTATTTTCCAAATGCGTCATTAGATATATTCTAACACTATTGACTTCATTAGATTTTGGCAAAACAATTTTAAAAAGCTTCCCCTTCAGATTCAGTTGATATTCACCGGACATCTATGGACATCTACAGCAACAGTTTTATAAATTATCCTGAATATAAATTTTAAAATTAGACTAATGTACTATTTAAAAATAAACCCCATTACAATACTCTAATTGTAACCATCAAAAACTGATGCAAATTTATTCTCAGCGTTTTTATAAAGGCAGGATATCATGAGGCTAATCTGAAACTTATATATTTTTTTATTGACGAAATCTGCATTATCTAATTCTTTGTCACTGGATAATTACACTATTACTATTTTCACAAATTTATACAATACGTTGTTGTTGTTTTTCTTCTTTTGACTGCTCCTTTCTGCAGGCTTCACCACAGCCAGCACACTTGCATTGAGGATTTAACTATTTTTCATGCCCAGTGCTCTTCCTGACACAACCTGAGCTCAAACCTGCAGCATCACTCATGACAAAGTTACTGCACCCTGACATTTAAAAATGTGTTATTTAATCTATCTAACCATTAATCCAATGTTTGTATTTTTTTTTTAATCCTGTAGAAGCTCAGAGGGAACTGGAACCAACACTGCTGCCACTTTTAGCAGGATGTTCCTTCCTGGAAACAGTCCCAGTCTTTCTTCCACAATCACTAATTACCCCAACATGCCTGTTGACTATGAATGGAAGTCAAAGCACCCAAGAGAAAAAGCCACACAGTCATGAAAATAACATTTTTACAGTAGGACCCCAGCAGATACCAACCCTTTTAACCTCCTTGTGAGGCAGCTGTGCAAACATCTGCCTCACCATACTACCCCACTCAGATAGGAGTAATTATAAACAAAGTGTTGTTTTAAAGCCACTCTAGTCATTGACTAACCTCAATTTCCAAAATGTCATGGCTAAGGTATCGCAATTCTTATTACCAAAGCAGAAATTAGTTCACTTCCATCATTACTGATAATAAACAACATGAGGGTAGTTAGCTATCTAAAGCAATTTACTGGCTGATCATGGATCAGATGTAGCATCTGGGGAACTGTACAGTGCAGTGGGTGACAGTGACAGACAGCAGCACCTGCTCTGATGCAGATCTCTCTTGTAAATGAGTCCTCGTGACTCAGTGAGACTAACCTGCATACATAAAGGATGAATGATTGAATGAGTGATGTGGGCACTGTATTAGGTCGTTGTCAGATAGTCAAGTCCAAATTGTTTATAAAGCACTTTTAAAAATGGCAGCTTTTACCAAAGTGCTTAGCAAAAAAAAAAAAAAATAAAATAACAAAAAAAATCAGTGGCAGTATTTTAAAGGAAAAAAACCCAATAAAAAACAATTAAAGCATCAAAAGAAAAACATAAACAATACAAGACTAAATCAAATCACACTGTGTTAAAAGCCAAAGAAAACAGGAAGAGATTTAAAAACAGGAAGTGACGTGCGCTGCTGGAGAGCAGATTGTTTCAAAGTTTAGGACCCACGACTAAAAAAAGCCCAATCTCTGAGCTTCAACCTGGTTTTTGAAACAAACAAAAGCAGCTGGTCAGATGATCTCAGGATTCGAGAAGGAACATATGGTTGAAGTAGGTCAGACTGATAAGAGGGTGCAAGACCATTTAGGCATTTAAAGGTCAATAGGAGAATTTTAAAATCTATTCTCTTACATATTTGGAGCCAGTGAAGGGCGACAGAGAGATAGCTGAGCAGGAAAAAAGCTGTTGATTTACCAAATGATCCAACATTCAACAAAAAGTGAATGATAGCTAGGGTGAGGAGTTTGGCTGATTTGGAAGAGATCATGATAAGTTGTTCTTGAACATAATGACAATTTTAAAAATAATAAAAAAATGTAATTCATTCATTTGGCACTGATGACCTCTGGACACTTTTTTGGGAAGGTGTTTCAGTCTTGTCTGATCAGTAAAAGAGGTATGGACAGACCTAAAGCTAGCTGAAGAAATTATATCTTTCTTTCTCTTATGGCTTGTGAAGACTTCATAATCCCTGGGTCAGGACGAAAGGCACAGAAGGAGGGAGGTCTGTGGTTCTTTGCTTACAGCGCTTGCTCCTGTAAATCTGTCTTGATAAGTGATGGATGGATGGATGGATGGATGGATGGATGGATGGATGGATGGATTTAATTTTTTCAGAACAAGTTGTTAATCATGTGGTGCAAAATAAACTAGATTTGGGGGAATATTTTGAATTTTTTTCCATCCAGCTTTTTGCCACTGACATGGAAGCTCTCTTAACTACATAACATTATGCAACTATACCACACTGATTTATCTGTGAAGATTTTATAAAAAAAAATAAAAAAAATAAAATAAACAGAAAAGAAAACTGTGAAAGTAAAATTTCAGCAGTTACAGATTTACACAAAGTTTTACTGTATGTTGCAATAGGCACAAACGTGTAATAAATCTGCTGCACAAAATACGGAGAGTTTCTTTTGCTCCTCAAACCGTTTTTCCCTCGAGGCGACATATTAGTAAAACTACTGCATATTCAAGCATTCAACCCAGCTCATGGCCAATCACATACATTAAGTGCTTTCTATTTTAAAGATAAATATATGCTCTGCTCTTATACCTTCAGCACTAAAGCACCTCAAAAAGCTCACCTGCATTCAAAGAGCACTAAAACGCTCCTGCATATCCAGATGACAAAAGGCTGAGCACTTTAAGTGTTAGAGACAAAACAGCTACACAAAGAAGGTGATGGTGCGGAACAAAGGTTTTGGTAGGGAGATGTATTTTGTGCCAACTGCCTAGACTGTGACTATAATGTTGTTGATGTTTCTTGGCCAACCCTCTGAATGGATTCCGTTTATTGACAGAGACTGAAAAATAAAATCATCTGGATGTGATGTGTTAAAATATTCAGCTCTTTAAGGCAGTCTCCAGTTTTATCTGAGGACCTTTTCTTTATTGCCACCAGAACCCGTGTCAAACTGTTCAACTATGGTTTTTTTGGGTTTTTTTTTTTTAGCAATTTTATATTAAACACTTGAAGTAATCACTTGGGCTCATATCCTGGTCCCACAAGAACCCACTTTGAAACTTCTATCAAGCTGCAGTCTTGAGTTTTTCTTCTTGTTAAGATACAAAAAACACAATAATTTAATATTTTGGAAATTATACGGTAAAGGGAATTGCTTTGTCAAGTTACGTTGTGTTAAAATCCAAAGTAAAGTAAACTAGAGAAATTGCATTTCCTGTGAAAATTCAGAAAGAAGCTTAAACTGCCAGAAGGAAGTGGAAGGAGCTGAAATGAGTTAGACGAAAAAGCTAAATTTAGCACAAAACAGCTAAAAGTAGTTGAATATCAGAAAAAGCTGAAACTAGCAGGAAAAAGCTGCAAGGATCTTAACAAGCTAAAAGTAGAAGAAAGAACTTAATTAGGCTGAAAGTAGCAAAAAGTCCCATGGAAATCTTAAATTTATTTGAAAACAGCTAAATGAGCTAAAAAAAAATGCTTTAGAATGTAGCTTAAAAGGTGGAACCAGCACGATTTAGCAGAACAAAGCAAAAAGAACACATTTGCTGAAAGAAGTAGAAATGAGCACAAAATGTGGATATTATATGAAAAAAGCTGAAATTAGCAACAAAAAAACCCCCAAAAAAACAGCTGAAATGTAGCTAAAAAAGCAGAAAGAAGCTGAAATTATAAGATGGAAGAGGAGAACGCAAATATTTTGCTGAATTAGGCTGAAAAAAATTGAAATGAGTGTAAAAAATGTGGAAATAGCTGAATAAACTTAAATTAGCATAAAACAGCTAGTAGCTGAAATAGTAGAATAAGCTGAAACTTGCATAACTAAGCTGAAAGGAGTATAATAAGCTGAAATTTGCAGAAATACGTTAGAAGATGCACAAAAATGTTGCAATAAGCAGAAAGAATCTGAGAGGAGACAAAACAGCTGAAATTAGTTGAAAGTGCTGGGAAAAAAAATAATTTGCACAAGGAAACTGAAAGAAGCTGAACCAGAACAAAATGTGGAAGGAGCAGTCAAAGGTTGTAAACAGATCTAAAGATGTGGAGGATGTAAAATGAGCTCAATTCATTTTCTATGAGGAAAAATGTGGCAGAAAAGGCGAAATATTTCAAAAAAGCTAAAGTTGCACCAATACCAAATGTCATAGCAGGATTGTCCTGAAAGAGCTGAATGTTTTGATTTATGATTTGATGAAACAGCTTGAAAACTGCTGGACGAGAAACGGACCGATAAACGTACGGAAGAAAAATGGATCACGATAGTGTGAATGCTTCACAAGCATTGACACTATTATTTCAGATGAGAGGAATGCAATGTGTAGGTAGACTGAGGGGAAAAAGAAC
The DNA here is from genome assembly GCF_014905685.2 of Nematolebias whitei. Taxonomy (NCBI): domain Eukaryota; kingdom Metazoa; phylum Chordata; class Actinopteri; order Cyprinodontiformes; family Rivulidae; genus Nematolebias; species Nematolebias whitei. Next base: position 52,555,831 of record NC_056498.1, read on the forward strand.
TTAACAGAATAAGAGAAATATTCTAAATGAGTAAAGTTTTCAGAAACATGATTGCCACACAATATCAATGAAGCCTCAATCAGTTCTTTTACAACTTTTTTTTTGCTCCTGTACAGTTAAGATAAAAAAAAAGAAGTAATTTTAGGTTATGCAGTTGCTTTTCTTTTTCACACCACGTTCTGAGAAGCCAGACACTGTTATGCACTTTCTATGCTTTTCTCCTTGCAGTGTCAGAAATACTGTGTATAAGTTATGAATATTTTAAATTCTCCCACAAAAGTGAGAAAACCACTTCTGTCTTTGCACATACTGTACCGTAATAAACAGGATCTCATTTTCAGTGTTGAGAATAACTACAATTTACACTTACATACAACAATGTGTGTGTTTAAGCTACATTGTCCTAGTGGGAGTACTTCTAATAAAACGTGGGTGAGCTAAAAAGTTTAAGGAGCAAAGAAAATGTTTTTACACTGTTAAGTTTAAGAAAACGATGAGAAATCAGTGAAACAGTTTATATAATACTATAAAATTTTCAGCTTTAACCCTTGTGTTATGTTAAGGGTCAATTTGACCCGTTTCAATTTTTGTGTTGATCAAAGTGCAGGTTATCCTTTCTTTTTTTCCATGAAATGTTGTGACTTTTTCTCCTCTAGGGTCATGAACTTCTATGTAAAATCTGGACTCTTTGATGTGTTGTTAAATGTCTGCACACAGTTTGTATACAAAGATGATGTTGCGGGTCATTTTGACCCGCACACAGAGTAGCTGTTAAAAATCCAAAAAAAAAGTCTTTGATGTACTTCATTTTGATTGCCTCTGAATAAACATTCAGAACCAGGTGTGTGTGGAAGAGGGACTTTCTCTCCCCTGTCCTTGTCACTGTTTCCATGCCCGTTCTTGGAGAAACACCAAAAATGAGCTCCAGACGATTTACAGCTGAAGAAGCTTTTTCGCAGCTTATGAACTGGGATAGTGATGTAGAGGAAGAGGTTTCAGAGACAGAGGATCCTTCAGAGCCAGAGGACAATGCCATTGATGATCCAGATTTTCAATTTTCCCATGATGAGGAGGATTCAGAGGACGAGTCTGCAGGTGTCCCTTCTTCAGATGAAAACCAAGAAATGCAACAATCGTCATCCACAGAGGGGACATGGACATCTAAAGATGGTAAAATAAAATGGTCAACATCACCACACCAAAGCCAAGGTAGATTGTCATCTTGTAATGTCATCAAAATGATTCCTGGTCCTACAAGATTTGCTGTCACAAGAGTTGATGATATTGAATCAGCATTTCAGCTCTTCATATCCCCACCCATAGAGAAGATAATCCTCAACATGACCAACTTGGAGGGGAAGCGTGTCTTTCAAGAGAAATGGAAGCCACTGGATCCGACTGACTTGCATGCTTACATTGGAATCCTGGTGTTAGCTGGCGTATACAGGTCAAAGGGTGAAGCAACTGCAAGTTTATGGAATGAAGAGAATGGAAGGCCAATCTTCCGAGCAACAATGTCTTTGGAGACATTTCACATGATCTCTCGTGTGATCCGATTTGACAACCGTGACACCAGAGCTGATCGACGTGAGAGAGACAAACTTGCAGCAATCAGAGATGTCTGGAATAAATGGGTCGAAATCCTGCCTTTATTGTATAATCCTGGCCCCCATGTTACTGTCGATGAGCGCCTCGTTCCATTCAGAGGACGCTGTCCATTCCGACAGTATATGCCAAACAAGCCTGCGAAATATGGCATCAAAATGTGGGCAGCCTGTGATGCAAAATCCAGTTATGTTTGGAACCTGCAAGTATATACTGGAAAGCCACCTGGAGGAAGACCTGAGAAGAATCAGGGAATGCGTGTGGTTTTGGAGATGACTGAAGGGCTGCAAGGTCATAACATTACATGTGACAACTTCTTTACATCCTACCGTCTTGGAGATGAACTTCAGAAGAGAAAGCTGACTATGTTGGGAACAGTCAGAAAAAATAAGCCAGAACTTCCCAGTGAGATTCTGAAGATGCAAGGAAGACCTCTGCATTCCTCAAAATTTGCTTTCACAGAGAAAACAACACTTGTTTCTTACTGCCCAAAAAGAAACAAGAATGTTCTTGTGATGAGCACAATGCACAAAGACGCATCTCTGAGCACACGAGAGGACATGAAACCGCAAATGATTCTGGATTACAACTCCACAAAAGGGGGAGTTGACAATCTTGACAAAGTCACAGCAACATATAGTTGTCAGCGCAAGACTGCCCGTTGGCCTTTGGTGGTTTTCTACAACATTTTGGATGTGTCTGCTTACAATGCCTATGTGCTGTGGATTGAGATCAACCAGCAGTGGAATGCCAGCAAACTGTACCGACGTCGACTTTTCCTGGAAGAACTAGGCAAAGCACTCGTCACTCCAAAGATCCAGAACCGGGTCAGGCCAGCTAGATCCCCAGCAGCTGCTGCTGTCATCGCAAAGGTCCAGGGCAGGGCATCTGACCAACCCACAATGGATCCTTTGGATACAGGTACAAAGAAACGCAAAAGATGCCAAGTCTGTCCCTCTCGAGATGACAGTAAAACAACTACCTCTTGTGTGAGATGCAAGAAATACATCTGCAAAAAGCACATAGTCACATTCTGTCCATCATGTGGGGAACGCTGAAAATGTTGACTGTCAAAAACCCGAGAAAATGCGGCAAGTTAAATGCAAAAAAAAAAAGGGTTCGTGAAGAGGGAAAAATTGAAATCAGGAGTTCTTTAATATAGTGTTGGAAGTGTATATCTCTACTTCTCATCTCTTCTAAATATTTGTATAATCTAAAATAAAGTTCTTATTGGTTTAACTTCATTTTATGACTGTTTTGAGTGGATTTACACAATGCGGGTCAAAATGACCTGCAACATAATAAACGTATTTTTTTCTCAACATAATACAAGGGTTAATTGCATGTGGTCTTTTTTTGAAGTTCTTACTCCAATAATATATTTTTAAAGTTGTATATAAGTGTTAAGTAAGTGTCCCTAGGTGTGAGTGATAGAGTGAATGGTTGTTTGTCTCGTTTGTCTCTATGTGTCCCTGTGATGGACGTGCGACCCATCCAGGGTGTACCCCGCCACTCGCACAGTGATTGCCGGACATGGGCACCGGTGACCCAAAATGCATGAAACGGGTAAAAGTTAATGGCTGGATGGATGGAGAAATATATATATATATATATATATATATATATATATATATATATTCACATTCTCAAATTGCACCGCTCATGGGGGCTGCATGTTGGAGTAGCTCTGTTACATTCATTCTGTTTTTGAAAACTTTAATTCCTCTTTTTTTTCTGGATGTAAATCACTTTTTTCGGATGATTATTTACTCTGGTATCAGATGCTGTGCAGCTGGAAGGATTTTTACTGAAACCTTTTGTCTTTCGGGCATTTATTATGACGCATAACCATGACAACAAGGTTGTTTTTTTACAACCAGGAGCAACTGATTAACATCTCAAAAGCTCAAATCCCTCAACTACAGCCCCAAATCCCAAATGAGTTGAAAAGGAGGTTCCGTGGATGAATTCTCATCAACCTGGTGGTGGTGCTAGAGTACCTGACCGCCAAGATCCTGGAGCTGGTAGAAAACTTGGCTCGTGACAACGGGAGGACCGGGATCATCCCCTGGCACCTTCGGCTGTCTGCCCGTGGCGACAAGGAGCTCGGCAGACTGCTGGGAGGAGTGACCATCGCTCAGGGAGAAATTCTGCCCAGCATTTTGGCAGTCCTATTGCCCAGGAGGACCAAGAAGCCCATCGGATTGGACAGCAAGCTGGATCCGGGTGGATGGATTGGCATCTGTGGCCAGATTCTTCGGATTTGCTGCAGGAGATCCTTCCTGCCCACAGCTATCAGCATCTAACAACTCTTGTATGAAACCAGGATGAGCTACAACAACACTTAATTTCCCTGTGGCAATAATAAAGTATTTTTGAATTGAATTTGAAATATTCATTACACAGAACCACTTTCTTTTAAACTAGATTAAGGCAAGTAGACAGAGTACCCAGTTTTGTCTGAGAATACTCATTGTATTACAGTCGGCATAATTTTTGCTATATTTAAACACACTTAACATTTTGTAGGACACAGAGCTCCGTTAGTCCCTCTGTGAGCCACGTTTCCTTTGGCTTGATACCACCTGGAATGCTAAAGATGACCCAGTATCCATTTGCTACCATAGTAGCTCCATTCCAACAGTTTTCCCCTGAAGTCAAGCAGCCATGAATAATGAGATGAAACCCCATGCATTAATGTAATAGCACAGCCCCTAAAGGAGAGTGTGGTAGCTGGCGATTGTTCGTAGCCTCGGTGGGGCTGTCAGTAAACATCTGCCCCCTGTAGCGTGGGGCATTTTAGCAGTGTTCTGGTCCAACTCTCCTTACACTGCATCCTGGGAAATTAATGATGAGTTTTCACCTAACCCCCGAGCAATCTGCTAGCTTTGTGGCCACCTCTGGCTACAAGTGATTTATGAGTTTGCATCAACCTGAGCATTGATTAGAATACAGTGACATTTAAATGATGGCAGATTAGATGCTTCATGGGTAAAGCAACACATTAAGTATTTGTACAGTGGAACTCTACATAAATTGCCCATCAGGAGATTTCTGTAGGCAAGACTCTGGCAATGCCTGAAAGCCTAAAATGACTGACAGTGTGCTAAATATTATTTTTATTTGCCTGTTTATTAGTATGTGCAAGAGGACAAATCTACTGAACAGAAACAAACATGTCTGAGGAAATTATATGAATAAATTTGACTCATCTCACCGAGATGGCCTGTTGAACAAATTTTAAAAAAGCTAATTGTTCAGCTGGTTTGAATAATGAATCAAACAAGCAAGATAATTAATGACTCTATGGAAAATCAAAATCTGTAGCGTCAGTTGGGATAATGACATAACTTTCTTTAGCACAAAAAAAAATTGCATTTGTACGTTTAAGGTCATATCTCACTGCACTGATTGTTTGGGAATACGTTGCATCTTATTGTGGAAAAAAGAGACAATTTTCAATTGCAATCTGAACACTGAGAATTTGCAACCAAGTGCCCAGCAAGCCATATGTGTGGTCAGTCTTAGTTTTGTGTGCACATCCTTCAAAATGTTATTCTAGTCCATGCGCATTCTCACATTGCCCAACTCCGCTCGCATCAATCATACTTACCCCAGCCTGCTTTGTCCCCACCTTTGCAGCTGCCTCACATACTTCAATCTACTACACTTCCGAAATAAATATATGTAGATTTGGGCTATTTTTTCCATTAAAAAAAACAAAAAAAAACATGTAAGTGTTGAAATTCAGCTCTTGTGCTTGTGCGGAGGATTGAAGATGCCCAGGACAAATTTGGGAATGGTTCAAGGTGGGTTTGAGACACCAGTGACAGCTTTGTGACTGTTTTAATTAATGTATTTTCACATCAAATATATTCACACATTCTAAATCAAGTGACAAGACTGTAATCCTCTAGGATTCAGGAAATTATTATTATTATTTTTTCAATTATCAATGTGTTTTTCTTTGTCTTTCTCCACATAAAAAGTGACCAGCTATTCTGTGTCTGTCTTTTTCTTGTCCTCTTTAACCCCAGTCAGTCATGGCAGATGACTGCCTATCCTGAGCCCAGTTCTTCTGCAGGTTTCTTCCTGTTAAAAGTGAGTTATTCTATCCCACTGTCACCAGTATACTTGCTCAGGATGGGAGATTGGGTCGAAGTGAAGATTCGGCGCAATCTGCTTGCGTCTTTACTAAATGACATTTTTTAATGTGTGTAAATGTTTTTGTACAGTGCTGTGAGTTGTTTGTTTTGAACTGACACTATGTAAAAGAACAAAATTGAATAAAATGAATTTATAACATTTTGGAGTTTTGCTCATAAATGCTGTTTGCCTGCAGTCACAGTCCAGTGAGAAACTTTCTTGTGTATTTTTTTCTTTCGCAAATTCAAATTATTATTTTTATGATACTCTTATTTTCAGTTCATTTTATGTCACTGTATGCAAAACATAAAAAAAAAACATGTCTACTGAACATAAAATTAAGAGCTTAACTACCGTAATATAGAAACCTCACACATTTCACATGAATCCTCCTCAATGCTTTCCAATCATACCAGTAAACTTTATGCATTAATGTTTTTTTTTTACATAGTGTTGTTCTTTTACTAAGTCTAGATACTGTTCGTATTTTTATCTTGACTGACCCTCGTTTTTTTGATCTGCTCAGAGATGGATTATAATGAAATTAAGACCCGGTTCTGACTGGTTTAAACGGGGCCAGCAACTCTAAAGAGTCTCCCGGGAATTCAATATCCATCAAGGGTGGCTTCTGGGTAATACCAGATGGCTAGGCCTCAGACTGACGAAGCCTCTTGGATGAGGGGCGAAACGTTTCTTTTTAACAAAAAACGAAGTCCAGATGACATGATTCAACCTTTTTTTGTTGTTATATACCTGGATGAATGAGAAAACAAACTTTGTGATCACGTAGAAAGGTTTTGTGCACCGTATCATTTTTTCCTGACACATCAGACCACATAAGATCCAATGAGATCACACTTAGCCCAGCCCCTTATCCACGTGATAGCCTGTGCTCCCCTCTGCAAAGGAGGAGTCTAGGCCCTATATATCTGTAATGCCATGTGACATCCGACCCCTTCTGGCCAGGATCCCAAGTCCCAAGTGTAAACTGCAACCTTCTCCTGCCTTGATTTAATACAAATGGTAAAACTTAATTCATGTTTCCTTGATTTATTGATAGTGCGAGTTGCAGCTTCTGAGGGATGTCCGAACCGGGGGTGAGGGTGGGGGTGGCAGCGGCAGCGTGAGCTGGAGGCAGATCTGGGGTCCGATGAGACCTGGGGCCCGCATCTAGCAATAGCTAGTTGCAGTAGCTCAGGGCCGCATTAGCCCACGCTGCAACAATACTATAACTTACCTACTGAGGTTAGGAGCTGCATCATATTGCAATAGTTTGGGAAGGGTTTAAAATGCCTTAAATACACTAAAATAAACTACTACTTGCACTACTATTCCTACTTAGTGGTTTTCACTTATCGCAGAGCTTCAGGGTACGGATCCCCCGTGATAAATGAAGGACTACTGTATAGATGATGGTTACTTTCTGCACATTTCATAAAAAAAGTTGTTCAGTGTTTCATGAGATATTTTGCTAACAAACAGCAACGTTTTAAGACTAGATCTTACACAATCAGTTAATGCTTAGTCTAAAAGTTGTAAATGACACTCAGAAACTACCACTCCCTATTTATTTATTAACCTTTATTTAACCAGGAAAATCCCAATGAGATCACAGATCTTTTTTGCAAGGGAGGCCTGGGCCTGAAGGCAGCCTAACATTTCAGCTCTATCACAGAATGTCATGATTTCCTCTCTATATCTTTAACATTGACTGTTGTAGACAGACTAGTTTATTACAAGAGTGGTTACTGTATCACTTTTCTTGACTATTTGTTGCCATCTTCCCACTTATAAGACAATATTACCTTATTTTGTTCTCTCCTCTCAGCCCGAGTGCTCTTATCAGGGTCAGAGTGCTGATGGAGCAGCCCGTCTTGCTGCTGTTGGGCTGCAGAATTACTCTGGCACCACTGAATAATGAAGTAGAATGTGTACCTAGTGTTCTAATTAAAAACCATGGCCATTAATCTATCTAATTGATAAAATGCCTTCCAGTATAATTTTGTCCCAAATGTGCCATTTTCATCTGCTTTACCAGTCACATACAAGGAATGAGACAGCAATTTCACTCTTCCTCACACCAGATTGTAAGCAAACATGCACTAACACACTTTAAAAAGTCACACAATATATTTTACTAACTTCTCATATCAAGTGATACAGGGCAGCCGGCTTGGGACCCGAGAGTCCCAGGTTCGATCCCCAGTCACTGCACATCACGTGGCGTCTCTGGGCAGCACGTCTAATCCCCAAAATGTCCCCCGGGCGCTTTCAATAGCTGCCCACTGCACCACCTGGTGGTGGATGGGTTAAATGCAGAGACTAATTTCGCCATTGTATGGAAACATACAGTGCTGACATTGTGATGACATTATTATTATTATTATTATACAATAAGTCATTCATAAATTTCTGCTCTGATGTCATTTATTCAATCTCAGCAGTCATTATAGCGGACTGTATCAATGTAAACTTTGATACTTGGTGAAGTGGTGTGATTGAAAGCTGGAACAAACTGGTCTGTTGTTCTGGTGTGGATGAGATGCTCAGATCTTTGGCACCTACATTGATGAATACATTTTTTGTTCTTGTCATAAATGTTGCTTTGTAGGTTTCTGATGTTGAGATTTTCTTTGATTATTGTTGTTACAGTGCAATAAATACTAAAACAAAACTGACGTTACAAATTTGATTTAAATCGAATAAGTAAATAGTTAACATCAGTTATGAGTCTATTATCATGCATTATAGATATTATTGATGACCTCAGGTAAAGTGACATAATCAATATTGTTTTATAAGTTTATAAACTATTAAAAAAATAAATAAATCAAATACTCTGACCAAAAATAGTCCCAGGATGTGTTTTTGATTTGTTAAAAAAAAAAAATTCTGAAATGCAAGTGAAGTTCGTTAATCATCAAAGCAGATTTTGTTAATACAAAAAAAAAAAAAATCTAATGATTCCATAGAAAGCATAATCCTGGAGTAAAACTAAGCTAACACTTTGAGGCATAAAGTAACAGTTGGTCCATTAGCTAAAGCTAACAACGCTTGGGCAATTTTTAATTTTGGTACAAAGACACCACTGAGGAATAGATGCTGTGGAACCCCATTAAATCTGTACAATAAAACTTTAAGGCTGGCTGTACTGCGGCTGCAGGCTAGTTCACCTGGCTTCATTGGAGACAAACTGAAGGGGAGGGAGTTGGGAGCGTACGGGGTGAAGTTAGTGGGGCTGTGATATGTTCATTGACTGACTGCAAACGTGTGACAGGGAAGCTGCAGCTGAACCACATTTCTAGCTGTTTAAAAATTTAAAGCTTAATAAGTCAAAGCTCAGTTAATATTTTCACAGTTTGTTGTAATCAGGGAGATGCTCTTTAAGCTTTGTTCTTGTATTTTTATTTACTTGTTTGCTTGTTTTTTCTTCTGTACAGTAAACGGAGAAGAGAGGCGGACGTTATTGCACCAATAAGCACATCAATTATGAGGAGTTTGTTAAGTTTTGTGTAATAAGAAAGACAATTTAGGAAAATCATCATGCATGGATTAGATATAACAGAATTACATCATGTCATAACCTTCTTTATTATATATAAGTCAGTGTAATACTGCATTAGAATGATATTTTCTCATATACTTCATATATGAAGTGAAGCCCATGCTGGTGAAAATTATTAAGTTGTCATGAAGTAAACTGAATTATTTATGATAAACTTTGATTTTATGTCACTTCCCAAAACAAGTTACTATCTCGATAATTTTGGAAAACAATAAATCTAAGATTTGTACCAAACTTTATGCAAACTATTAAAGCAAAACAGTCACAGCTTGGAAAATCTTCTTTATTGTTATTTTTTTTTTTTTAACCAAACTTGATTCTGTCCTACAGTTCTAATGAGAGCTTGCAGTTAGGTACATATACTAAAAAGAATAAATTAGCACCCAATATGACTGTGTTAAGATGATATGCAGAGTATTTGGAACACATTTGAAACAAAATAATGAAATGCAAGTTACATTATAATAACCTGGCAGAGACAGCGCTGACTTTTATATGTAGAAAATGATGTAGGAAACTAATCCAGCAGTCTGAAGTGCCATCATAGAAACTTAATTATTGTCCCCAAGAGGCACCTAAGTTCTGTTTTCTCAGCAGCAGAGCAAAAAGAGCTACAGTGCAGCTCTTAAATGTGGCTGAAGCAAACTTTAAATATTAGTTTAAATGATTTACCTCAAAACTTAATATTTTACTTTTCATTATTAGCTTTAGAAACAATGCAATCGTAAAGAGCCAACACTTGAATTAGCATGTTGGATAAAACTATTGTAATGTAGTAAAACTGGGTGATTTATGATCTAAGAAAACCTAAGTTTTAGTTGAAACAAAACCATAAAGCACAAATGTTTCCATTTTCTAAATAAAAGTAAAAAAAAAATGTGCACAAACAAATAAAAGTATTTATCAAAAAAGATAATGCAATTGGCAAAATGAGATTGCCAACACATTCAGTGTAAAAATACACTAATGCTATATGCTGCCAGTAAATATGTTCCCAATACATTGTAATTGGACCAGTTAAACACACCTGAAAATGTGAAGAAACAATTTGAAGTAAAGATTTCTGTTTTAAATCCTCAGTAAAACATGTTCTCTGCCCTTCAGTACAAACAATTAAAAGCTTTTAGTGAGGCTATAACTGTCAGCTGGCCTGTTAACTCAGTAAGTAAAGATATGAGATTTACCTCCGTCGAGTTTATGATCCCACCTTAATGCAATTTTCTTTAAAAAATGGTCTAAATGTGAACATTTAATCAATCGTCTTTAAATAGTAAAAGCTCGTTTACATCATCTGCTTGGATGAACGTGCAGCCGAAAGAGAAAATTTAACAAACAACTATAAACAATGAGCAGCTTGATGAAGCCAATAACTCTTCATCAGGCACGTGTAGAGACAGCAGCAGAACATTGCAGGAAGATAGAGGACACTCAGAAAGACTAACAAATTACAGGAGAGACACACAAAGTTAATGACATGCAATAATGGCATAAATCCATGGAGAGTACAAAGGAGAATAGAGAAGTGTTTCACTAAAGTCCCTCAGCAGCCTGGGGCCATTGCTGCTTAACTAAGGGATGGTTCAGGGTCACCTGATTCGGCCCTCATTTTAGACTATACAGAATATAAGGGGTGACTGGAATAATGGCTTTCACACAAACTGGTAGGACTAAGCAAAATCTAAAACCAAGTTTTGACCTTTACTTTTATCCATCTTTTTGTTCTTTAACCTTACTTTTCATTTGGGTTTAGATGATGTTTTGTAATTCTTAAATTTTTTTGGCAACACTTCATAGGACAAGTTAAATATACAAATCAGGTTTTACTCAGGAAAATGTTAGGCAGTCCTCAGTTTGAAAATCAAACCTTCAAAAACCACGATTAAAACTTTTGCATAAAAGTCAGCATTGACAGCTGCAGATATTTTTTTGAATTCTACTCAATAATTTGTTTGTTTGCATTCCAAATTATTTTTTCACTTAATAATGTTATACATGTATTTAACAGGGCAGCACGGTGACGCAGTTGGTAGAACTGCTGCCTCTCAATGAGCAGGTTACCCCAGTTCAAATCCTGGTCGCCTTTCTGGGTGGAGTTCGTATGTTCTCTCCGTGCATGCGTGGGTTTTCTCCAGGTACTCCGGTTTCCTCCCACAGACCAAAAACATGCATGCTAGGCTGATTGATAACTCTAAATTGTCCCTAGGTGTGAGTGGAAGAGTGAATGGTTGTTTGTCTCGTTTGTCTCTACGTGTTTCTGTGATGGACTTGTGACCTGTCCAGGGTGTCCCCCACCTCTCACACAGTGATTGCTGGACATGGGCACCGGCGACCCTCGTGAACCCAAATGGAAGAAGCTGGGAAAAGATACTGGATGGATGGATGGTTAGGGTTAGTCAATCAAACGTTTCTCATAGGTAATTTTTTTCGGCTGCTCCTGCACATGCTCCTCCTGTGTCAGATGTACTTTCTGAATCAACCCGTGCTCAAATCTGCAGCCTTAGGATTACGAGACCGCGACACTGACCACCATGCTGCAGCCACTGAAGACATGATGACAAGAATAATATGCTTCTAAAGCGTCTTTAGGCTGATGCCTTCTTCAGGGGTCCCCACAGCCAACTAACTTGCACAAAAGACTTGACATTAGTTTTTACGCTGGATGCCCTTCCTGACACAACCACAGAGCACCGAGCTACCACAGCCCTCTCTATGGAGTGGGGAGCTGCCATCTATGGTACCCAGGGGAGCAGATGGTGTGGGTTAAGGGCCTTGCTCATGGGAAAAATGAGGGTGAAGGCACATGTGGATGTTTCACTTTTCCCATCCACATTTTAAAGTTGTCAGTCTGTGGAGTTGAACCAGCAACCTTCCGATCATAGGCCCACCTTCTCTAATCTCTGCGCCATTACTCCCCCCATGAAATGGTTAAAGATGCGAAAGACATTTTGAGAAGGTCTATTTAGTTGTGACAGTAAACAATGTTTACAGAATGTCATGATTTCAGCTAGGCCTGTCGCAATAAACAATAGATCAATTAATCGCATGATAAATTAAAATTATCAACTTCATTTTCATTTAGCGGATTCAACGTTTCTTCATGTCTCTCTTTCTACTGAAAACACTGGATGACAAAAGACTCAACTCTGGTGCTCTTCACTGACCCCTGCCTTTCTCTCTTCTCTTTAAAATCTGTTTTAACCGTCCAAAATCACGTTTTTGGATCGTTATAAGCAGCTAAGCTGAGAAGCTAAGCTAACAGGCTGACCTCAGGAAAAAAAACTATGTCTTGTCAAAATGCCAAAATTCACTGTTGAAACCTGTGCCTTTGTATAAAAACTTGTTTTTCTCTGCAAAAAGAAGCTGAGTACTTTTAAACTGATTTTTTATTAAAAGCTTTGTGCGACAAATGCTATGCTAAAGAGCTCAAACCATTACCGAGCATCCGCCACTTTGAGGACCGGAAAAAATGAAGGGATAGACAGCCCATGTCACGTCAAGGGGCCTCCCTCCCATTTTTCTTAAAGAGACACACTGCTGATTCCCTCACTATCCACCCTTCAGTTCAAACCATCTTATACTGATATCCGTTGGTCAACAAAGGTAATACACTCAAAACAAAATTAACCAACATTTCTTCTTAAATTTGACAATAATTACTAATTATTGTTGCATTTCAAACAATATTATCATTTATCACAATAATTTCTAAGAAAATTAAATGGCCAGCATAATTTGTTAGTGTGACAGGCCTAATTTCAGCTCCCTGCCTCCTCTGCTCTTTGCCACCTACAAGTGCTCTTGGCCACGCCCACTTTTCCACTTTGCACAGAGTACAGCTGATCAGCTGCAGCAGGAAGTTTATCCTGCAGTGTGGGCTGCACAAAGGTGCTAAAAATTGTAAAATAATTTATTTAAATAAAATTTCCATGCCTATCGTGCAGCTCATCCATCAATCAGCCAATTGTGCGTCATGTCCAATCTTATTTTAAAAAACTGAGATAGAGCGAGTCTGTGATAAAAGAACCGCAAAGTAGCATGGGACTACTGTACACCAACAACTGAATAATGTTTGGATTCACCTCAGTTTAAGATGATTGCAGCAGCTAATCAACATAAATTGACATGAAAATGATTATTACTCAATTGATTTCACAGATATTTATCCAACAGTTAGTGTGGTTGTAGTTGACACTAATCCACAACACAGATATTGTGAGATCTTGGACGATTCTACAATAATGCTTGAAACAGCTCAAATCCTTTACAAGGTCTGACCTTTGTTCCTTCTCATCATATGAAGAACTTAATTTTACACTCTGACAAAAAAAAAAAAAATGTGGGTGACAAGCATTTCTTCAAGGAATGCTAGCCCTTAATTTTAGATATTAAAAAATACACATTAATTTTCCCTAATGTGTGCTGTTAGTAAATAATCTCATTTCATCCACCTTTGTTGGAATGTTTCATTTTACAAAAACAGTGAGTTTCATTAAAAAAAAAGGTGAATAAATGGGCTCATGTTCTGCTTTTCCATTTTACATATTAAAATGTGGTTTTGCTTTATTAGCCTCATTTTACGAATGTTCTGTATTTAATCTCAACAACGAACTCAGATGACGCTGTAAGTAGTTTGTTGTGATTATGGCTTTTTAAGTGCTCAGTAATGCGACCATTATGCGTAAAAACCAGAGTCCAGTTTGCCGATGTAGCATTCTGATACATTTGGACTTCACCGTGGTGTAAATCGGACCGTGTTATTCTGCCACCTCTCTCTTTTTTCTGCTTTTCTTCAGTCAATGTATCAGCCAAACAGTTGTCTGCTCTTTATTTTGGTACACATGTAAATCACAACAACAGGAAAATGCTAAGACAGCATTTACAGCTTTCATTTTGTTTTCTTTCATTTTTCTGTTGGCTCCAGTTGGCGTTCCAGGAAATTGCCCATTGACCCTAATATCCCACCCCTGCAAAACACAAAAGTACAGACACACTGCTGTCTTGTTCACAAACTGCACTGACAAGCTGATGCGATACAAACAACTTAGTGCTGCACACGGGAGGCAATTTAATATTGCTTTCCTGCAGTTTTCCCACATTTGGAGGTCACAATCAGTGGATTAATGTTGATCTTTGTAAAGGTGGAGCTGCGAGGTTGAAAATGCCCCATTAAGATCAACTAATGTTTGAAATAGTGAGCATAGACTTGATGGGGCTTCCTGAACATTTCACTGTGAGCATAAGATTCTTACAAAGCAGTTCTCAGCTGACTCCCTGTATTGGCAGTCATTCAAACCGAACGTCTGCACCCCGCTGTACTGAAGCGGTGCCAACAACCCTGACAACTCAAATCTGGGTGTACATATCAGAGAAAAGCACAGCTCTCTGTACACTCTGAAGAACAATTTTTTTGCGTGTGTGTGTGTCCTCCAGATGTGACTTTTAACACAGTCAAACTAGGACATGAAGATTGTGTCCTTGAGCTAAAAACAAAAGGCACAACATTCTTTCTGGGCTCTCAGCAAGAGCAGCTAGGTAAAGACCACAAGAGAAAGTGGAAATAGATCAATAGTGAGTCTTAATTGGAATTTGGCGCAGTCATATTGATTTCAAAAAGAATAAAGTATAGTAAGCAACTGACAGTGTTTTTTGCTGATAACTTGTCCCTTGAGGGATGCGCTTCAAAACATGAACAAGATCATTGACAGACAAGGCACGGTTCTCTTTTTAAGCTTTTTCCAGTGTTCTTTAAAGATGAGGAACGTATATAATCTTAAACAATTTTATTAAAGCTGTTGGTTGAAGTAAACCTGCAAACAAAATAATCAATGCAGACACTAAGGAGGGTTTGGAACACAACCTCTTTCTATTTTGAGGTTCTCCCAGCAAGGAATAGATTGATTTATGCATAGCTGTATGTGTTTTCTTTCTACGTGATGGGAGTTTTTGATGTACAGCTTTAAAAGAAAAAAGGTTGAGATAAATATATCATAGCTGATTCTGCCCTCCTCCTACTCAAATGGTCAAGTTTCCTGCTGTTGCTTCTCGTTTTGATGGATTAGCTTTATTGTAACGGCTTTTCGCCCGAGGCTACCATTCATAAAGCTACCTTGTGTGAGAAAAAGGTTGATTCTATGACAAAAGTTAAAGCATAAAAGCCAAAAAGAAACTCTCCTTTTAAAACAAGAAAATAACTTCTTTATTTTCATTGCATACTAATGTTGTAAAGTAAACTGCAAAATGCTTTAACATGCACACTCTCCTTGGGTAGCCAAATAGATGTTAATCAACTTCAATAGGTTCAAAAGAGAGAGTCAACTTACAGGACGGCTCTGTCATTCCCCAATCTGTTACGGAAGCCGATCCGTAGTGTAGCTCATAAGAGGAATACTTACTGGTCACACGGATCGCCGTTGAATATGCTAGATTAAGGAAAATGTACTGGTATAATTCCGTTCATGAATAAGAACTGTCTTAAATTACTTAGAAAAGTATGTGCTCTATCGTTGCCAATTTTCATGTTACTAATTTACGCCACTCGTATTTCCGTTAAAATCACTGACATATTTATGTCATGGTTAAAATGATATGCAGCTTCACCACTGAGCGGCGCTGTTTCACCATGGAAATAATTAATTCTTTATCTTGCAGGGTTTTTCTCATTCAGCCCAGGCTGGGGGTCAGGTCTAATGTGTCACATATCATCTTAACCAATGACCTATAACGGAAAGACGATTGACGTAAATTAGCTACATAAAAATCGGTGGAGATAGAGCATGTACTGTTCTAAGTAAATTAAGACAGTTTTTATTCATAAACAACGGCGATCCGTGCAACCCGAAACTACACTATGGATCGTGCTTCCGTAACAGATCGGGGAATGACAAGCTCCTCTTGTAATGAAATCCTCTATTAGTGAGACTCCACCCTTAAACACTGTGAGTCACAGTTTGTGTGCGCGCCTTGTGACTTGCAAGCTGTTCAGAGTTTACCTCTTATAACCAATGTCATCTAAGATTGACATCAGGGTTATTTGACCCCTAACCAAAATAAAATTCATTCAACCTTTATTTATACAGGTTAGTCTCATTGAGTTACAAGGACTCATTTTCAAGAGATACCTGTTTTAGACAAACCACAGCTAAGGTACACGCAACAAACAGCCATAAAATGCATATAAAATAAAAAGTAAATAAAAGCAGTGATATAAAACAATAAAATCAAGCTACATTATGATATGAGGTAAAATACTAAAAACAGGAACATGTCTGCATTGGTTTTTGCATTGAACTTTGCAGTTGTTTAAAATTCCTTAGAGAGGTCAAAGTCGAGGGCTTCAGATCTTTTTGCAAGGTGTTCCAGGTTAAAGGAGAGAGTGAGAGAAAGACTTTTTGCCAAATTCAGTCTGCACTGAGGGGATGCTGCAGGTAATTATGTCTTAAGATTACACGCTGTAACTGCACTGATGACGTGACATGTAGGAGGAGATATATGAAGGCAGTAGACCAAGGAGTGATCAGTATGAGTCTGCGTGAAGTTAATGATGACCAACTGACTGAAGAGGACAGAGCGCAGTGATTGATATGTAGTTACAACCAGTTATGAATCTTAACACCCCATGGTAGACAATGTCCAACAAGGTGCTTGCAGTAGCATTCATATAAATAATACCACCATAGTCATTTGGAGGGGAAGAAAGTAGCAGCTACAAGGTATTTCCTAGCATTCAGAGTTAAGCAAATCAATTTAATTAAAAAATGGTTAAAAACGATGGATGGACTTTTGCCTTATATGACTCAGACTTTGTAAGAAGAACAGGAGAAGAACGAGTGGGGAATAACCAGGCAATCACTTATTAGCCCACAAGTTCAAATGAAACCTGATACCCTTTTTCCTGTGGGTTTCCTTCCCCCAGCAAGGTCATAATTTATTATTTATCTTGTGAAGGAAGTGTGTTCTTGTGGTTGTAGCCATTGTAACTGACTCATCAATGTCTTAAAACATGAAGACAGGGCTTTTTTTTTTTTCCGGGGGTTTATTAAGCTCTGCTTCTCTCTACTCTGTCTTTAAAATAAGCAGCTCAGACCACACAGATACTGTTAACATTGCACTGAGTCATCATAATTATAACAAGGTCTGCCCCATTCATGAGAGACTCTTCATCTGACTGCAGTCATCTTTGCCCCATTCTCTTTCACAATATGGACACGAAAGCAGAAAAGTTGATGGGGCACAGACTCTGACTCACTGCAATATGGCGTTGTTTCATGAAAACATGACATGTAGGTTTTTGATTTGTAGCCAAGATATGGGATCTGCATTTTCCCAATAAGAAATGTATTTTACAATGGCTGCAAAATGTTTTTCATACAGTTTTGTTTTTAACCTAACTGCGAAGGAGAATTTTCAGAGAACTTGAATTTCTTTATTCATTCAACCTTTCTTTAAACAGATAAATCACATTGAGCCTAAAAGACTCATTTACAAGTGAGACCTGTTTGGACAGACAAAAAAGTGGTAAAATTGACACATGTAGGAGTTGTCATTGTAACAGGTGCAATAAATTGTCGTACTTACGAGGTCAAAAATATAAATCAGATGAAAAAGGTAAAAAGATATGGAAGGAAAAAAAAACTATTCATAAGATAAAAAGAACAGTCATACAGTGCATCACACTGCACATTAATTGCTTTGCACTAGAGATGCTATGTGGCATTTAATGCCCTGATGGCTGTGGAATAAAAACTGTTTTTCAGTCTATTTGCCCTTGTTTTAATGCACCAAACTGTTTTATTTTAACACTTTTTAACACTGTTTTAACACTTTGTCAAGTTAAGCACATCACTGAAATTCCAACATGCTTTCTGCATTACAGTATATATTTGCATATTTATTTGTACTTTGTGTATTAAATGCCATTATCACAACTTGCAACGTCTGTTTTATATTCAAAATCAATCACCTTTGCGTTTGTGCTTTTTTGGAGTTGTGGGAGTTCCTGTTTCCACGTCTGTTTGGTGGTCACTAGAGGACACCATACTACCACACCTGCAATCATTGTTTCCTGATGAGGCTCCAGCCATATATAAAGGCACCTGATGACTTCCCTTCGATGCTGGAGCATTACACTACCTATGGTTTGTGCTTCTAGCCTTTTTGGGAATCTCTAGTCTTGTGAATATTTACCTTTTTGTCTTGTGATCTTTCCAGTGTACCTCCTTGTTGTAAAGGAGGGCGCTGGTGCAGGTAAACCCAGTGGTGCAGGCAGGCAGGCCAGGACTCAGGAGATTGTAAAATAAAGGATTTATTTACAAGAAATCAAAAAAAGCTGTCTGTGCAGCATAACTTATATGAATCACAAGGAGTACACAAGGAGCAAACCAGGACATCACCAGTGGACAGCACGCAATGCCAGGACAAAGGACTAACACAAAGACACAGACTATATCCAATCAACCTTTATTTATACAGGTAAATCCCATTGAGCCTCGAGGACCATTTACAAGAGAGACCTGATTTCAACAAAGAAAGATGACAACAATGGACAACAGCAACAACAATAAGCAGTTATAAAAACTCATACTACAGTTTTTTTTTTTTTTTTTAACAAATAGGATGGCTAAAAGGAAAAAGGTAACAAAACAAAAAAACAGCTAGATTCCAAGACAAATGTGTAAAACTAAAAACAGGAACATGTCTGCATTGGTCCCTGCCAGGAGTCCAACAGATTCTTAAAGCCACTTAGAGAGGTCAAGGTCGAGAGCTTCAAATCCTTTTGTAAGATATTCCAGGAAACAGGAGCGGAGTAGGAGAAGGCCCTTTTGCCTATATACAGTAACTAACGAGACAAAACACCTGTGAGGACACACAGCTGAAACACACCAGGGGAAATGATAAACTGGGAAACCAGGGCATGTAGGAACAAAGACACAACATCAGATGGAGGCATACACTAGGAAAACACAAACCCTATAGAAATCAGAAACTGAGGATAAGGAGAATCCAAGACATAAACACAAAACAAGATGGGGATAGACACCAGGAAACAGACCATGATCCCTACACTCCTGAGTCCTTCCTGATTACCAGACATCCTAGTGAATCTCTGGAAACCTACCTGTGCGGTCTTCAGCTGTTCTCCTCACCCTCCAACCACACGCTCTACTGAGTCTTCTGGACCTTCTCCTGATTGTACAGGATATAGGAACCAAACTACCTACCACCAATCTACTGATAAGGACCCTGAACGTTCTGATCAATTCCTTATTGCAGAACTTTGGACCTAATCCCTCTCCTTGGTCTCAAGGCTTCCTGATACTCCCATAACAAGTATACACTGTAAATAAAAACACTGAATTATACCAGTGTGTCTGAGTTGTTCATTATCAGTCCTTTTGCTCTGGGTATTCCATTCTTGTGACAGGAGTGTTCTCAAATTTGACCTGTGATGCAGCCTTGTAGGAAACTAGGAGAAATAAAATTGAGAAATAAAAAAAACTAAACTGTTGGCCTTATTTGAGCTTCATGACCCAAGTTAAACACATAAAACATACTCAACAGACCTCTTCTGTTGTTATCTCTGAGTGTTGACAAACACACAAAAATACATCAAACTTGTTTACACAAAAATAATATTCACTTTTTTTATTGTTCACATATTGTACATGTATTTTTCAAACAGTGCATAATCACTGTCAGCTGTGAGGCAAAGGAGGGCAAAGCCATAAATCTTGGAAAAATTTAAGAGGGATAAAGACTTGCTCGCAAGTGACATATTCAGTGCGTTCACAACATCAGCTCTTAATTGTTTGGTGATGCACATATTTACTCTAAAGAACTGATGGAAAATAAAACCCCTCTCTACATTGATCCAAGAGTATTAAATATTGATTTCTACATCACGATGGATCCTAGAAGCAGAAAAGAAATTTTATCTGAACGAACATATTTAATTCTGAGAACAAAGATGGAACCCGCTGGCACAAATCAATCAGCTGTCCCTTATCTTCATCACTATCCTTATCAGCACCACAACAAAGATAATGATCTGCTCCATCTCACAGGCAAAGGCAACGTGGCTTGTGCTAATGAGATCTTTCCTCTGAGGCCATAATTAGGAATTGGCTGACAAAGAAAAAAAGTATATGAGCTCTATTCAGATAAAACAACAGATATGCGGCATGAGTCTGTTCGGATCAGAAGCCGAGTCACTTTTCCTCTTCACTGAACTTTGAGATTTCAAAGATTTATTTAAGATTCTTGTCAGCTCCACAAGCCTTTGATGAGTCTAGAAACATGGATATCTATCTATCTATCTATCTATCTATCTATCTATCTATCTATCTATCTATCTATCTATCTATCTATC
>NC_056498.1:52576611-52586418 GCF_014905685.2 Nematolebias whitei
ATCCATCCATCCATCCATCCATCTATCTATCTATCTATCTATCTATCTATCTATCTATCTATCTATCTATCTATCTATCTATCTATCTATCTATCTATCTATCTATCTATCTATCTATCTATCTATCTATCTATCTATCTATCCATCCATCCATCCATCCATCCATCCATCCATCCATCCATCCATCCATCCATCCATCCATCCATCCATCCATCCATCCATCCATCTACAAAGTACCATCCATCCATCCATCTGATGGTAGTCAATTAACCATACTGGTAGGCAAATAAATAAATGAATAAATAAAATGAATAAATAAATAAAATTCAAGTAAAAATGAAACCACAAACAAAATTAGCATTTAAAATAAATCAGAGTTTGTATATTTCACTTCTTCTGACTTTTATGACAGGTAAAATATAAAAGAAAAAAAAGAACAGGATTCATTTAAATGTCACCTTTGCAGTTGTTACAGCTGCAACAGCAGGGGGTAAAATGACCCCCTCTGGCATTTCTAGGGGGGAGTGTTGGCTCTGCTAATGTTAATGTAGTTCCTCACGTTCTGCATGTTCTCTTTTCTCCCTTCTTTCCTTTTCTTATCAAACTGGGGAAATATAAAAAAAAAGAATAATACATTACGTCTGATTTTGAAGCCAGTGGTGGACACATCTGCCATTATTTTGTCTTTCATTTCCAGAGGCTCACAACTTTAAGATATTAACAATATGTTAAAAATATGGGTTAACGAAGTGCTACTTTAAAATACTGAATGGATGTGTGTAGGCAGAAAGCTTCTGAGGCATTTCACACTCCTCAAAAGCTCAGACATAATAAATATATTTTCAAATTTTTTTAGACAAATGTAAAATAAAATGAAAAATAAAAATAAAAATCTGCTTCATTTTCATGACCTTACAGATTAAACCAAACGAATGTCTTTAAAAAGAGGAAAAGAAAGGAGGGAAATGTCACCTCTATATTTCTGCAGCAGTTTTTCATTGAAGTCAGTCTCGGAGGACGAGTGCTAAGAAAAACATCATTATGTGGCGAGAAATGTACAGGTAATAAACCCAAATGGCACTGAGAGGTGCAGTTGTCAGCCATGATAAATGGCACCCATGCATCCTGAATGTGTTTCATGCCCTTGCCATGTTGACTCTGTCCTTCTTAGGGTGGGCTCTGAACTGCTGGGTTTGGCCTGGAGCGCCAACCCATTAACCTTTCCACCACAGGCACAGGCTGACAGGAAGGAGGAGCCCTGAGATTACCAGGAAATCATCAAGCTTCACTTGATTTCAGTGTAAGAGTAAAATGTGCTTGGATTGTCCAGTTGTGCATTTTGTAATATAAAAACAACAGCTTTATGATTTGCTTGGTTAGGGGGCTCCTGCACTTGTCACATATGTACATATATTTTGTTAATAGCAAAAGCAGCATTTAAATCTAAATTTTAACATACAAATGCTTTCAGTTTGAAACATTTAAATATAACTACTACATTCAAAAATTATGTGTATTTTTGTCAGATTTAAAACAAGCTTTTTTTTAATTCTTTTGGAGTATTAGGCTAACATGCTGTACAAAAAGTATTTACATCTAAATCCAAAATAGGACTTTTCATTTATTTTTGTGCTTTTTATCTCTACACTTTGGGATAAATACACATCCTTCAACCAGCTTCAGTTTTTTTCTACATTGACACATTTCTTATTTAAATTGCATCAGATTTTAAATCTCTGTGAGTAATCTAAATTGTGCCACACCTGTGTTCAATTTGATGGTCACATCTCTCATTGGTAACATTTGCATCTTATTTCATTGCTCTTTGTCATCTGTTTAAATTATTCAAATATGTTAGTCAGTGGTAACAGTGTGACATGTTTCAGACACTTCTATATCTCATATTTAAAATTACACATTCTGGCTACAAGTAATCCGAACTAATCTAATAAAAAATGTCACTGAGCAGAGGTTTTCTAACTTTTTAGCTTCTGACCTAAATGTCAAACTAATATTGGACATGTACACTCAAGTTCATGGACTGAAGCGTGACGTGTGCAATATTTTGATCACTTTTGTTAGGTGACATATGTGCATGTGGATCAGTTTTGTGAAAAGTCAACAGCACACTGTTTAAGTTAAGGATTTTTGCACCTACTTGGAGAACTGGTCATATACTCTCGCTATAAAGTGTTGGGAATCATTGTCTTTTTCCACATATTCAACCAACATTTTTTTTAATGTTACAACAGCAGGTATTAACTGATACTTCACAGGGATGGCAAGATTGCTTGTCTTCTTTGTTCACTATCATCGTCCCAACGTTCCATCAACAAATGGTTTCCAGCTGGTCTGAGATCTGTAAACCAGGGAACACACTCAGCACCTCAGAGCAGAGATCATTGCTCATTTTTTCCCAATTTTAATATCTAGTTTATAATAATTTCTGATTGTTTTAATGATTTAAAACTAGGTTGTAAAAAATATCAATCTAGGTAATGTGATGATTTTCGTTCACATACTGAAATAAAAAGACTATTTATTTTTTCCATCCATCCATCTGCTGCTGCCAGAGTCTTAACTGGAGTTAGAGGGAGAGATCATATCTCTCCAGTTTTAGCTTCTCTTCACTGGCTCCCTGTAAAATCCAGAATAGAATAAAACATCCTACTTCTAACCTACAAAGCTCTCAACAACCTAGCTCCATCTTATATTACAGATCTTATTGTTCCACATTTTCCTAACAGAGCATTTTGCTCTCAGGCTGCAGGTTTACTTGTGGTTCCTAGAGTTTACAAAAAACAGAATGGGAGGCAGATATTTCAGTTATCAGGCTCCTCTCTTGTGGAACCAACTTCCAATCTCTGTCTGTGAGGCTGGCACATTGTCCAGTTTTAAATCTAGGCTTAAGACTCATTTTTGCTAAATCCTATAGTTAGGATCAGCTTGGGTTTCCTGAGCTACTTTATCCCTTAGTTATGCTGCTATAGGCTTAGACTGCTGGAGGACAAACTGACCACACTTTTTCACTCTGCTACTGTCTTTACTTACTCTGCTCAACCTGTTTTGTATTTGTAATTATTTTTCTATCTTTAATGTGTTTTTTGTCTTTCAGGTACACCTGGACCTATATCTGGTCCTAACATTCTGTGTTCGTCTGTCTCTCCTTCCTGTCCTCTTAAACCAGCCGGTCAAAGCAGATGGCCACTTGTCCTGAGTCTGGTTCTGCTGGAGGTTTCTTCCTTTAAAAGGGAGTTTTTCCTTTCCACTGTTACCACTGTGCTTGCTCAGGATGGGAGACTGCA
Organism: Nematolebias whitei; assembly: GCF_014905685.2. Taxonomy (NCBI): domain Eukaryota; kingdom Metazoa; phylum Chordata; class Actinopteri; order Cyprinodontiformes; family Rivulidae; genus Nematolebias; species Nematolebias whitei. The sequence continues at coordinate 52,579,917 of NC_056498.1, forward strand.
ACAATGCCAATATTCAACTTGTCTGCTGGATTCCTTAGATAGAGAACTTTACTAATTGGCTTTTCTATGTATGTGAATGTTCCTGTAAAGTGCCCTGAGACAATTTTGTTGTGATTTGGCGCTATATAAATAAACTGAATTGAATTAAATTGAATCATCTTTACTTACCTACTTCTTCATTTTCGTGTCGAAGCAGTCACTGGTGCCCATATCCAGCCATCACTGTGCGAGAGGCGGGGGACACCCTGGACAAATAGCAAGTCCATCACAGGGACACAAACGAGACAAACAACCATTCACTCACCTAGGGACAATTTAGAGTTACCAAGCAGTCTAACATGCATGTTTTTGGTCTGTGAGAGGAAACCGGAGTACCCGGAGAAAACCTACGCATCCGAGAGAGAACATAATAATAATAATAATAATAATAATAATAATAATAATAATGTGTTATGTGTTGTCATCATTGAATGTTCCCATGAAATGGAAAAATTGGCTCTCTGCATTTAACCCATCCACCCCCATGTGGTGCAATGGGCAGATATTGAAGGTGCCCGGGGAGCAAATGGGGATAGCATGTGCTGCTCAGAGACACCACGAGATGTGCAATGACTGGGGGATCGAACATGGGACTTTCGGGTCCCTAGTCAGCTGCCCTGCCTCTACACCATCTTGGCCCCCATGCAAACTCCATCCAGAAAGATCCTGGCCGGGGATTTGAATCAGTGACCTTGCTGAGAGGCAACAGCTCTACCAATTGTGCCACATTATTTTTTTTTTAATGTAATAGATATATAATAATAATAATATGTATGCGTTGTCATCATTATATGTTCCCATAAAATGGTGAAATTGGCTCTCTGCTTTTAACCCATCCACCAGCAGGTGGAGCAGTGGGCAGCTATTGAAAGCACCCAGGGAGTAATTGGGGATAAGGTGTCTTGCTCAGAAACACCACGATATGCGCAATGACCGGGGATCAAACCCAGGACCTTCGGGTCCCAAGTCGGCTGCCCTGCCTCTACACCATCTCGGCCCCCAGTTATGCACACTTCAAAGAGAGTCGTCAAATGTTATGACATCATTCAGTTAGCTGGTGTTTAAAATTGTAGACTGTCTGGAAATTCAAGAATTACGCAATCGTCACTTATTGTTTTTTTTGTGTCTGTGAGTGAATGCAGTGACTTTGGGCTTTGTGAAAAGAATATGTTCTTAAAGCAGCCACTGGAGATGACTAGAAATGGTGTTGTGCTTAGGCAGCTTAACTAAATGGGTGTTTATAGACTCAGAAAGCAGCTTGAGAGAGCGCACTGTTCTCACACTGCCTATAAGATGAATGCTCCAGTATAACCATGTAAGACTAAACACTTTTTTTTCATATGAACTCAGATTAGTTTTCATTTGATCCAGAACATCAACATTAAATTGCAGTTTCATGTGCAGGCGTAATTATATTTACTTTAAACTGGTCATTGAGAGTTCCCTCTGCAAAGGCATGTTGATTTGTATTAGACCAGCGTGGGGTTCCTAAACAAATAATAGATTGAAATGGAAACTGATGTTTTCCACTGCACTGGTGTGAAATAGAATCTGCAAGACAAGTCTCCCGTTTGGTGAGAGGGCATGAAAACGGGAAAATGAATGATTATGGGGGAGGGAATTACATTAGTGTGTCGAATTAAAGGGACGTCTGGTACATCCAGCTGAGATGGAAGCAAAGAGTTTGTGTGCGAATGGGAAAAGGCATGAGATGAATGCAAAAAGACAGAGATATTGTGAGTGAGAGTGAAAAATGTAAGGAGGGGGAGAGGATGAGAGGAAAGGATAAGCATGTTGCCAAAAATACTTCCCCGCCCTGTGAGTTTTTCATCTATTTTATAGAAGGCACAATGAAATAAAGCTGTTTGCTCATTATTGTTTCACTATTACCTACAGTCTTACAGCAATCACAGTATTTCCCTGGAGGAAGCCCTTCTGAGCATAAGGCATGAGTGAGCTGCTGGCTACAGTGAAAGGACAAAAGTGAACAATCGAATCAATGAGAGCAAATTAAGTAAAACAGCTCTTAAATGATTCCATTAGGGATGTCCGAGGGAAGAAAAACAATAAAAACAGTTTAGATTCGTAATCTGCAGCTCTAAAACTGTCAGCCCTGAAGAAGTTTGACCAGCAATAAGCAGTTTTACATTGTGAGAATATACATTATGATGCATTTTCACTTTGAAAAAATGCAATTTCTGGCAGCAGTATTGATTAAAAACATAACGGAGCCTCAAAACAATGAAAACAATGCAGGCTAAAAACAAGGTTTTGTGCATTTTTATCAGTTGCAAAACACATTCTGCCAGTGTGTTTGGCTGTTCAGGATACACACAATACATTTAGCTAGTAAATGGTTAATGTGAATTCTTTATTTATAGTATATACAGTCTACTCTGAGTTTTAAATATTCATTATTTTCATTACTCCCTAAATAAAAAATGCTTCAGTCAAAGAAAATGCATCTTAACGTTTTAAAATTAATTCCTGTAGACGTCAAGAGATGCTCCTTCTTAACGTGCTGGAGGCAGAACGTACATTAAGCACGATCTGCTTGACAAACACTCTGACTTACAAATTGTATTTGTGCTGCCTTGAAGATACTCAGAGAGTTATACACGCAGGCAAGGACAGCTTAGCCAGAGTCTTTCCAATGCTGTGAGTGAAACTCAGTCAAAAGTCCAGCAAAGCAAAACATTTTCTATCTTCAAGGATGTTGTTCATTCAAGTTTTTCCTTTTATAATGTTGCTGTTTGAACCTGGGTTCAAGAAATATGTATAATTTATGATTTTACCTGAAATTTTGAAAAAGCCAGTATTGTATATATATATATATATATGTATACAGACCCTTTCCAAATAATTAGAATATCAAGGAAAAGTTGTTTAACTTCCATAATTCCATTCCAAACGTTAATCTTTAATAAATGATAGATTCAGGGCCCACAATTTAAATGATTTCAAGTATTTATTTGTTTATTTTTTACATAATTTGGTCTTCCATCTCATGAAACCCACAAAAACAGGATTTCAAAAAATTAGAATACTGTGAAGACATCAGCCCACACTACTTCTCAGTTTTTGCAGAAAAAAAGAAAGAAATTAGGATCACAGCAAATTAATCAAAATATGGTACTTTCAAAATTATATGTTAATCTTCAATACTTGGTTAGGAATCCTTTTGCCTTAATCACTGCCTCAATGCGACGTGGCATTAAGGCAATCAGCCTGTGGCATTGACTGGGAGTTATGGAAGCCCAGATTTCCTTGATGCTTGCTGTCAGCTCTTCTTAGTTGTTGGGTCTGATGCTCCTCATTTTCCTCTTGAGAATACCCCATAGATTCTCAATAGGGTTTAGGTCCGTCGAGTTGGCTGGCCAGTCAAGCACTGTGATGGCATGGGCATCAAACCAGGTTTTGGTGCTTCTGGCGGCATAGGCAGGGGCCAGGTCCTTCCTGCTGGAAGATGAAATATGCATCTCCATACAAATCCTCAGCAGAAGGAATCATGAAGTCCTCTAAAATATTCTAGTAGACTGTTGCAGTGACCTTGGATTTAAGAAAGCAGAGTTTATCAACACCTGCACCGGACATTGCACCCCAAATCATGACTGACTGTGGATATTTCACACTGGACCTCAAGCAGTATGGGCTCTGTTCCTCACCCTTCTTCCTCCAAACCCTTGGACCTTGTTTTCCAAATGAAAGGCACATTTTACTTTCATCAGAAAAGAGAACCGAGGAACCCAAAATTTGTAGCCCATCTCCCGTATGAGTATGGTGGTTTTTGAAGCTGTGACTCTCGCCTCATTCCACTCTTTCTGGATCTCTGCCATATCTGGAATCTTCTCTGTTTAATAATCCGCTGAAGCCCATGGTCATCTCTTTTGCTGGTGCATCTTCTTCTGCCACATTTTGCCCTTCCACTAGACTTTCCATTGAAATGCTTGGACACAGCACTCTGTGAACATCCAGCCTCCTTATCTATGAACTTTTGTGGCTTACCCATCCTATGGAGGGTATCCATGATGGTCTTCTGGCCAGTTGTTATGTCTGCAGTCTTCCCCATATTAAACCGAACTGAGACAATTGAACAAAACTGAAGCAATTAAATGACACCTGGGGAAACCTGTGCAGGTGCTTTGAGTTTAGTAGAGCCAGAGCAAACAAGAAGGGGCTCAGAGCCTATCCTTGATGCAATCCCACCTCCACCTTGAAGCTATCCATCACTCCTACTGTACATCTCACCACTGTCCTGCTGTCCTCATACATGTCCTGTGCCAGTCTAACATACTTTTCTGTCACTCCAGATTTCCTCATGCAATACCACACTTCCTCCCTCGGCATTCTGTCATATGCTTTTTCTAAATCCTCAAAGACACAATGGAGTCCTTTCTGACCCTCTCTGTACTTCTCCATTAGCATTCTCAAAGTAAATATGGCATCTGTGGTGCTCTTTTTTGGCATGAAACCATACTGCTGCTTACATATAGTCACCTCTCATCTAAGTCTTGCTTCCACAACTCTCTTCCAGATCTTCATTGTGTGGCTCATCAACTTAATTCCCCTGTAGTTGCTACAACTCTGTAAATCACCCTTGTTTTTAAAAATGGGCACCAGCACACTTCTTCTCCAATCCTGAGGAATTTTCTCACCCTCAAATATGCCATTGAATATTTGAGTCAAAAACCTCACTGCCATTTCTCCAAGATATTTCCAGATCTCCACTGGTATGTCATCAGGTCCTACTGTCTTCCCCTTCTTCATTCTTTTCAGAGCTTTCCGGACTTCACCCTCACTAATCTTTCCCACTTCCTGGTCCACAGTTTTTATGACCTCTACTCTTCTTTCTCTTTCATTCTCTTCATTCATTAGCTCCTCAAAGTACTCCTTCCATCTTCCCGTCACACTCTCCTCACTTCTTAGAACATTACCATTCCTATCTTTAATAAGCCTAACCTGCTGCACATCCTTTCCAGCCTGATCCCTCTGTCTTGCCAATCGGTACAAGTCCTTCTCGCCCTCTTTAGTGTCCAGTCTCCCATACAACTCATCATACGCCCTTTGCTTTGCCTTAGGTACTTCCCTCTTTGCTCTACGTTCCATCTCCTTATATTCCTGTCTCCTCTCTTCAGCCCTCTCACTGTCATACTTCTTCTTGGTTAATCTCTTTCTTTGAACAACGTCCTACACTTCACTATTCCACCACCAGGTTTCCTTATCATACATTCTCTGTCCAGATGACACACCAAGTACCTTCCTACCTGTCTCTCTAGTTACTGTTGCTATAGAAGCCCAGTCATTTGGAAGCTCTTTCTTACTACCCAGAGCCTTTAACAGCTCCTCTTTGAATTTCTCACAACATTCTTCCTTCGTCAGCTTCCCCCATTTGGTCGTCTTCTCTGATTTTACTATTTTTCTCTTTTTCACAACAACAGTCATTCTACACACAACCATTCGATGCTGTCTGGCCATGCTCTCTCCTGCCACAACCTTACAGTCCCCAATATCCCTCAAGTTTCCTCTTCTACATAGAATGTAGTCAATTTGCGTACTCCTTCCTCCACTCTTATAGGTCACTCTATGTTCCTCCCTCTTTTGGAAATAGGTATTGACTACAGCCATTTCCATTCTCTTGGCAAAATCCACCACCATTTGTCCTTCCTGGTTTCTTTCCTTGACACCAAACCTACCCATCACTTCCTCATCCCCTCTGTTTCCTTCACCAACATGTCCATTCAGGTCTGCTCTGATCACCACTCTCTCCTCCCTGAGTATACTCTCTATCACTTCATCCAGATCTTTCCAAAATGTATCTTTCTCCTCCTCATCACATCCAACCTGTGGAGCATAACCACTGACAATGTTTAGCATTAGACCTTCTACTTCTACCTTCAGGCACATCACCCTATCTGACACTCTCTTCACCTCTACTAAATTCTTTGCCAACTCCTCTTTTAGGACCACCCCTACCCCATTTCCCTTTCTATCCACACCATGATAAAACAGTTTGAACCCTGCTCCAATGCTACAAGCCTTGCTGCCCTTCCACTTGATCTCTTGGACACATAAAACATCTACCTTTCTTCTCTGCATCATGTCAGTCAGCTCTCTACCTTTGCCTGTAATTGTCCCCACATTTAGAGCTGCAACCCTCAGTCCTACTTTGTAAATTCTTCACTTTCCTCTTCTCTCTCTGTCTCCTGACACACTTCCCTCCTCGTATTCTTCGACTAACAGTAGCACAATTTCCGCTGGCACCCTGTTTGTCAACAGCACTGGTGGCAGTTGTTGTTAACCCGGGCCTCGACCGATCCAGTATGGTTTCGCTTTGATGAACTCGCATTATGGTTTTGGCAAAAGTGTTTTACATCGGATACCATTCCTGACACAACCCTCACCTCACCATTTACCCGGGCTTGGGACCGGCACAAGAGATAAACTGGCTTGTGCTCCCTAGTGG
>NC_056498.1:52591418-52610867 GCF_014905685.2 Nematolebias whitei
ATTTTGGGTTTTCATGAGCTGTATGCCATAATCATCAGTATTAAAACAATTAAAGACCTGAAATATTTCAGTTGGTGTGCAATGAATCTGAAATATATGAAAGTTTCATTTTTATCATTACATTATGGAAAATAATTACCTTTATCACAATATGCTAATTTTTTGAGAAGGACCTGTATACATATACATATATATATTTAGGTTTATAGCACTCTAATTTTTCTCAACCCTACATTTTCAACCCTATTTTTTTCATTGGCTATTGGGTACAATTTACATAAAGGTTGGTTGTAATGATTTGATTAGCAAATTAAAATACATATACAGACAAACTGACATATTCTGTAGTTTTGAGACGTATTATGCTTATGATACTATATGCTATCTTTTTATCCAATTCATTAGTCATTTCTCAGATGATTACCGGTATAGGCAAAATGCTTTATTTTTTATTTTTATTTTTTTAAGAAACCGAGCAGCTTTATAAATATACATATACATTATATCACCTTGCTTATGTCAGTACCAAAATCCGCTTTAAATGCTTGGAGGAGAAAACTGTCTATAGTGCATCTTTGATCCAGCTTCTTGTTTTCCTCTAGCGTAAAATGTGCCTCGTCACTTTTTCCCAGCATGTAGACAAGTAAAAATGTGAACAGTTGCAGTGGTTAAATGTTAACATCTACACCCCAAAACCTGACAGAAAAAACAGCTAAGAGAAACCCAACCTAGTCACTTTTACACTTCAAAGTGTGTTTACACCTCGCAAAGTAACACTGAATACTTTGAAACGTCTCGCATAGAATGCGAAAAGCTATCTAAATGTCTTTGTGGCTGATGAACGTCAGGAAATGTCATTCGAGTCAAGGTCGAATGCGAGTGGTTTTAAAATGCCAGAAAAATGTGGGGGTGAGAAGTTACACCGAGGTGAGCTTACTAAAAATCTGTAACCTGCTTAGCATCTCTGCTGGAGTCCTGCAGCTCAAAGCTACATTAGCTTTTACTAATAAAACACCCGAGGCTCTTAGTTGTTGAGATAAACTGAGGGTTATCCAGGTTTCTGTATTTGACGTGAAAGGAGGGCACATGGAATATAAACTCTGCCCCGTCATAGGAAAGTGACTTAAAGAGGATATTAATAAATCATGATGCCTACATGCATAGAGCTTGTCCATAGACTAGTTTAAGTTCACTTAGTTAGTTTTATTCATTAGATTTTTCAAAACTAGTTTTTATAAGGATTTTTTTCATGGAGTACAAGAAGGAATACAATTGAAAACACTAAACAAACATTAAAAAAAGGGATCAAACAAAGCAAATTTATAATTATCATTTATAGTTCATGGTCAGTTTTCCTCATACTCATTCCAAGTACAGGTATCTGGAAAGCAGAACTGACGGACAGAATGACAGAACATACACAGATCAGTTGAAATGGAGACCCATTTGAGTTATTCTCTTCCAGTTTTCAGGGACAGCTCAAGCGCTTATTGTACAGTCTCGTGATACCACTTGGAAACGCACACATTGCAATTTAAATTATCTTTAGCACTCATATTCCGCAGTCTTCACTTTCACTCATCTAAATCAAGATTGAGGAGGAAGGCAGTGATTCCTTAAGAGAGAAAGAGAGAGTCACACAAAATGTCACGGTACGCATCTCCACTGTCAATGTCCTGTGCAGTTTTTTTGGGAGTGGATAGGCTGTTACTGGTCCAGGATCATCTATCTCAGGTTGGCATTTGTATAAAAAACTATATAGGCGCACATGTAAAAACAAAGGGATTTCAAATTATTATCCAACTGAATAAAGAATGTTTTCATAAAATCTTCTATCAACACGTATTAACACATACCTTTTTTTATTTTTATTTTTACATTTTTATCCCAAAATGGTTGAGGAGCAGTTATAGTTTGCATCATCTATACAACAGGCTATAAAACACCACTTTGTCACAGTCCAGTAAGCACATATAGATGTGGTTGTACTGTATATAAACATATGTACTGTAATAAGTTACTTTTGCATGCATGGCTCTGAATGTTCTCCTTCTCGGAGATCCCCAGGGTTCTGAGGACACTTCCTCCGTTCAAATCCATGTGAAACAAAAGACATATGCTTTTGCTTCTGACAGAATGTGATGCCTTCAGTCAGACTGTTTTATGAGGAACTGCCATCCATTTACATCTTTGTGCTGCAGCAGCTTATCCAAGCAGGTATTAGTCTTTTCCAGACTCCCTTTCCTCTTCAGTGAGGACTTTGGCCTGGATTCACAACCACGTGCTCCTTTTCTCTCCCCGTCCTCTTCAGCCACGGTAAATGTTTGTCGGCTTTCTTGTATGAATTCATTTATGCATTGTGCCATTTTCTCCAGAAAAAAAAAAAGAAAAATCTTAACACAAACACAAGCAATGTAAATGCAAAGTTTGCAATGCTGAATCTCCATTTGCAAAGTGCATCTGCGCTCCTCTGTTTACATGGAACAAAGAAGATGGATCGCATTACCCTGGCCAAGGATTAAGTCACAGATGGGTTACTGTTGTTTGGTTGACATGTTGGATATGCATTTAGTTCATTTGTAAATGTCTGCCAGCCATTTCTCCATAGTCTGTTTTTTGGACAGGATGCGTTTTCACTTTTCAATTGTTAAGAAATGTATATTTCCATTTTCATTTGACTATTTAGAGCATTGTCTTGTGTTAAAAATGACTAGATTGTGTTCATCTTTATTATACTGTACACATGATGATGTCCTGATTCATCTCTTTGACAGATGTCTAAGTTGGTCTAACAAAGACCAAAACTCCATCCATCACACATAATACTCTTTGTCCTTGTTCTTCTTGTTCTTGGTAGAAGGTTTTGCATTGTTGACGGGCTTCTCTTTGACTATGGTGCCATTAGATTGTGCTGAGTTGCTGATGTAATTGCGACTCTCGTCGACGTGGTACGAACCCTCATCTCTGTTACGGTATTTGTACATAGCATAGAGGAGTATGAGTATACATAGTGCAGCTGCTGCTACGATGCCAACCACCATCCCTGTCGTGCTGCTGGACTCGCGGAAGACCTCTGAAGTTCCCGGGTAACCGTTCGGTCCAGAACCTGTTGGACTGGCTGCAAAGAAATACAGATAAATAGAGTTACTACAAATGCACTGTACTCAATATTCATTTACATCATCTATTAACCTAACAATTAAAAAAAACAACAACAACTGGATGTTGAACAGCTGCGTGTTTAGATCTGTATCACTTTAGTACAAATAAATGACAGAACCGATTTTCTATGGTGTCACGTTTGATGTCCTGATTCATCGCTGACATGTCTAAATTGGTCTAACAAAGACCAAAACTCCATCCATCACACGTAGAACTCTTTGTCCTTGTTCTTCTTGTTCTTGGTAAAAGGTTTTGCATTGTTGAATGGCTTCTCTTTCTCTTTTCTCTTTGCCATTAGATTGTGTTGAGCTGCTGATGCAATTGCGACTCTTGTTGACATGGTACAAACCCTCATCTGTTACAATATATGTTAGGGACGCACAATATTATCGGCATGGTATCGTATCGGCTGATATTAGCGATAAAAGTTAAATATCGGACATTGGGCATTCAATAAAAAAAAAAATCATTGATATAAAAGGCTTCTGTTTTAAATTAATTTTAATTTAAGAAACTGTCAAGTATATATGCACTACTACTTATGCACTTTTCACATGTCGCTTGTGAACAGGCCGAGTTTAGATTTGTGAAAATGTAGACATTTGCACTGTTCCGAGTGTTGTCATTGTGTTTGAGATTAAATGTCATGAATACATTTGACATTAAACATAATCCAAGTCAAAGTGTTACATCCTTTCTAGCCCCCTTTTTGCATCTGCATTTGGTAGCAGGCTAAATTGACAAAGGCAATGCAGAATAATGTATTTTAATTCCACAGAAGAGAAAGCTATGCAGTCTCTGTAAGTAGGTCTAGGAAAAAGAAAAAAAAAATCGGTATTGGTTATCGGCCAAATAAGTTTTAACATATCAGCATATCCAGATAACGGCCAAAAATCCAATATCGTTCATCCCTAGTATTTGTACATAACCTTCTACCAAGAACAAGAAGAACAAGGACAAAGAGTACTATGTGTGATGGACAGAGTTTTGTCTTTGTTAGACCAACTTAGACATATGCTAAAGATTGCTAGATGTTTGCTAAAGTTATGGTGTGCGTCAGCGTCTTGTAAACCTGACACAAAGTACTTCCCCACGGAAGATAATGCAGTTAGACAATGGGTATAATACAAAGTACTTCCTGAGGTAAAATATAAACTCTTGATCAATCACACAAATGAGTGCACAGCAAGTAATGTCTTCAATACATTTCAAAATACAAATCAAACTAATAGACAGAAAACCTTCCAGATACACACTATTACATACACACTAATACACAGTATTCTAAACATGAAAGAATAAGGCTGCTGTGAGGGGTTTTTTTTGTGTGTGTGTGTGAATAATGCAACTCTCAGGCCAGAAAGAAGCTTGTACCGGGGCACAGGAGCACAGTAACTGTACGCTCCTTCTCCAGACCACGATCGGAAATTAATTCTGCTCTACGACCTATTCTCAATGACCCATGAGGCACGATGAGGTTATAGACAGCCAGAACGTCAGACACGGAAGAGTAAAGAACACAAGATGCAACAGGCAACAGAAATCTGCTAAATTCAGAAGTGATACTGACAAAAAGACTAATGTGTTAATGATTCATGGAAGAGCACGGTTAAATGCTTACGGCTCATTACATGCTTTACAGCACAGTCATAATGAGCGAGCAACGTTTCCAACACTGAATACATCTCCAAGCATCATGACTGCATCACACACTCTGAAAATAAAGCCCTCACAAAGAAACAATTCTTCAGTTGATTCAGCAGATTGCGCCAAAGGCTGCCTCTTCTTCTGTTTCTGAAATGGTGCCGTTCAGTCGAACAGATTCTGAAAACACATCAGCCCCTTGATATCCCTCAGCCTTCTTGGCACGTATCTCTGTGTGTTTTTGTAGCAGTCATCATTTCTGGTTGAGCCGTCTTTGTTGCATTTGTGAAACCCAAACACTGGGAGCCTAACAGCTAGAAATGAAAGCACTCTGGTTACACTGGATTGAGGCAAAGATATCTGATGGTTTAATAGCTAGGTTTTGATCATAACTATCTTGATTTAGCAACAGTACACCCACATTTGTATTTAAACAGGGCAACGTAATACACACTACAGAAAAAGAAACTGAAATTCAGGTTTACTTTTTTTTTTTTATGGACTGTCATTTCAACCACTTTAAGTGTTTTCATTGCTTTTACTTCCTGTTCTTTGTACTAAAACATTTTTATTGACAAATGCTGTAAAAATCCTGTATAATTAGAAAAAAATCCACTAATATAATTAATTAAGAATCAAATTGTACTTGATAGGGTTGACATTTTAGATTTTTCTTCACACAAAGTGACCTTTTTACACTTAGATTAACGAAACACAGAGGTATTGTTGTTTAGGCCCAGAGGTGCTTCCAAAGTCTGTTGAGTCCTCAGACAGCAACAAACAATGCTGTGAGATTGCACATTAAAATTACATCGATTGTGAAGTCCATCTTTTATTATTTGAGACAATTAGCCAAGATCAATGCCTGGGAACGCCTTGGAGTCCTCCCAGAAGAGATGGAAGAGGTGGCTGTGGGATGATCGTCTGGGCCTCCGTGCTCAAGCTGCTGCCCCCGCGACCCGATTTCAAAACAAGAGGAAGATAATGGATGGATGGCCAAGATCAAACCATTTCTTTCACATCATCACTTTGAGATTTTAATCTCATTTCATTCAGATTATTGCAACACATTCATCTAGAACTGAGCCAGTCGTTTCTTACTCAGCTGGTTCAAAAATGCTGCTGCACATCTTGTTTGCACCAGAAACCAGGTGCACATTACCTCTGTTTACCTTCACTATATTAGCTTCCAGTTCATTCACAGATTTTTAAGTTCTTTTGTTTGTTTTTAAATTTCTTCATAGTTTCACCCTACATTATCCGTCCAACCTGTTCTAAACGTATACGCTCATTCAAACTCTCATGTTGACAGATCATTTAATCTTAGTGGTTTTAAAATCAGAAAGCTGTTTGAGATGTATTTTCCGTCGATGCCCCTAAATGGTGGAATGAGCTGCATTTGCACATAAGGCAGAGGCCGACTCACTTCCTGTTTTAGATCCTCTCTTAAAACACTTTTTTCTTTCTTTCTTTGGCTTTTAAATCAGCTTGAGTTGTTTCTTTTTTTATTGTTGTCATGACTATATTAGTTTGTTTTATTTTTTATATATATATATATATATATATATATATATATATATATATATATATATATATATTTACATTATGGTCCAATTTTATTTTCAATGTACAGCACTTCAGCTAATGCTGTTTTCCAAGTGTTTTATAAAATATCTTGATGCATGCTCAATAATCCAGGTAGAAAAATCCAAAAAAGTTCAATCTGGTCCTCTGGACATTAAAAAATAACAAAAGCAAAACAAAGCAAAAAAAATTCTAGAAACGTTTCGTCTCTCATCCAAGAGACTTCCTCAGTCTGAGGTGCTGTTTTCAGCTCAGTCTCTTAAATAGCACCTTCTTAGAGTGGAAGATGAACTGTTTTATAAAATGTTTGATTATATTGTACATAGAGGATTTAGACTTTTGTTCCATAAATCAGGGACAAAGTCAGAAAACGTGAAGCCTTCTCCAACTCTACGTCCTGCTCAGACGTATAATTCACCACAATTACACTAACTTTATTTAAATTTGATTGTGCTGCACTGCAATTTGGTTGAGTTAGATTCCAATTTGGCTGAAAATGCACAGGAACAAGAGCTAATGACAATTGTAGTAACACCAGCATTTTGAACAGTGCTTTAATCATATAAACAAACAAGTTCAACTGACATATTTAAGCAAATTTACAAATTAAAAAAGTATTAATTATTTAATAAATAATTGCACGGGTGCTCCATTCTGCTGTTCATTTAGGTATTTAAAATATGATTGTACATTTTAGCTTTGATATCAAACCATCTCCGAGAGAAATTTTGCTCAAAAATTGAGAGGAAAAAAAAAAAAAGTCTCTTCATTATTCGAATCCTTTGATCTTGGCTAGTCAAAGCAACATTTCCACATGAGTGAATTTCTCCTGCTAGAATCAAGTATCCTCAGAACAAAGCAACTTTCTTACATCAAAGTAAAAAGCAAAGACAAAAAAATAAAATTTTGCTGCAGTTGATGCATGTCATAATCACTTTGTCTCATTTTCCTACATCCTGATTTTATGACTAACTGCAAACTTTTCTCCTTGATTTACAACAACTCACACTGAGCAACTATTCTGGAAACCACAGAAACAGTTTGTACAACAATCACATTTAGGTTGTTTTCACACCTGATAGTCCAGTAGACTCGGTTCGGTTGGGGACCAATATTCATAGCATTTTGTTTACATTTGAGCTGTTGCGTTTGCATTCACACTACACTGTGCAGTCGAGCCAACCTGTTCCTCCCACTCGCCTGTGGTGGCGCTGCACCAAGAACTACTGAAAAAAACGACACAAAAACCTCTCAAGAAGACACTTCTTCCTCTTCTGGAAATAAAAACAAAAAAACGGAGTGGCGTCTAGTTTTATCGGTTTTAGGATCTCCATTTTGTCATTTTTCAACCATGGACTCAGCATGAGTGGAAGATGAGGTAGAAGACCATGGAGAATGTTGTTTTTCACACAAGGCAAGCTGACAGCTCCATATGAGGTAAGAGAATTCAATTGCGTGCTTGTTTGCCCTGCGTTGTAGTCCTGTTCCTGCTTGTGGAGCAGTGCCCGTTCTGCTTACATTCACACTGTACTCGAACCGCGCTCGAGTTTTCTTCTACCGGACCGAGACCTAGGTTTTAGCCCGGGCCAGAGTTTGCCTTTTTGTTCCGTGACAGAGTTCAATAGTGAGTTCACACCTTCCCAAATGTACCGGACTTCCAAGGCTAGAGTTCGGGATAACAAGGCTGGTGTGAATGCACCCTAAAAATCTTGGATTAAACTGGAAGTATGCAATTTGTTGGTAAATGCAAAGTCACTGCAAATGAGTATGGGGTGCTGTTTGTAAAGTAACACAATGAAAAATTAACACCAACATTTTGGTTTATTTAGCCTTTTATAAGAAAACAAAGGTTTTTTTTTTTTTTGTTCAAAGTCAAATTTTCACAATTATTCATACATTTATAAATGTCATAGTTCCAAACTGAATATTAAATTTACAAGCTAAAATTTAGTTTATAAACTAAATACTTAAATAGCAAGTTAAATATATGGTTAGCAAACTAAATATTTAGTTCCACACTAAATATTTAGTTTACTAACCAAATGTTTATGTCCAAGCTAAATGTTTAATTTACAAACAAAATATTTATCTTGCACATTAAATATTTAGTTAGTAAATATTTAACTTGCAAGTTAAATATTTAGGTCCGAGCTGAATATTTAGTTAGCAAATTAAATATTCAGTTTAGGAATTAAATGTTTAGCTTAGAAATTAAATGTTTACTTTGGAATTTAAATATTTAATTTACAACTAAGTATTTAGTTTACTAACTAAATATTTAACGTGCAAGATAAATAATTAGTTTGTAAATTAAACATTTAGCTTGGACATAAACATTTAGTTTGTAAACTAAATATTTAGTGTGGAATTAAATATTTAGCTTGCTAACTAAATATTTAACTTGCAATTTAACTATTTTGTTTGTAAACTAAATATTTAGCTTGTAAATGTAATATTTAGTTTGCTACTATGACATATATAAATGTATGAATAACATGGTGAAAATAACACTGAAAAAAAAAATTCTTATGAAAGGCTAAATAAACCAAAATATTGCTGTTAATTTTTGACTTTGTAACTTTACAAACAGCATCCCATAAATGAGTGCATCTACATACTGCATAATCTGAATTCTGTACGAGTTGCAGCACTCTCTGTGCCTTTGAGCACTCTCTTTGCCATTCTCTCTTTTGTGTTTCACTCAGTGCCGATGGTTTCAGAGATAAATTATGGTTCTGATTCTAGTCACGTCCCTTTTTGACTGACAATCAAATGTTTAGAGGAGAGTTACCAGCTAACTACCCACACAAAGAGCACACAAAATCTGTTGTAGGAAACTTTTGTTCATACCAGGCTTAAGGGGAACAAGACTGTAAAGGGCAAACATACGCTGTCTGTAGAAAGAGGAGCATTTGCTGCTCTTCATTGACATGTTTTCCACAGTGGTTAGACTGATCAGTGGCCCAAGTATGCTTCCTGTGCTAGCAAACATTCAAGGACAAGCGCAGAGCTCCACTAGGGGATTGAGTGTGACTGAGCGTTGCAACAGATTAGCTTTGCTTGTGACAAGCCCACTTATCCTTGCAGGCAGGTGTGAAGAATGCCCTCGCCTTGTGGGCAAGAGCCACTGGTTGACTATGCATGTCCCTGGCAAGCCATTGAACAGGTGATAACAGTGAGTTATTTTCATATTTGCCATCTATCCTTTTGGAAAGTCAAAACAAAAAAGTTGGATAACATAGCAGACTGATGGAGGAAACAGACTTGTACAGGAAACTCTCTGGTTTTATATAAGACTATGGCTGGTTCCTTCGTTGAGCTAACAGAGTTGGAAGAGTTCAGGTGGCAGGCAACATCAACCTGTAATATCAGGGGTGAGTCATGTGACAGCAGCACCACAGTGCACTGTTCTTCTTGTGTGAGCTAACACCTCCAGCCCTGGGCTTTGTTATTTCCTCCTGCCTGGATCTGTTGATTGGCTCCCCACGGGCTGCATTCACACAGAGACTTTAAACTCTCAATCAACTGACCACTTTTTCTTCTTCTTCATGAATCACGTAAGAAAATCAAACATAAGTAAAGGTAGGCTCATTTAAGCCTGCAAAATAATATGCCAAAACTCAATTAAATGAAAAATTAAATTAAATAATGTACCGTAATTGCTGCCATACATGTTGCACCGCCGTATAAGTCACATCAGTACAAATATGTCTAATAAAGTGGAAGAAAACATAAATATATCACCTCGCCATATAAGTCACGTCTATAATGCGTCACCGCTGACCACACAAAAACGTGGGCCGGTGTCGTGTCAAAAATTGATTGGCTGCCAAATGGCGGCTGCGGGAGTTTGCACAGGAGGACTTTAACAAGAATTTAACAAGATTAACACTTAAAAACAATTTTTTGTTTGCTCAAAATTATAGCAAAGGTATGTATCAATTCAACTTTCCTTAATAAATCCAGTTTAATGGTCAAATCAGCTGCATTTTGCCTGAGCAGCACGAAAAAATGCAGCTGATTTGACGTTTGCTCCAGGAGTTCCGGAGCGAGACGAAGGTGGCTTGGTATGGCAAGCCAAGTGTCTCACTAATAGTCATTTTTACCTATTAATGAGACACTTGGCTTGCCATATAGGCCGAGGGCCTTCTAGTGGCTGAAAATGGTAGTGTTCAATATTTTCCACATCAGAATGAATGAAATTGTCAGATCTCAGCAAAATTGGGTTATAAATATGTGGAAAAAAGTATATTAGTCACTTGGGTGTATAAGTTGCAGGACTTGCAAATTTATGCAAAAAGCTGCGACTTATACAGAGAAAAATATGGTATGTTTGAGTAATCTTGCTTCAAATGCTTATGTGTGTGCTACCTATTCAGGCAGCTGCAGCTTAGGAGGAAAAGTGGTCATCTGTCAGTCAGAGATGGTGGTTTGATTCTGGCTTTTTCAAGAATATCAGCATGTCACTCAGCCCCAATTTGCTTAGAGTGGTCAATACGACTAGAAAAGTGCAATACAAATCAAGCTTCTATTTCTGAATATTTTGCTCGTTGCATGTCATTGGCTCACAGTAGTACTCAGCAGCATCTGTCAAACAGCCTTCCATAGCTTATGGTTCACCTGATGCACCTTATGATGCAGGCCATTTGTACGCATGAGCCTGAAAGTGCACCCTGCCACATTGTTCTTCATGTTGAGCTCAGGCGAAGTAATGTTCAACATCAGGCCTTCAAGAAAGCCTCATAAGGACCTCGGGCAAATTGCATCTGCCTGTCTATTCATTAGCATTCCATCACCTCAGAATGAAGGCACATAAACTGAGGGAAAAAAATAGCGCCTGAAACAAGTGTTTAAAATGATGGCTGCTCTCATGCGCTCTACTCGAGCATACCCAGGGGTAAAATTAGACATGGGGAAAATGACCTTAAAGTGGTGCCCGGCTTCTTGGCAGCATAGCAGGGGTGCACTTGTGAAGCGATGGAGGCAAACTCACGGGGGTTAACTTTTTGAAGGACTGCAGTTGTGTAAAAGCTGCCAAAATAACTTTTTCCTTCTCATCTTTTCCCAGAGTGAGAGCTAAATTACAGTATCACAATCAGGCCACCAGAAAGGCCTTGCTGGTTTATTTACAAGGACAGCAGTTAATGTCTCAGTCATTTAGTTGCAAATCATTTGCCTACATGAAAGGATTATCATAATAATGCAAAGGTATGAAAACTATAAACAAAAAGCAACAGTCTGGCTAAGAAAAACACTGGTCATAAAATGGAACAATCCAAACACATAAAGGCTGAGGTTGCTTTGGTTTCGAGTGTCCGTATACTGCAGCGTTTATTTGATAGCATCTTTTTTCCCCAATTCTCTCAGGATTCTTCCGTGAGGACACACAAGCTCAGCAGTCAAAGAGATTAAGGAACATGTCATGTAAAAAGCTTTTGTGATTCTTTCTCCTTTAGCCTGATTCACTTTTTTCTTTATTTTTTGTCATTCGCACTCAGGATAAAAAAAAAAACAAAAAAAAACAAACAGGATCAGAGATGCTACCCTGCCAGGTGGGATTTGAATAAATGGTTCTCTTCAAAGACTTTTGTTCCTCATTTGTCTCCAGCGAGAAGGTTCATTTGCTTGGTAATTTGTAATGGGGCAAGCAGGTTGCTGTGGGGCCATGGATGAAGGAAGACATAGATTGGAAGGGAGGGAGGTGGATGAAGAGGCATTTACTTCAGGTATGTGTGAAGCTTGTTGAGAGGTAATTAAACAACCAACACGACTAAGGATATATTGAATGAACAGGCCGTTTGTCTCAAGTGCTGGTGCTACCTGGACAAAATGGTTTTTCTTTTCCAAAAAGATTATGCTCATCAATACACAAATCACTATGGCAACAGTGTTTATGCAAAAGGAAAAGATACTTAATAAAAAAATAATTAAAAAAAACATTAAAAGTAATGATGTGAGATTTTCTTTTGTGTAGAAGCAGCTGAAGAACAAAAGTGGTGCAATATGCTTCTTTAGAGAGCTTAAAAAAGTGTGACTGTGGGTTGCTTCCAGATCAACCCACATTTAGTTGGCTTGCTTTGTGAGACACTGCTGTTATGCAGCTAGATTAGTGTTTTACTATCTCCTTATTTCAAAGATTCAGCCATAATCACGAGCTGCCGAGAGCCGTTGTAGCGCAGGGGATCAGTCTGAAGAGTGGTCACTGTATCAGCAGCAGCTGAGCCAAACATTTAATAAATCCCTCCTCCATATTTAATTATCTGTGTGTCCTCAAGAAGTGATGCAAACCATCCCGCACTTGAGACATGCTGGCAGTTTGCCTCACGATAGCATGCACATGTGAGGCTGAAGTGGCTCCACTGATGCTGATGTGGAGCTGGAAGCTGTGTGGGCATGAAATGGAAAGAGAAATATTAGGAGGTGTTTGATTTGGCCCAATGAAAGGTATGGCGCTGTTTAAGCCTTTGCCCAGAGGGTTTTCGCTAAAGAAAGGCAAGCTAAAAGAAAAGGACAAGCTCACTCAACTTGAACGACTCAAGTCTGGCATTCATATCTTGGTTAGATTCCTAAAGTGTCCAGTTATGCACTCTTAGGACCTATATTTGTAATATATACAGTTGGTCTACAGCTATATATTGCATATTGGTGACGAGGCAAGATAGAAAATACCAGCAGCAAACAGCTGAAACAGCTAGCTGTAGCATAACTGGTGCAGTTTGGGGTTCTTCGATAAAACGCCATAATATAGAATAACCATCCATCCATTATTTTTACCCACTTCTTCCTTTTCAGGTTGGGGGGCCACTGGTGCCCATGTCCAGCCATCACTTTGTGAGAGGCGGGGGACACCCTGGACAAGTCGCAAGTCCATCACAGTTCAATAATTTAAAATATAATAAGAATAGAATAACTATAATATCCGTTCATTCAACTTTTATTTATACAGGTTAATCCCACTGAGCCTCTGGAACTCATTTACAAGAGAGCCCTGACTTTAACAAACAGTGATGACAAAAGTTATAAAATAAAATCAAGAATAGAATAGAATAACTACGCATTCTAAAATTATTAATATTTATAAAACAGTGTTCAGATGAACCATTATGAAACTTTGAGACACTTTCAGGGCTGTTTTAGAAAGGATTAATACTTTAAATAATACAAGTAATGCACTTCAATAATAAATACACTTTATTTTTAGCCCTGTTCAAATTAGCTGTTTATACATCAGTACAAGCAGAATTAAACACTTTATTTTTCCCAAACTGAGGTTATTCAAATAGTTATTTACAACAGGTAACATATTTGTTGTTTACAACCATTGCCGAACCCAACTTTAAAAGATCTAAACTAATCCTTAAGGTGAACGCAAAGATCTAATGTTTAGAAACCTGTTTGGAAATTCCATTAAAGGATAAACAGCGTAATTAAAAAATAAATGAACTTCTGAATCTAAAGTTTAATTTCCAGTTTTAAGGCTTAATGGCAATTTCACTACAAGATACTGCAACTAGATAATAAACATTGTTCTCAGTATTTCAGACTTTTATTATTAATATTTATTTTAGAAAATGTTGAATTGATTTGAATTCTGTGCACAATGTCCAATCCATTAGTTGCTTATAATACAAAACAGATTTTTTGATTGGGCTTTGTAACTTTTTTTTTTTTTTTTTTTTTGTGGCACAGTCTTTTATGCCCTACTTAAACTCATGAACAGACACATTGTGTTAGCATCAATGTCACCACACCGACAGGATGTGAGGTAGAAAAATAAGAATAATTGAAAATATAAATATGGCAGGATCAGAAAAAGAGGGAGACTGACAGAAAGTGTGAAATCCTGTTTTCTCTCAGAAAAACACTCCATTTATAAATAAATAAGACTCGGTTGGCCTAATCTTCAGTGAAAAATTCCAGGAAAAACAAAACGTGGTGGCAAAATTCTGATCGTCAGAATGAATATATTTGCAGAAAACAGCACGAGATGCTTCAAGGTCATCGCTGCTGAGATCATTTTGAATGGATATTCAAATTTCAAAAGGGTAAACCATCTCTGCTAGCTGTGGTCAAATATGCAGTCTGGTGGCATGCAAGCAGCATGTCACTGTATTCAGCAAAATAAGGGAAAAAAATAAAATAAATCACGCACAGGCTTCCAGCTGGGTATGATTGAATAACCTATTAAATGTGGGCAGTGACCTCTTAAGCCACCACAGTGCTTTAATATTTCATTAATCTCACAGCTACTTTTAAAACAATAATTTACCCTTTTTATTTTTCTCCTGCCTGGGTGCGCTCTATTCATTGCCACCGGGTTAAAGAGACCATTCATTTGTCGTTTGATTTATTGGTTTACTCTATGTATGGTTTGCACACTCATAAATTAAATCTATTAAAACAAATGTCAAACACATTAGTAGCTGCTAATGTCACAGCAGAATGCTTGAGGAAAGAATGTGATGAGAAAGCACGGCGAAAAGAGGAAACGAGAGATGATTAACCTTAACCTGCCTTTGGGCGTTTGACAGTGAAGGGCTACAGCAGCTGAGAATGAACGACTGAACATTTTTGTTTTATTTTTGCACAACGCAGGCAAGTGTGTACACTCAAGTTCTCATGGAGGCTGCAGCTTTTTGTGTCTGGGTGCATGTTGCTTTTATAAACCCCATGCCTGCATATTGCATAAACAATGACAAGGATAAGATTTAAAAAATATATAATTAAAGTTAGAAACTAATAAATTAAAAAGGTCCAGCTGATGTAGTCATTGTAAAGCGGTATCATTCTACTGTTTTCAGTGTGATAAATATATAATAAATGTTGGGATACATATGATCAGAAAGAGAATAATTATCAAAGAGTGAAACAAATGTACTGATTTTCTTCATATAGTTTTTTTTTTTTACTATGATTGTCTGTTTGTTCTCAAGTAACAATTATTTTAAAGTTTTTAAAAAGAAAAAATGACAAATACTATATCACATCAAAAAATTAAGAATTGTTTATAGACAAAAACAATATAAATAGTTGCTTATTACTTTGTTTTTATTGCATACACTTCATTATTTATCAACCTTGTAGGTTTAGCCAAAAAGGGCCTCTTCCAGATTCAGCAGGGTATTCCAGTATTATTTCTAAATGCATTGCAATTAATGCAAATGGGGGTTGTCAGCAGAGTGCCATTTGTTGGAGGTAATTTTAATAAAGAATAAAAAAAATAAAATAAAACATTTTATTAATGAGTTTGTAAGATCTGGGAAATAAATGTTAGTAAATATTTTCCACATTTTAATCAAAAATAAATATTACGTTTTCTTGAAAACAACAGCAGCAAATAAATAAAATCATAAAATGCAGTCAATAATTTAGTAATTTCCTCAGTAAGACTTAGTCACATCATTAGATTATCTGAAGGTTTAATATTACCATGACACTGACACATTTTGTTTTCATATCATCGATGACGATAATGTCTTTAAATTGTGACAAATTTTAGCGACCAAGGCTAGAAGGCAATTGTTGGGTCTATAATTAGGTTTTAGTGCAGACTAAACAAACATGATACATGTGTTAATTAGTGAACTGAAGTGCTTCAGCTGAACAGATTTTTATCACAAAAGGAAATAATCACCATCCATCTGTCTTCAATCTTCATGCTAAGGTAAGCTAAGTGGGTGACTGTAGTTTGGTGGATCCATTTTCTCATCCAACCCTTAGAACAAAAATAAACATATTTACTAAAGTGTTAAGTTATTGATCAGACAGGATGCAAAGATAATCCAAAGATGAAAAAAAGACATGCTATATTAATACATTGGATGCTCAGAGCTGACAAGTATTTAGCGAAAATGTGATTATAACAAATTTTCTATTCCAAGCAATTAATATGCATTGTCTAAAATTTGAGTTATGGGGAATTGGTTCAGTATAGGAAAAAAAAAAAAAAGGAAGTGGAACAAAGGCAGATGTAGGATGTAACTGTGTAACCTTGGATATGGATCACTGTGCAGCAGCCCCCCTTCAACAGCCCACATGACGCCAATGAAACGAAGCAGGTAGGTAAGAGACATCCGTTCCATTTGACCCATGCAGCTCAGCAACAACCCCTTCCATTAACTTTCCCCATGAAAACTGAGGTTCGTGCTAGAAAATTAGTGCCAGCCGGGACCTCGGCAGACTGTTCACTGGACTATTTTCACATGGACATTTATATTTTGCCCATGTGACTGGCCAGCACTTCATATTGCGCCTAAAATAAACAGCAAAAAAATCTGAAACTTGTTAAGTGCCTATTTTTTCATCATTGGAAAACCTGAAATATTTTCATTAGAGGTAAAGTCATTATGTTTGCATATACATTATATTGTTACACCGCCAAAAAAAGGCATGGTGTGTTGAAGCCTTTAGGACACTTCACTTCGGTGCATCTTTTCACAACAAGCGTCACAAAGATAGGAGTGCTGATAATCATGGCCCTAATGCTATTCAGCTGTCACAGTGTGGCTGCTGAGAATATGCACAAAATTGAACCCTCCTCCTTCTACAAATCAGATGTGTCGCAGCATCATGAGCCTGTGTATTCCTTCTTGGTTTCCTCAACCTGTGGGGAGGATGCAATTTGGTGCAGTGTGATCTAATCTGATTCCTGCCGGGTGATAAGCTCTGCTCCTTCATGCTTTCCGGAAGTAAGGGTAATAAAGCTTGGCAATGAGTACGTTTACCCAATTCACGTCTTTCAATGGCTGATAGCGACTGCCAGGGGACAAGACTCCAGTGAGATACAGGATGATCTAGAGCTGACCTTGGACCACAGATAGCTCACATAATAGTCTGTTTCAGAGCTCACCTCTTGGGATCACTTAAGCATCAGCATTATTGTAGTGTATCTACAAGGTGTGAAGGAAGCACGCCTAGGTTGACAAAAACAGAGCTTAGAGTTACCAAACATAAAAGGCCGTCAATCGTAGTGGAAAAAAAACACAGACATTGTTGCTGCCATTAAAATAAGCTTGTCAAACAGTAATACGAGTAATACTTTATCAGTGACACTGTATCCATTCAATCTAAGATGAGGGGACTGCTTGTTGTAGCGTGTGAATCTTTTTGAATGCAGATTTTAATCAGGATACAGTGCTAGACAGCTGCCACCCGGGGAGGCCACAGTTCCGGTGTCAAATCCCTTCTTAGAAGGAGAAAAAATACCCTGCGCTGATGCGCTGGGAGGATGCATCCCAGAAGCATCACATAGTTTGCCACTGATGTTTTGGCAGATGCCCTTGCCACATAAAGAGGAAAAAATAATCCAAGATGCTTGTGTGAATTGGTACATGGCCTTTCTGTCTGTTTGCCTGAGGTATCACATGGATAACTGAACTTATTGTGAGGCTACCTGTATCACATTAATATGAAGGATTATAATTAAAGAAAAATTGTACATATTATTGCAAGAGGAAGACAAGAAGAGGAGGAAGAGAGACAGACTAGATAGCAGATAGTCTTTGCTGTTGGGCAGACATTAATTTAGCAGAGGTTTTATGACCACATACAGATCAATAGCACATTTAAAAGGAGTGGGGTGCCTTGAGTTTGGACTTAATTGTTCTCAGTGCTGCTCATCACTTCAGAATGTATTTGAAAATTTACTTTTTTCATAGACAGATGCTTGGGTTAGACTTAATTGCCCTCCATGTGTGGCACGAGAAAGAGATTAAAAGTTCTGGAAGCATTGCAGGGAACAAACAGATTACAATCCCTCTTTCTCTGAATGAAGCTGAGAAGCTATAGTTTTAACCACTTTGGGGGAAGCAATAAGTGCCTTTTTTGAATTTTGAATTCATCAGGGGGTTTCAGCTTGCAGAATCATAGACCACATATGTTTGTTGGTTTTACGGGGAGAAAAACGCCACGTGTGCTTCAGTCATAATCTCATAGGGAAGTTGCTTGCAGCTGTAGTGAAAAACAGTGCAAGAAAAACAAAGGGGTGAACTTTCTGTGCCTGATAAAATTAAATTACCAACAGCGGGTAACCTGCTCACATCTGCAAAAATCTCCTCTTATAGTTCTCTCTGGGTTTTTTCATTCATTCAACCTTTATTTAGACAGATAAGTCACATTGAGCCTAGAAGACACATTGAGCCTAGAAGACTCATTTACAAGTGAGATCTGTTTAGACAGACAAAAAAGTAGTGAAACTGGGCACATAGGAATATGGAGGCAAAAAAATTGCTATCAGACTTTTTTTTTCCTGGGTTGTTTATGGTTTGAAATCATATACAAAATCACCACTGGTGGTTTTTTTTTTCTCCATGAGAATTTCCCTGTATGCTCATTTGCCAATGCATTTAGCTGCAGATGAAATCTATAAGTGTAGAAAAAAAACAACAACTATTACATCTGCATTAATGCAGGCAAAAACACATCAAACATCAATACGTTTTACTTATATATGCAACTGTCAGAATGACCCATCCATCCATTATCTTTTACATGCTTCTTTTTTGGGTCACGGGGGTCAATGGTGCCCATATCCAGCAGTCACTGTGCAAGAGGTGGGGGACACCCTGCACAGGTTTCCAGTCCATCACAGGGCCACATAGAGACAAAAGAGACAAACAACCATTCACTCTCTCACTCACACCTCGGGACAACTTAGAGTTAACAATCAGTCTAACGTGCATGTTTTTGGTCTGTGAAAGGAAACTGGAATACCCGTAGAAAACCTACGCATGCGTGGAGAGAACATTCAAACTCCACCCAGAGAGGTCCCAGGCTGGGATTTGAACCTGCGATCTTCTCGCTGAGCGGAAACAGCTCTACCAACTGTGCCACCATGCCGCCCATCAGAAAGACTTGTTTGAACAAAAATACGATCACTGGGTAAAGTAAAGCTTGATAAATGTGACAGCAAAAGAAATATGTCTTATCAGGCTTATGAATAATTTAAAAAATAAAAATATTCATGCAACTGCAATGGGAACTACAGACTGCCACATAATTTGCTTTGGAATCAATAAAGTATGTATTTATAAAGTATGTATTTATAAAGTATGTATTTAT
>NC_056498.1:52610877-52635008 GCF_014905685.2 Nematolebias whitei
ATGTATTTATAAAGTATGTATTTATAAAGTATGTATTTATAAAGTATCTATCTATCTATCTATCTATCTATCTATCTATCTATCTATCTATCTATCTATCTATCTATCTATCTATCTATCTATCTATCTATCTATCTATCAATCTATCTATCTATCTATCTATCTATCTATCTATCTATCTATCTATCTATCTATCTATCTATCTATCTATCTATCTATCTATCTATCTATCTTTCTTTATAAAAGACCATCCAAGCTCTCAGATTGTCACTCAGACTGATTGATTTTATATGTACAGAACTTTGTGGCAGCTGTGGTTGTTTTTAAGGGCTATATAAATAAATAATAATAATTATAATAATAATAATTAGTATTATTATTAAGATTCTTAAAAAAAATGCAGTGGGAAGCAGGGGTGCAGGCAACAACCATGTTTTTAGACATGCATGTCCAAATTCAGTTAAATAATTAAATTTAATATAACAAAAATTTAATCAGGCAGCTTTCTTTTTTTAATTTCCAATTACGTTATTGAGTTTTGTCAATTATAAATTAACGCTGGCATTGCATGTATGTGTGCAAAATTTTACAACCATATAAAACCGACAAAAACGTGGGCAGATGTTTGTTGGTCTTTTTAACAGTTTGATAGATGTATCTGTCCAAAACAAACGGCATATTGTTTTGTATCCAGGCTCAGTTAAGGTAACATTCACTGCCAGTGTATATGCCATCTCATATGTTTGGTATTACGATAAATATATAATACAATATTATGCTCACAGCTATAATAAAATAATTTTTATTCCTTCCAATGTTTCTTTAATTTTATTTTGTTTTATGATTTATAAAATCTACCCAAAACAGGGTTTTTACCTGTTTTAAGCTCCTCAGACTGAAAACCGAGTACAAGCCAGACAACGAAATGACTACTCTGTGAAGTATTTAGGCTTTAGCTACAGCTGTAATATGCTCATTTAGCCACTGTGAGTTAGCCTGTGGTGTCTAGGTGGGGGTAGACTATGACACACAAAGACACACTGACACACCAAAGGAGAAGTAGAATAAAAAAAGAGATGACTAACCTAACCCACCTGAGCTCGGCTCACCACAGGGATCAATGTCCTCATCATCGCTTGGACACTCAGCTGAAGCCACCAGCAAGTCATCAGTAGTCTGCAAGAAGAGGGAGACACACAGTGAAGAGGTGAGAGCAAGAAATGCTTTAGCTGCATCAATGAGGTAAGAAGATTCCCACTCAGAACTACCATTTCTAGAGGTTTAGGTTAAGGAGAGGTGGGCAGATGGCATGTGAATCCAGACAGCTACACTATTTGGCTCCTGGATTCATCTGTCAACACGAACACTCGATGCTTGGTGCAGAAGCAGCTGCTACATTGCTTTTCAGGCAACAGCATCTTTGGCGAAATGAGATCAGATTATTGAGGAACAGGGGAGGCTCAGGTTCACAGCACAATTGTCAACTCACATGCTCAATTTGTGTTTCAGTCTGCGGCTTTGCAAAGCCCTTTAAGGGATTGTTAAGAGCCATCAAAAACCACCTCTGACATTTAGAGGACAACGGGCCATGAAAGCTTAAAAAAAAAGAACAAAAGGATGAAGCAGCAAAGGATTTAAATCCATATTTTTCTTCTTTCTTTCAATTTGAGTCTCTTTTACAGAATGAGCATACAAAATAAACCAAAATCTTTATTCTGCTGCCACATCTACTCCTATACCAAATCCATATTAGACTGCTTTCAGGACACTTCCTCACCTGCCAAACACAATCCATTTTACCGTCTTGGAAAAAGAGGGAAAGGGCAAATAGCACACTAGAAAAAAGTACACTGTAAAACATTATACTGCAATGTTCTTTTATAGTCTTGCCTCAGGCCATTTGATCAGCTCTGCGTTAAAGGTCATTTCATTTAAGCATGGCAGCCTCTTCAGGGCCGGGTTAGATATTTGGTTTAAAGTGCTGTTAAACAGAATAAGCTGCTGCTATACAGTATATCTTGCCTTATACTTGTATTTTTTTATTGTTACACAAAAAACGTAATCTTCTGAATCATGTTTGGTAACATTTATTGAGTACAGATCGTCATACTTTAGGGCTTACATGTGTGACAGCCAAACAATTCTAGAAACAAAAGTTCCCCAAAACAAAAACGGACATTGCCCTTAATTGAATTTGTGCTTTTATGTCGCTAATGTTTGAATGCGCATCAAAACGTGGGCTAGTTGAATTAGCATTGACTTAACTTATAGTAATGAAAGTGATGTCATTTTGCTGAACATCCATTTGGCTGCTCGTAATGAGATTTTATTGCGACTGTAACATGATTTAGACTTTCTGAATATGGTTCAAAATCATCTTTACATAATAGACCTGGAAATGATAGATCAAACCCATTAGGTGTGTTATGCTGGGAGGGGCTGGTTTTTATGCATCTGTGAAGCGTGAGTCCGGGGAAGCCGTCCAAATGTAAATTTAATTTGCTGTGCATGAGGCTGATATACAGCGTTGGCCGTCCAGATGGCAAAACTGCCGGATCCCGGTGTGCCACATCCATCACTTCTGCCTTGTGATTTGTTTTTCCTGGCAGGAGATCTTGACACACTACACTCACTGGCAGAGGTACGGGAATCAGGGAATCAATACTGCCTCTCTAGTTGTCCCCCCCTTACCCACTCTCTTCAAAACTCCCTCCTCTTCTCTCTGCTTTAAACTCTGTCCTCCAGATTTATTGTAGTAAGGAGGGAGCAAAGTGATGTGGGTGTACTATACGTAGGATAACTTCCCTTGGGATAGCCTAAGCAAATATGTACTTATTTACGCTTCAGCCTCTTCCTACAGGTTATAAGGCTACATCATAATCCTTAAGCTTTAATATCAAAGGGAAATCCAGTAATATGAATATTTGTCTCCTACAAGGAAATTGTTTATTATATAATAACATTTAAATGGACTGCACTTATATAGCGCTTTTCTATCTTATCAAGATACTCAAATCACTTCATTCTACAGCCTGTGCCCTCATTTACCCATTCATACAGCACTCTACTAGATCTACACAAAGATTAATCAGTGCTTTATCACATTCATACACTGATGGGACACAAGTCGGAAGCAATGAGAGGTTCAGTGTCTTGCCCAGGGACACTTCGGCATGTGACTGCTGGTGGAATGGAACTCCCAACTCTTGCATTGGAGGACGACTGCTCTAACCACTCAGTCACAGCCACCCCGTTTGCCACCCCATTTATCGACAGCAACTTTAGTTTACTATTAAAACTTTGATAATTTTTCCCCATCTGTAAAAACTGGATTAACAGCCTACCATTCTTTGAAGAAATGCCCTTGCATGACACCGTTTTAAATACCAAGGTAACATTTTTGCCAAGTTTTTAAAATTTCATTATGTCTGAAATATTGCAAGCGCTCACTCATTGTAATAGTGCTTGGATTATGTGTTGAAAATGATTCACAGCTATAAAAAAAAAAAAAACACACACCACATTTTAGTTCTATATTTGTAAAATTGACAGCAATATAACCATTTATTTGTTTGGCTAAAGTCAATTAGATGTAGCGGCCATCTTGAAATAGGTTGACTTCAAAAGGTCTCCATCTTACCAGTTGTAGATGGGCATCCAGTGACTACTTCTGAGAACTTTCATTAACATCTGTCTGCTGGTAATTATTATATTTTGCTAACACAACAGATAAATGATCACAATAAACAAATACACACACAGCCACAGGCATTTACATTACCACCTGCCATTTGGCGATAATGATGAACTGAGAAACTGAACATATTTGACTTGCATTGCATTAATAAATCCTATTTTATTTCCTAAATTTGATAAAAGCGGGGATGATGTGTAATTCAACTTTCACCACATCAAAGTATCAACCACATGTCATACCATTACATGAACTGTGTGTATAGTGCAAGCCTCTAATAAAACACTAGAATGGATGCGCTTGTTACTGGGGGATCCATCAGCCACCCAGGATTTGTGTGTAGGTCAACATTTCATGCGGTCATGACCTGACTGATATCCAATAACATTACCAATTCATGGCATCCTGCTTCAACGCTTGGCTTCTTTTTCACCCGTGACAATTCAATGCAGGCTTCAGTATGTGGGAGCTTACCATGCAATTTAGAAACGATGATGAAAACTGACAGGTAGTTTTGGCTGACTTGCCAGAAAAGGAGACACAAATTTTGGAATATATTTATTTCTATGCAATACTTCTCTAATAAAACTGCATTTTAATGTGATCCATTTAATAGTTCCGGGACTTTGACTCAACACCACAAGATTATAATTAATGTTCAAGGTTTTCTTGAAATACTGCACAGAGTGTTGAGTTTATTGATGTGAGCTTTGTCATACCCACAGGAAAGATGCCCCAACAGATAAGCTTATAAACAAGATGTACCTGTAGTTCATTTTATGGCGGTACTTCTGAAATGCTAAAAGCAAAGACTCAGAGTTTGAAAAGCATCATTAATCTAGCTGTAAAGTGCTGAAGCATTGGTGAACCTACAGCACAGCTCATTTATCTGCCTCTGCAGAGCAGCAGAGAGCTCACTCCTCAGAGGAAACCTGGGGAGACAGTTGGAAAAAGTGGATGAAAAAGAAACACTATAGAGTGAAACCTTGCGGTTTTCACAGAAAGCGAACAGCGTTGTTGATGCTCTGTAAACACTGTAGTTTCAGATGCTTTAGTTTTGAAGCCTACAGAGACAAATATAAACTAATAATGATACATGTTATAGAAGCACGTTGACTGATAGTGGCTCATCCACTAATTGTACCATCAAAGACGATGCAGACCAGGAAATTCCAACCTGACTCAGCCATAGGTGCCCTGGTGCTTTCTTTAGTACCGCCATGCTGCTTTTCGATCTGTAAGGATTGATAATGGTCCTCCATAATGAGTTGTCCAGGCTGAGCCGAGCTCCACATGTGCTCTCTAAGGCTTAGTCAGCAGTCACATTCTACCGAGCACCAGGTTATCTACGACTCTAAAAACACTTATCTGTTCCCTGCTAATACCCAACTGCCTTGCAGCATCCAGCACAACTCCTTAATAGCTACAATATGGAGTTGGTGTCTTTACTACAATTCTCTACACTTGTACACTGCTACTCTGAATACATGTTTCCCTCTTAATGCTGGCCCGTAGAGGCAGAGTGGGGGTAGGGGTTGCTCTTCAGGGAGAAATCTCGGTGCTGCTGCCGCGGCACTCGAGAGCGAGAGACACCTTCTCTGTGATATCCTGTTGGTGTGTCTCTGCGGAGAGCCGAGGGTGTTCACATTGTTTTCTCTCTGGTCTAATTTGATGAATGCTCTCTGGCACACAACGTGTCTCTTTGGAGACGAGCTGAAAGTCAGGAGGACACTGAAGGCATCTGAAAGGTTTATCTGAAGCATGCCTTTGCTGTCCTGTTAATGTATTCCACTGAGGATGCTTGCTGTTTTCTTTTTGCCTTTTTTTTTTTTTTTTACCTCCACTGCAAGCCTTTTCTTTTTTGTGCCAAAATAAGCCCATACTTTAGGTTTTCTTTTGACATTGCGGATCAGAGAGAAAAACAAATAATGTTTAATACGATGCTCTATAGCTCAGGATTTGGTGTAGAATCAGCTGTTTTTCAAAAATTCTAAACTTGCCGTGTCATCAATAGCCAGAATTGTATTTTTATTATTGCTGTTTGGTTTAACTGTATGCAAACCTACCAATTTTTCATCTGCCTTTGTGGGGAGTGGTGGCGCAGAGGTTAGAGAAGGTGGGCCTGTGATCGGAAGATTGCCGGTTCAAGCCCTGGTACCGACAACATCAAAAGTGTGGGTGGGGTAGGTGAAGCTCCCACACCTGCCCCTACCCTTGTTCGCCCCACTCTGGGCCCATCTGCTCCCTAAACAGGTCTCTCTAGAAAATGAGTTCTCGTGGCTCAATGAGACTACCTGTATAAATAAAAGGTAAATGAAAAATAAAATAAAATCATATATATGTAAGCATCCACAGAGCCATGTCTAATTTTAGATTAAGACCCCAGATAAATAAATAAAAAGTGTCTTGATGTGAAACGCCCCTTATCTGCAGAAAATGCACCCTCTTTTCCACTGACAACATTGACAGGATTTTACATTACGAACACTTTAAGATCATAGAAATTTTGTGAAATATCATCAGAAAAAATTATTAAACAATATCAATGGGGAATGTGCAATTGAGACACATGTTAGCCTGAGTGTTTAGAATGTATTACACAGGTTATTCTATTTCTAAAACCTTAAATGAATTTGGAAAAATGTTGAAAATGGATAAAGACCACATGAGCAGCTGAATACACCAGTGTTCGACACAAATTGCCAAATGTCCATCTTTATAAAGGTAATTATGAGTAAATCTTCCACTTTTTGTTAATTACATTGCATGCCTAATGGTTGAATTAAACGTTGATGCTTAAAACTAATTGTGCTTTGTGTGTTTAGTAGTAGATATATTCCAAATATATTATATTACATTATATATTCCAATTCCTACATGTGTCCAGTTTCATTACTTTGTCTAAACAGGTCTCACTTGTAAATTAGTCTTCTAGGCTCAATGTGACTCATCTGTCTAAATAAAGGTTGAATGAATGAATATGTTGCAACTTCTCGTTGCATAAGTTAAATTTTTGTTGGGTATGATCAGTTAAAACTAAATTGATTTTGCACAAAGTGTTCAGTAGGTTGTGTAATGTAAAAGGTACACTATTTACTAAATTTCACTGCAAGGCAAAGTTCCTCACCAAATGCCTTAGGTGAGCCTCTACCTCCACCATAACAGCTATCTTGTTTGTGTGTCCGAGTTGTATTTACTTATTCATTACTTTATCGAACAAAGAACATGCATCTATACAAAAGAAAGGTGCAATTTACATACAAAAAGGTGCAATTCAAAATGAGTATTGCAAATAAAAGATTGGGATGGGTGCAACCAAAGAAAATACATTAATAATAAAATAGTGAAGAACGGAAAAAACAAAAGAAACTAAACAAAGGGCTAAGCTTTAGTTTCTAAATCATACTCTTAAATTGAAAAACAGAGTTGTTGGGCGTACCTATTATGCATCAGTTTAAGAGCTTTGCATTACAAAATAAAGTCGTTGTGAAAAACAGAATTTTGGCTTAACTTTAAAGTATTTGGTTTTGTGGATGAAAACTTCATGAGAAAGTCCTTGTTGTAATTGTCCATAATAAGGCCGTAAGTTGTCTTTTTTAGAACAGTTGTTTCAAAAGACATGGTTATTTGTTCCAATACCAAATCAAGTGACCGGAAGGATGGATTCCATTTAAGGTTTTAAAGTGGATTTCTTTGGCTCTTGGAGTGATTGGTGATTATATATAGTATTTGGTACGTAACTTATGAATTGATTGTGGTGAGTAAATTTGATGGATGGGATTTTTAAATGGAAGAGTGGGATACAGAATATTGTCAAATGTGTGCCACATGTTCTTATTAGAAAGTTTAGAATTCTTAAAGGAACATTTTCCAATCAATAATTGTGTTAAAAGGGAACAATGGGTGAATGAGCCAGAGCACCTGCAATCAAGCATAGAACAAATATAGGAATAAACTTAATAATAAATGATTTTGGTTTGTTTCTAAATTATACTCATGACATAGAACATTGTACGAGAACAGGCAACAATTATTATCAACTAATTGTAACACCGACCAAATGCTTTTTTCCATCCAGCCCTTACTAAACGGTTTGTTCTTTACTGTGATATAGTAATAATTTCAGATTAGTGTTATGTGGAGTATATGTCGGCGGTTGGCTCACCCTGGGTTACATTTCTGCATGGACGGAGCGATCTTACCATGAGCATCATGTCAATTCTGTTGTAGTTTCTGTTCTCGAGGCAACTCCATCACGCTGTTCTTAAAAACATTTTTTTTAATCTAATGAATTTTTTTATTCTAATTATATCGTTTAATTTAGAGACTGTGTTTTACAATTAATCAGTGAGCGAAGATTAACTTGAATTTTTAGCACACATTAAATATGCAATTCTCACTGTGGTATGTGCTACAGTTTTAAGGTTATTAAAAATTTACAGCCAGATATCAAATCTTAGCTGTGAATGTTCAGGCTATGTGAAACTAATCGGCCTTTATGCCTGAAATACAACTAAAGCAAACATGAGTTTGATGGAGTTTTATGAAAAAAGTCACAACTGTTACCAACTATACTTGTTTTTGTGCATTTCCAGTACTTATCCTCGTATTTGTTCCTTTTATCTAACAGTATTCGTGGAAAATCACATAAAGTCTCCAAAGAAAGCCAATATTACAGTTAAAAAATTCCATTTATACCTTGTCTGCAACGAGCAACTGACAACCTTAAAAGAAAAAAAAGAATCAGTATTCTCTGAACGTCACTTCTCAGAACATGCAGCATTATTTGTCATGCTGGCAACTATTTGCACTGATGGCAGCCTGTTAGGGCTCATATGTGACCAGAGCTGTGGTCTGCACAATGGACTAAGTTTTCAGTCTTGCTGTAACACATCATTAGAAGGCGAGTGAGAGGGCAGAAAGGGGTGTTGGGACAGGGCTCATGGCTAGAAACAGGATAAAGATGACCTTTTTCGCTGAGATAATAACACCTAGAGATTCTATTATAAAAAAAACAACAGTTTATAACACTAAAATGGAGGCTTTAGCCCTTTAAGGATTGTGCGCTATAGTCTATTTACCCATGGCAGCTATCATACAGCAGTAGCAACATAGCTCTTATCAGAACGCCTGATGACAACCGAGTATCTAACTTTGCACCCTGGAACTAGGTCGATGTTGATGAATAATTTAGTCCCAGATGCTCAATAGATTCCAACAGAATAATGAAGGCATGTGGGCCTCTCAGACTGTGAAGTCAGCTCAGTGTATTGCCTGGCCTTCGCCCACACTCTTCCTACTACTGGCCTGACAAGCTGTCAGCATCCTATACTGACACAGATACAGACTCGCAAAACTGAAAGACAATGAAATGACGTTATCAGTATCACAGGAGGCTTGCCACAAACAAAACGCAACATACTTATGTTCAAACCATCTAGATTCTCTCGGTTGTCTCTTTAACACCTAGTAGAGAAAAAAAAAATCTGACTCTGGGCTTCATGTTGACGCGACAGATTGTCACAACTATTAGGGCTGGAGTGATGAGGAGTAGAGAATAACCATCTGGGTTGAAAAGGGGCTTTTCTCAACTGCTTCCACTCTCTAGAGGCGTTACGCAAAAATCAGAAGAAAAAAATCATAAATACATCTATACATTACCAAAAAACACATTAAAGATTTAGCATTTCTTGAAGAAATGCATCTCACCTGCTGTAATCCATGTCAGATATTTAAACTAAAAACATCTTACCTTGAAAAATAGCAGATTTATTGACCTATTAGTCAAATATTAAGAATAATGTCATGCACCACTGCACATATTACTGACAGATGTAGCTCATTTTGTTAACACTTGAAGTCAAGGTTTCTTTATTGTCATGCTCATCATATGTGGTACATGTGACGGAACAAAATTGTGTACACAGGGTCCCAGTTACATCCAACAAAAGCATAAATTGTAAAATAAAATAAAAAAACAGTAATTTTTTTCATTTAGCCTTTATTTATACAGGTTTGTCTCATTGAGCCACGAGAACTCATTTTCTAGAGAGACCTGTTTAGGGAGCACATGGTGGGGGTTAAGGGCCTTGCTCATGGGCCCAGAGTGGGGCGAATGAGGGTGGGGGCAAGTGTGGGTTTTTCACCTACCCCACCCACAATTTTGATGTTGTCGGGGCCGGGACGTGAACCGGCGATCTTCGGATCACAGGCCTACCTCTCTAACCTCTGCGCCACCACTCCCCAGATCTAAGATATGAACTAAGAAATACGCTAAACAGTAATAGCACAAAAACAATACGCCGAACAGCAGCAGCACGAGCATGAGTCTGTGTGAGCAGATGAGTACGAATGAGCACAGCAGCGTGAAATAAATCAGCAGCGTGAGATCAGCAGCATGCAGCAGGTGCAGTTTGTGTTGGAAATTAATCTCATCCACCACTACACCAAATTTTGCTCCAAATCTGTAAAACTGTCTGGACTACAGTGGTTTGTTTCCAAAGGTCAGTTAGCTCTGGCAGCCACCTTGTATTTGGTTAACTCCTAAAGTTAATTAGGTTTAAATGTACGTTCGCCCTACATTAGAGCTGCCATTTCTAACCCGTACCAGGAACCTGGCCTGACCCAGATTAAGACCGGGCCGGGCCATAATAATGTGTTTCTTGCGCGGGCTGAGCCGGTGTCGGGCCGGGTTGGTATTGGGCTTTTGATTGCGTCAGCAGATGCATGCGGCTGATGATCCATTTATATGGCAACATGGCTTGCCATAAAATCACCATCTGCATTTATGCCATTTGACTGCATGCTAACTGGAATTGAAAGAGTTAAAAAGTTCAGTTAATCTTCATATGGGACTATACTGCCAGCAATCCATTAAGCCGAAATGGACGTTCATTCAGCTGATGCACTCAGATGACGCACGCAATTAACAACCCAAACAGGTGAAATCCCAAAGCAGGCATGTCAGAGCAGGGTCCGAGTCTGAATAATGCAGAATGCAGGCAGAAGCTGAGATTTAATGCGATTTGACGGCCATGAAAGGACATACACTCAGTCATCTCTGATCTTCTGCCCATTTTATTCAGCCACGTGCATCCGTCGACTATTAATAACTATATAAGCAGTCAAAGCTTAATTAAAAATGGTGGTGGTGTGGGGGGGGAGGTCAGTTTCGGACCTGTAATTACTGTTAATTTGTTGGGTTGGGTGGGGTTCGGAAATTATGGCTACGGGCTGGGGCCGGGTCGGATCAGATTTTTTGGGCCCGAATACAACTCTACCCTACCTTCTCCTCTTAAAGGTTGAACTGTACAGACCAAAAAAACAATTAAAGCAAGAGCACACTGGTAAAACAGAGCCCCAACAAACATAAATAACTCTTTGGTTTACTTTAACATTCTTCAAATATATTTTCGCAACGTAATTCACTTTTTGTATCTAATCTCTTGACTTCCACTTGATGTTCCATGAGCTTTAACTAAGCTTGTTTATCCTAAACCCCACTTTGGACACAATCTTTCTACATAAAATGGCATTGTGATTGAAATTACAGAAACTTAAAATCAAATTATAATGTCATAATATTAAAGTATTTTTTCTATCATTAATACATACAGTACTGTAAAATATGCTTTATTTTATTCTAAATACTATAAGACGGTGGTTTACACATTTTCTGTGATGAGATGCACTTTCTCATGGGAATAAGAACTTTTGCTTTATTTACAAAAAAAACAAAAAAAACAGCTGCGGTTGCTGCAAGTGGACCTCAGGCTGAGCATCAGTGTCATTAAAAGAGAAAGGTCTGAGGCTCCCCATCTCCTCCCTTGGTACCCACATGTTTCTCTTGCCATACATCTTCCTTAGGGCTTAAGTCACCACACCACAGACAGTCTAACAAGGTGCTGGGAGGCAGCTTTTCGCTCCCTGTAAACTCACAGCATGTACCATGGAACTAAGGAAACGCACACATTTTAGCTTGAAATTAAAGCAATGAGCAAGTACTTTAAAACAGAACAGTGAGTAATAAACTGTGTAAGTAAACAAAATAAAAATCAGCTTTTGATAAAACAATAAGGATTGGGAACATGCGAGCTGTGTTAGTCCACTTATTAGTCTGTTCCACAGCTTCAGAAAAGCTTTGGCTGTGTAAAATGAAAGGCTGCATTTAAGAAAGGAACATAAAGGGACAAGTACAGGCGAGTGTTGGAGTGTAAAGGTGTTCTTCTATACAAGAGGATCAGATAAACGGCAGACAGAGAACAAATTAAAAAGTGTAAGCTGCTCTTGCCTATATATGTTCCCTCTCTGAGACTGGAGGAGTGCTTTGTGAAGCCGTTTTTATTTTTTAAAGCAGCAGCTTCAAGGAATTGCTTTGTAGACATTAGTCAAGTTACTCTGGACACAATTCAGCTCATCTTCCAGCAACAGTCATCTGCATGGCCTCAATGCAATTTTTAAACGGATATGGCTCAGGCACCAAAGTAACCAGGATAGTTGTCTGGCTACGTAGGAAGAATCACCAAGTCCATTTCTCAGTCAGTGTCTGTGTCACACTGACACCATGTCCATCACTGACTCACAGCAAATCATTTGTGACTTGTGCCTAATTCGTTCTTTAAGACAGCTCCAGACATTATGTACGACGTACAGCTGACATTTCAGTTTCTTATTTAGCCTTGTGCTTATTACTTATCGCTGGAGATCCGTTAACTAAAGACATTGCATTTCCTGTGAACATGCACTTTGAATGCTTATTGCACAAGAACTTGCTGAAAAGCAGCTGAAATTAGCAAAAAAAAAAAAAAAAACAACTGAAAAGCAGCTGAAAAGTCAGAAAAAAAGCTTTGGAGGTGGAAGGAGCTGATATGAGCTAAATAAAATGTGGAATTACCTTAAAAAAGTTAAAACAACATCAACAGAACCAAATAGTAGATGAAAAAGCTGAAGCCAGCAGAAAACAGCTGAAAGGAGCATTAGCTGAAATTAGCAGAAATAAGTTAATTAGGCAGAAAGTAGCAGAAAATTCCATGGAAAACTTCAATTTATTTAAAGAGCTGAAATTACCAAAAAAAGTAGCTGAAAAGGCAGAACACGCTTAAATTAGCAGAAGAAAGCAGAAATAATAAGTTTGGTTAAAGAAGTAGTAATGAGAAAAAAAAAGTGCAAAGTATCTGAAAAAAGCTGAAATAAGCAAAAACAGCAGAAAAGTAGCTAAAAATCAGAAAGCATTTTAAATTGAAAGAAGGTTGTTGAGAGAGTATATTTTTATTGAATTAGGCTGAAAAAACATTTAAATGAGTGCAACAAAATCTGAAATTAGCTGAAAAAACTAAAATCAGCATAAAAGTTCTAAATAGTCGCTGAAATAGCAGATAAGGCTGAAACTTGCATACATAAACTGAAAGGAGCACAACTGAGATTAGCAGAAATAAGTTAGAAGCAGCACAAAATTGTTTTAGCCAACAGAAATAATCTGAAAGGATCACAAAACAGCTGAAAAACAGCTGAAAGTAGCTGAAAAAAAAAAGTTTAAATTTGAACAAGGAAGCTGAAAGAAGCTGAACCAGAACAAACTGTGAAAGGAGCAGTAAAAGGTTGTAAACAGATCTAAAGATTTGAAGGATATAAAATGAGCTCAATTCATTTTCCATGAGGAAAAAAAAAAAGTGGCAGAAAAGGCTAAATATTTCAAAAAGCTAAAGTTGCACCAATACCAAAAGTCATAGCAGGGTTGTCCTGAAAGAGCTGATTGTTTTCTGGATTGTTGAAATTGCTTGAAAACTGCTGGACGAGAAACACACCGAAAAAATGTACGGAACGAGGGCTTGTAGTCACCTCAGAGTGTGAGTGCATGCAAAGCTTTTAGCAGAAAACACCAGAGAAGGCCAGCTGCCTCGTGTTACCTTGATGCTCTAAATGATAAAATTTGACTGACATTCATTAGAAGTATCTGCTTCCATCTCTCTCCTACTTGAGTTTCTGTGTTTCTTCTCTTTTTCCTCGATGCTGTACCATAGAAATGCATTACATTGTCAAATTTGTCTCCTTATCCTTGGTTTTACACTTCACAGATAAAATAAAATAAAACCTGTTGTCAATGAGGCATTTTCCCTTTTGGATGCCCTGATGTTTTATCTGAAATCCAGTCTGGAGCACTTTGACTCGCCTTGGTAATAATCTGGCCTAGGAGCAAGAACTGCCCAGGAGGAATATCCTACACTAAAGATAAGCTGGTGAAAGAAGAAGGCATATCAATTACCAGAGAACTGCTCTTAAGCATGGTGCTTTCTATCTAAATTCTTACATACAAACAAATTTCATTACAGGGAAATTCTTTGGTTTCATTCAAAAACAGAGTTTGCAGTTCTTCTTGTTCACATACGTTTTCCCTCAGAATCCCAAAATAGACGACAAACATCAGCATGATGTGTGTTTTGAGAAAAAGAGAGCAGAAGTGGAGATATGCAGCTTGGCCACAAATCACTGTCTTCCTGACTTCACCTGCATCTTGACATGCAGTCCCAGTCCCTCATGAGGTGACGGGAACAAATTTGTCATCCTAATATAGATGCCATCATTGCCGAGATGAATGTACTCAGGCCTAATTCCCATGTGTAACGTTTGCAAAAAAACATGACACGAGGAAGGAGGCAGAGCAACTTTGCCCTACAGCTGCAGACCAGGTTGCCTGTAGTTCTCACAGAATGTCACAGTAATCAGATTTCTTTTTGTCCTCCAGGATGACTTCACCACGAGCCAAGTGAGATTGATAAAAACTAATGAGTGATGACCAAATTCAATAAGGAAAAAAGACAAAGCAATCTCAAAGTCATAAAAAAGCTAAACAAAAGAAAGACTAAAGCATGGGCCATTTATATGGACTCAAAATTCAAAGCATTTTTTTCAAACTAGAGAATTGCATTTCCTGCAAAAATGCAGTGAGAATGCATATTGCTGAAGAACTTGCTGAAAAACAGCTGAAATTAGCTAAAAAAAAAAAAACATGCTGAAATGTAGCTGAAATGGTAGAACTTAGCAGAAGGAAGCAGAAAGAACCCATTTGCTGAACATGGTTTAAAGCAGCAGCATAAAAATGAATAAACAGCTTAAAAAAGGCTGAAATTAGCAAAAAAAAAAAAAAATAGCTGAAAAGGCCAGAAGACACTTCAAAAACCAGAAGAAAGTGAAGAGAGCACAATTGTGCCCAATTAGGCTTAAAAAAGCAAAAATGAGCACAAAAAAGTGGATTTTCTATGAAAAAAGCAGAAATAAAAAAAATAAATATATTTGAAAGGAGCTTAAATTACCAGAAGGGAGTGGAGAGAGCACAATTTTGCTAAATTAGGCTGAAAAAAGTTAAAATGAATGCAAAAAAATATTGATTTAGTTAGAAATGCTGAAATTAGCATAAAACTGTTAAATATTAGCTGAAATAGTAGAAAAAGCTGAAACTTACAGAACTAAGCTGAACGGAGCAGAAGATGCTGAAATTAGCAGAAATAATCTGAAAGTGGCACAAAACAGATGAAAAAACAGCTACAATTATCTGAAATCAGCTGAAAATTTTTTGTATTCACATAAGGAAGCTGAAAGAAGCTGAAGCAGAACAAAATGTGAACGAAGCAGTAAAAGGTTGAAAACAGATGTAAAGATATGAAGGATGTAAAATGAGCTCAATTCATTCTCATTAAGAAAACAAAGTGGCACCAAATGCTAAATATTTCAAAAAGCTAAAGTTGCACCAGTACCAAAAGTCATAGCATCCTTCTCCAGAAACAGCTGAACGTTT
This sequence comes from Nematolebias whitei, assembly GCF_014905685.2. Lineage (NCBI taxonomy): Eukaryota > Metazoa > Chordata > Actinopteri > Cyprinodontiformes > Rivulidae > Nematolebias > Nematolebias whitei. The sequence goes on from NC_056498.1 coordinate 52,626,363, forward strand.
TGATCTTTGATTTGTTTTGTTGAAATAGCAGAAAAATTGTGGATTGAAAAATATGCTGAAACATGTACTGAAGAAAAATTGATCACAATAGTATGAATGCTTCATAAGCGTTCACACAATTAAATCATATAAGCTTTTTTTGGTGTTTTTACATGAGCTATAGAGTTGGTATGAGCCCATTGATTATTGTATGGTAATACAGTAATACTGTGTTAATTTTTTTGCCAGATTTCAGCACGACAACTAATAAACTCGTGACTTAAAATGTAAATCTATTTCCATATAAAGAAAATTCCTTACTTGACGTCACACCAATTATTTTCAGCTCTCTGACAAACTAACAAGCTTGATTTTCTGGCATGTACACACGTTTATTTTATTTTCCTACCATCTGAAGATGGTTTTATCTTAAATTCATCGGGTAAATCTAGTAATGATGATACTTTTTATTACCCTTCCATCCTTCTACAGATTTGCCTGTATTTTTCGCAATCTGGTGCTGAGATAATTGCGCTCTTGACAAAATTGGTGAACAGAAAGATTTCAGTAAAACACTTAGCTATAATTTTATTTAAAGTTTTGCTATGAAACAACACGTTATGCAAATTTCTATCAAAACCTAATACATTTGACTTTGCTGCAATTTCTCATCTAGTTTCAAGAAACATATTTTTGTGTGATCATGATGACAAAGAGACAAAGTGCAATAAGAACCTCTGCTATAAAGGAGCTATTGGATGCAGAACTACAGCAGTGTATGACTTACGGTTTCTATTAGCTCATGGAAAAACATTCTAGAACTGGAGAGCGTTCAATGCAGCCTAATGAGCAGTCGGCACAGACTTCCTGTTTATGGTTTCACCATATAAACCAGCTGATCGCAGAATGCTGCAGGTGTTGCATCTTATGTTTAACAGTTGGCCTCAAACTATGTTGTGTTTTCATTAGTCACAACAGCAAATGTCCTGGGAGAGTACAATGTGGTTCATAAAACATGCTGAAAAGCTGTCAGTGTTTTCTTCAAACTAACACTTTTTAAAAACAGACAGACGTTCATTCTGCGTGGGCGTCATTCTTGTTGTTGAGTCAGATTTAATGGGCTGATTGGTTGTCCGGTACCAATAAAAACGGTGTAAAACGTTCAAAATGTTTATCGTAATAATGGTATGGGTAACTACCACTGAGCCAAATGGTTAAAACATTTCTAGAAAATGTAAGAAAAATAAATAAATACAATGAAACAAACACAGCTCAGCTGGCTAACGTGGCATTTTTTTAACTGCTCACACAAAGCTTTACCTTCAACTATGTTAAAATTACGAAGGCTATTCAAACCCAACAACTAATTTCTACAAACAACTTTACTTGTACGTATTCACTGCTGCCCAGATGTATTAAAGCAGGAATCACATGGGCTATAAGAATATAACACAATGCTGAAGGGCAGTTTCTTTAATGGCCTCTGGTGAGGCTGAGATGATGGATACGATCTGTCACTGGAAGATAGTGCCGCAGGCCTGGGGTCTGGTGCAGGTTTAAAGTCTTACTTCCTTTACCATCTGTCAGCACTGGGTGGGCACAACACCATGACTGGGTGTGGGGCACCTCACCCCAGGACTACCAGAGATGCCACGCCTCACATCACAGACAAGATGAAAAGGTCATTAAGGATAACATGAACAGGGGAGAGCTGCCCATCCAACCTGTTTTCACTAGGGGCGGCTGTGGCTGAGCGGTTAGAGCAGTCCAGTGCAAGAGTTGGAGGTTCGATTCCACCAGCAATCACGTGCTGAAGTGTCCCTGGGAAAGACACTGAACCCGTCATCGCCTCTGCCCATCGGTGTATGAATGGGATAAAGCACTGATTATTCTTTGTATAGATATAGTCATTGGTGGACAGTAATGGAGTACATTTACTTGAGTACTGTACGTTTTCTGAGTATTTTTACTTTACTTGAGTATTTGTGTCTTTGGGAACCTATGATTTTTATTCCACTACATTTCAAAGACAAATATTGTACTTTCGACTCCACTACATTTTTAGGAAGCTTCTAGCTACTTGTTCTTTTTGGCTCAGCTTTGTAATCCGCTGTTGCTGCTTTTTTTTTTTTTTTTTTTTTACAGTGGCCGAGGTGTAAAAGAACAATATTAAAAAACAAAAAACAGAATTTCATTTCAAAAATGCAACAAAAACAACAAAAACGCAACAACATTTGAAAAAAAAAAAAAAAAAAAAAAAGAATTACATTGAAGTGCCATTTGAATCCCCATGCCATAATATGGTATATTTTGTTTAAAGGTGGGCTAATATTTATTTTATTAATCTCATTTTATATGCTTGACTCCCTCTACCATAAAACACAACCATATTTACACAAGATGAATTTAGTTAAAATAATTCAATCTAATTTTAAATGCAACTTGGGTTTACTGCCATGTCCCCTTTAATGTATCCTGAAATTAAGTTACAATTCTAAACAAACAAACAAACAAAAAAAATTAAATATATTTTAATTGTACTGTTTATAATAGTTCTCATCCAATGACTTTTTATGATATCAAAATATTTTTATGCTTAAATTATTAAAAACAAATTGAGTATCTGAGTCAACTGTCCACCCTGTTACTCTAAAATACCCGTCACCCCCAGTTTGGCTTAATGTAATTCTGTTTTTTTTTTTTTTCAAATGTAATTCAGTTTTTTCACCACTTCCACTTTGGCCATTTCCGCTTTGGCTTAATGTAATTCCGTGTTTTCAAATGTTGTGTTTTTTCAAATGTAATGTTGCTTTTTGAAATGTAATTCCGCTTTTTCATATGTTGTTCATTTACACCTCAGGGCCACCGTAGTTTTTCTTTCCTTAAATGCCGTTGGCCAGTTGTTGATTCAGGTATTATGCTAGATTCATCTGTGCAGAACATTCATCGCTTTGTAAGCTTCTATGTTACGTATGACAGAACTTTCAGTTATCAGCGTTACCGTTTCCTCTCCTGTTAAGTTGTTGCCGTCTACATGCACGTTTACACACATACACAACGCTGTGTATGAATATTAAAGCTGAGGAAAAGGATTAAATGTGCATCATCTTTTAGGGATTTCCATGACTTTCCACAGACATGTAAAATGCAGGGAAGATATTTGTGGTTTTATCAAGGCATGTGGTGTTAGAGTGGTTCTACATGTCAATACATCATCAGGTGGTTTCAGAGAGTTACACCGTTCTGTAAAATCACTCAAAACAATACAGCAATGTGCTGATATTAGAAAATATAATATGTATTTTTGAATACACGAGTATTTTTAAATGCATGTACTTTTGACTACTTACATATTTCCAAAAGCAAGTACTTCAGTACTTCAACTTGAGTAAACGTTTGACTGAGCAAGTTTTACATGCAGTTGGGTAAATTTAACCATGAGTATCAATACTTGTACACAAGTACTTTGTCCGCCACTGGATATAGCAGAGTGCTATATAAATGAGTAATTGAGAGCACAGGTTGTATTGCAAAGCACTTTGAGTATCTACAGATAGAAATACGCTATATAAGAACAGTCCAATTACCATTGGCTCTAATGAAATGGCTTCAACCAAAAGTTTTTTTCAGACAATGACTGAATTATCTGCTGAATATTTTATTTTTCAGCCTCGGTAAGTTGTAAAACACGATTTTATTGCAAAAACGAAACAATAAAAGGCGATGAAATCAAATGCACACCTGTCAGTAAATTAAGTGGTTTGATTTTAGTTGCTATGTGTTCATTTTAAATCCTTTGATAGTACAATGGTGAGTCCCTTACATCTGCAATGCAGGGACATCTTATACTGAGGATATATATGTTTTTTTTCCATTCCTTTTTTATTTCTTTTTTTAATAATCAAATGCTGTCCAAGCTAAATTAAACTAAAAAAAAGTGCAGCATGTTTCTCCAGCTGACACATAAGTTGACATCTTGCATGGAGAAAGAACCCCTGCTGATTAATCACTTTCTCATTAAATGCAGAAGATTGTGTGCTTCGTTGATAACCTCTGACTTTACCACGGATGGATCTGCCTTTCAAGTGGTAAACCCACTGATCTTAATTTAGGGGTATAAGGAAGAGCTCATTTTCATTATGCCATCTGACACTTTACAAAACGAGGAAATCAGTGGTTAAAAATTATGAAAAGATTCGTAACGCAAATATGACTGAACAACAAATATGGAGCATATTGCTTCAATCTTAACATATTTATTATAGTCCAAGCATGCAATTTCATAACTATTTACATTAATATTATATATATTTAAAACAAATGGTATTTTTTTCTTTAAAGCACATAAATGAACAAGAAATTTGGAGTGATTTATTTTATAAAAATAGCGTGCTATATAGAAAATAGGATCTATTTAAGCAGGTTGTTAATAAACAATATTTACCAATGGTACTTTTGAACCATTAACACTTTTGCACCCACCCTTAGTGGCAAAACGTCCAACATGGCTCCACTCGGGCTGCTGTTTAACACACTGTATTATTTAACATTATTAGTACTTAGCGTATGTTTTACATCTTTTAGCGCAGTATTTTTCAAAGTAGGGCTGCCAGGGGGAGCTCAGAAAGCTGGAGAGAAGAAGATAACAAAATAAATAAATAAATACAATTGTAATAATAATGCTAAAAATTGCCCACTAGGACAATCTGTATCTGTCATTTTCACATAAAAACACTCGAGAGAGAGGTTAGAGTTATTTTGTTTTGTTCTTCTGATCAACAGTTTGTTAAAAAAGTTGTTTTTTTTCAGTAGGAATAGAATACAGTGTTTAAAGCATGTTAGTTAACATCTTTAATGCTCACAAGCTGTAATAATTATTTGAATATAGTGAATAAAAGTTCAAACATTCTAAAAGTTGATGTTTCTTCTTTACATATTTTGTAGCATTGTTTGTAGGTTAGCGAGGAGGACCTTGGCCAGAAGCTAATGCTGTTTGGGGGTCCACGATGTTGAAAAGTTTGGGAACCCCTGCTTTATTGTACCGTTTAGCACTCGTTTAGTATATATCTAAGGATGGCGCCATCTAGTGGGCCTTCCTTGTCTGTTCTAGTGTGTCGCCTCATTAATCCTGATTGGTTTCTCCTTTGTCTGGTCCCAGCTGTTTGTAATTATGTCCTGTCCTGTTTGTGTATACAAGCCTGTCTGTGAGTCTTGTCCTTTGTCGTGTCATCATTGGGTATTGCCTTGTCCCGTCTGATCCTGCCTTGATCCCATCCTGATTCAGATTTGTGAGTTTGCTGCCACGTCAGCCTTTTGATTTATTATTATTAAAGAGTATTTATTTTTTGTAAATCCTGCAGTCCAGAGTCTTGCCTGCAAAAGTGAGTTCCTTCCTGCCCTGTCCGAAACCCTGACAATATCTTAGTGTATATCTTAGATCAGGGGTGCCCAATACGTCGATTGCGATTTACTGTTCGATCGCAAAGGCATTTTGGGTAGATCACATGGCATTAAAAAAATAGATGTCAGCCTATCATCCATCCTCAATATGAAATCTGTCGATTGATTTACAGTGCGGACAGTCACAGCCCTCATGCTCTCAAACCAAGTCTCAGAGTTGAGCTTTTCGAGAAACTCCCCAAACTCGCCCCTGAAGGTGTGAAATTCTCCGTGTGTGAAGTCGCACACACAGGTGGCTGAAGTCCAACGTTTTTCTGCACCAACAACAGTTTTAATAAATGGCAAAGAGCAGAGTGTTTTTGTGCTACTCACCCGTTTTCAGCATAAAGAAGCAAACCTGATCAAATCTAGGGTCCAAAGAGACAATGTATTTAAGTGTGATCATGCAGATGCTGAATGCACATTGAATGCAGCTGAGCCCGGCATCGGGGTTACCAGATAAATTTTAACAATCTTATTTACACCCTCCTTTTCTGTGCACATGTTCAACAAACACAACACACATCTCATCTTACATCTTTACTCAGCACAAATTACAGTTTAGGTCAAAATAATATAATTTTAATGCCACAGTATAGGTCATAATTTCTTATCTGGCAACCTGACTGACATGGAAACTAAAACGTTTTTCATCTAAACCAGCTCATTTTTAGTTTATTACCCCCAATAAACATAAAAAAATAAAAATAAAATAAAAAAAAACTGGAACCCTGAGTACACAATTTTGTTCCACCTCATGTACCACATGCAAATGACAAAAAAAAAAAAAAAAAAAACTTGATCTTGAGCCTCAAGCTGTGGGAATGTGTATTTTATAAGTAAATGTAACTTTGTAGTGCAGTGTTTTATTTTTAAGCTTTAACCTATGTGACCCATGTGTTATTTTAACAGGATGCAACACCACGTCAGTGTCATCTCTCCATCTGGTAGATGTTAACAACGCAGACTGTCACGAGATTTCGCTGGCGGCCATGTTACAACAAAATTATGCTTTTTTCTCTCATTACTTCTGTGTTGATACGTTTGTAGTAGTACTACACATTTTTTTCATTTCTCCAGGCAACTGAGTGATGAGAAGTGTTAAGTTTGCATTTAGGTGTCACGGTTGTGGGAGGATGGACCCAGGATGCAGACTGACAAAAGGAGCTCACCAAAATAAAAAAAAAGTTTATTATATAGCAGAACAAAATGCTGATGTGGCAGCAAAAACTACATGAGCTGCGAATAAGCACAAGAAGCCATAAATAAAACTTAACACAAACCAACAGTGCTCAACTGGAGTGAGCTGAGCTGATGGACTCAAAGAACTGATCAGTGGAGTGGCTGCAGCTGCGACACAATTAAAACAAGTAGCAGAACTGAACTCGGGAATCACAAATACAGAAAATAAACACACTACAAAGAAAGGAATAAACTTTACAATAAACACAAATGACTATGAAAATAAAAACCAATAGGTGAAGATCCTGACAGTGGGGGTATTACAGTAATGTCACATGTAGACAATAATTGACTGTGATTTTATTATCGACGAGGAAGAAGGTCGGCACCGGATGAAGAGGCATACCAAAGAGACCATCTTAGCACCAACATAACTGGCTTGTTCCACTTTGGAGTAAGCTGTTGGGGGAAGAATCAGTTTTGTGTTGTGTTTTTTCTTGACTGATGAAACCTTCTGGATGGAAGGTGAAACGTTTCAGCACACACACAAAAAAAAAAAGAAACTGTCCAGATGACCTGACTGAAAAATGTTGGATTGTATACCTGGATTATTGAGCATGGACTTTGTTTGATTTTATTAATAGTTATCAGACAGTGAAGCACTTGTACTGAACTTCATGATACTTTGAATGTCAAAAACACAATAATAAAGGGGAGTGTCCGATGTGACAGGGTGACAGTATTCATCATAAAAGTCAACAGCGAGAGTAATTGTTTATACATGTCTGACATAGCACTAATACAACCCTTAATGAAAAGAAGTAAACCTTGTTTTAGTGCTGTAAAACGAGCAGGAACATTAATTTTAACTGCTAGACATTTAGAACACCCTGCATAAAGCCTTTATGTTAAATGGTTGATTTTTTTTTTTTAAACTTGAGATGAGGAAAAAGGCACCTTTGGAGCAATTTCAGCAAGTATATTATCTGTCAATCAAAAGTCAACTCACATTTCTTTTGTGAGCACTCTGTTGCTTAGTAACTTGATATATTAAAGGTAAGTGACGAACAGATATACAGTAAAGGAGGCACAATATGAGGGAAAAAATGGCTGATTGTGTAACGGGTTCGGCAACTGACAGATTGATTATTCCTTTTGCGCTACAGAAAGTCAACAGCCTGTTAGGTAACGGTGTTAGCACAGGCTCTGCTTTTCTTCTGTATTATCCATGAAAGTGAATTTGTGAACCCAAGATTTCAAAATAATTGCAGAGAAAAATTAAAACTGACCTGAAAGTAACTTTGATACAATTACTTCAGTCTTTATAAGTCGTTTTAAAAATAAATAACCTGTTAAAATTAATTTACCAGCACTGTTTGACACTTTATACATGTTGGAGTTAAGTTGGAGTTAAGTCTAGCTGCGGAAGTTGCCTTTGTTTATTTGTTTTTTAATGTTTGTCATTTGGATTATACATTTAGCAGAATCGATCCAGTACCAGAGTGACACGGTGGTGCAGTTGGTAGAGCTGCCACCTCTCAGCGAGAAGGTCACAGGTTCGAATCCCGGCCAGAGCCTTTTCTGGGTGGAGTTTGCATGTTCTCTCTGTGCATGCGTGTGTTTACTCCGGATACTCTGGTTTACACCCACGGCCAAAAACATGCATGTTAGGCTAATTGGTAACTAAATTGTCCCTAGATGTGAGTGAGAGAGTGAATGGTGACACAGTGAAACTAAATGGCAATGCAAAAACAAACTTTGTATCTACAAGTGTTCATAGTGCTTGCATGCAGGTAACTTGACCCTACTGCTGCTAAAATAACTCACCATGCCTTAATTTTAAAGCTGAAGCCTTGAGGGTCATTTTCACAGGAGGGAGGGTTAATGACAAATGTTTTAGTTTTGAAGTCTAAATTATGGTGAGATAAACAAAAGTACAGTAATCCCTTGTTTATAGTGGGAGTTTCCATTCTCAGTCCCCCCTACGATAAGTGAAAAACCGCAAAATATATATATATATATATATATATATATATATATATATAT
>NC_056498.1:52635108-52637373 GCF_014905685.2 Nematolebias whitei
ATATATATATATATATATATATATATATATATATATATATATATATATAAAGGTGTTTTAAACCGTTCCCACACTCTTGCAATGTTCTAAACAATGTTTCTAAACTCTAAACGCTCTAAAAGAGCACAGAATGTCATGATTTCAGCTCCCTGCCTCCTCTGCTCTTTGCCACCTGCAAGCGCTCTTGACCACGCCCACTTCTTAGCTCTGCACGGTGAACAGCTGATCAGCTGCAGCAGGAAGTACATCCTGCAGTATGGGTTGAACAAAGGTGCAGGTGGTGCTAAATAATTTTAAACTATTTATTGTAAATAACAATTCCATGCCGATCGTGCGGCTCATCCATCTATCAGCCAACTGTGTGTCATGTCCAATCTTATTTTGAAAATCCACGATAGAGTGGGTCCGCGATAAACGAACCACAAAGTGGCGAGGGACTACTGTACATCTCAAACTAAATCGTGGTTAAGTATTTCTGAAGCTCAAGGCTAAATATAATTTGAAAATCACAATCATTTATGACCACAAATTAGATTAATATCTACATTTTGATGTGGGATGATTATTTTAAAATCTAGGATGTGAGAAACTATTAAACGTCAGTTTGTAAAATAATATTTGCTGGAAGTATCAAGACTATCAAAATGAACCTCAAGGGGAGAACCAAACACAAAGACACAAATTCTATGGATGATTATTTAAAAAAAAGCTGCAGACTGAGCAGATATTGGACACTAAGTTGCTTAAGATTTTTCACCCTAAGAATACCGTGACACTAACTGTATTATTCTGTTTGTACGAGTCAGACAGAGGGAGCCTTGAAGGGATCCAAACACTACAATAAAGGTGTAGAAGTGCAGAAAGGCATATATTTTTTGTGTGAATTAGAAAGATGCCAGGTTTGTCTCTGCTGTCTCAGGTGCCACAACAAAGAGAGCCACTTTGAACCAGTTCATCTTCTTGAACTGGCCACGAGCTGTGATTGCCAGGAAAATAGCCCACACAGTGTGTTTTGAATGTCCCTCACTTCCACTGAATGGCCATTACACCCACCTCACTCAGGGTTAATTCAGAAAGGAGGGCCAATTGGCCATTTGACGGCAACAGCGTGTCAGTGGTCATTTGTTCTTTTATGTTAAAAGGCTTAGAAAGAAGCATAAAAATCCAAACTGCAATAAAATCTAAATGTATTGTTGTGTTTATGTAAGGGTTTCCAGCAATATGTTGTGCAACAGGAGCCAATGCTACAATGACTTTGTGATCTTCTGACTCTTTTGTTTATTTTACCAGTTGTGTGAGTTTCTAGGAAAGCAGCTTACATTGCACGTGTTCGACTGGCTTTGCATTCTATTTGGTATTAATTGAGGCCAGGTGTTTCCTTCCACTGACCTGATGCAAGATTTATTTCATGCTCTTCCACTTTAAAACTATAAAGACAAAAACGATATATAAGAATAGCCATTTAAACCTAATGAAAAAAGAAAGGCGTTGTGCAGTAGTTTATTTTTTTAGCCCATGCTTGAGCGAGTCTGCTTAGTTTTGGCAACCCACTGAGCATTATTATAATCGGAAAGGTAAAAATAAGCAAATAAGATTGCCTGAATGAAAACAAATCCTTGGTTGTTCGAATGAAAATTGTTTATTAACAGAGCACAGGCAACACAGTTTGTATTTCACATCCTTAATTTTCAAAACAAGTCCTTAGACGTGATTTATAACTTTATATATTGCAGCATTGTTCTCCCGTAGTACTATGCCCTTGTCTCACTCCACGATGCTAGAGCTATTACCCAACTTTAGATGATATTTCTGCAGACAACAATGGATGGTGGATGGCAGCCTCACACTTGGAATGCTTCTGAGATTTATATACTGTAAGTAAGCTGGCTGGGGTAGATAATACAAAGTAACGCAAGTGAGGATCCATCACTGTCAAGAGCAGAGGCTCAATGGCTATTCTAGATAGCAGACATTTGTCTTTTCTTTTCCTTTTTTCCCCTTCATTTTTGTTTGAGGGTAACAGGTACATAAAAAGGTTGACTTATTCTATTATTGATTCATTTACATTATACATTAAATTCTATTTAATGCTATTTTATAGACTTTCATCTTTTTGCCCATCAGTGATACAAAAGCCCAAATTTCTTTAGTTTTTATTAAATTAAATTCAGTTTATTTATATAGCGCCAAGTCACAACATATATCGTCTCAGGGCACTGAAAATAAACATTCATAGTGTATATATATATATATATATATATATAT
>NC_056498.1:52637473-52639216 GCF_014905685.2 Nematolebias whitei
ATATATATATATATATATATATATATATATATATATATATATATAAACAAGTTAACACTGTTTATCTGAGGAGCATACTGCTTTGAGTTTAACTTCATTGCAGACTCATTATTGAGCAAGCACAAAGGCAACAGTGGATAGGAAAAACTCCCTCATGAGGAAAAACCCTAAAGCAGAACCATGCTTAGGACAAATGGATGGTTTGGATGAAGCTATTATTTTTGACAATTCAGAAAGCACAACAGGACAAAAAAAGTCCAAACCTAAATCAGGTTCTAGTGACATTTTTAAAGTTGCCTCAACTGACACGGAACCAGAGGCGATAGTAGGAAGGTTGGTTTGATTTTTTTTCCTTTAACTGAAATACTTTTATTTATAAAAAATCTCATGAACTCATCACTGCTTATAGTTGTATCAAATAGTACAAGAAATGATACAAGATTAAATATTAAAAATGTCATAATAAAAACATGAATGGGAGTTAAAGTAGCTAGAGTTGTTTTAGTTGCTTGTTTTAAAGGTGACAGCCTCAGTTTGCTAGGTTTCCAGCATATAAATAATCCTCCAACTGCTGTCTACTAAAGGTGAAATTATGCTGCTCGCCAGTCCTTCACATAAACCACATAATGAAAACTGAACTATCCCTTTAACAAGAGCCCCAGGACAGCACTGGTAGCCGTTGAACACTGGCAGAAAGTGCTGGCATTAGATCTATAACATTTGTTTCTTTGGCAGTTTGGGCTCCAAATTGACAACAGCAAATACAGTAAGGAACTAGTGCTCAAATTTGGATCTAAGTTGCACAAAGGGAAGCATTTTATGTTTAGTCAGTGCAAGAACTCATTTATCTGAAAACATATTCTGTAGGAAGAGTGCATGACATTTTTAGTGTGTATATGTCTACAGCAGCTGACCCCATGGTTTGTGAATGCATGCAGAAGCACAACATGCTTTAATTGGATGTGACCTATCTCCACTGTATGAAACAAACTGTTCATTAAGACATGACATTTTAGCTTATACAACACCATGACACACCAGAAAAAGACACTATGAGGCTTTTGATACCTAACTTATGATATTTACATCACAAATCATTATTATATGAGGTAACATCATATAAGGAACCATCACCACAATACCTTTTTTACATTAAATGAAACATCTTTTTAACAATCCTAAATTTAATGTAATGCACACTTATTTATGACTTACAGACTTTCCCCCCATGCTTAATTTCTTTCTTGGTCACCCCACTGTGGTTTAAGATAAGGATCTTTATGTTTTATTAATAAAACATAAACAGACACACAGAGTAGCCTTTAGAAGAACAGCATCAATGTGACATTACCCATAAACCAAACCCCATGGGATTCAACGATCTGACTCCCAGACAAGCAAGCGTGCAGAGAACTTTCAGACTGACCACCTGAGAGGCAGGCCCTTCAAAATCATTATTCTATTCAATGACTTTACCCTTGGAGAGATAACCGGAGCGATGTAAGCAGACACACCCTAAATCTGCAGAGCCTGCATCACCAAAAGGTTTTACTGCACTGGACATTTTACAACGTGTGTAAAGCACGCTGGAGTTAGTGACTACATTACACGTTCTTATGCAGACAAATGTTCATGATTTATTTATTTTATTTTAGTTTGATTAAAGTCCTGGGGATGAAAATCCATATAGAAGCAGTACATGCATTAGCAAGATTTATATATATATATATATATATATATATA
>NC_056498.1:52639316-52641623 GCF_014905685.2 Nematolebias whitei
ATATATATACTGTATAACTGATATTTAATTCAAATGCCTTTGTGGAACATAATTATACAGTATGTAATATTTTGACTTTGTTGGCAATATTTTCCTCTTTTTTTTCTAAATGTGTTGTTTTAGCTGATTTAATTGTAAAATTACATCATATTAAACACTAACCTGATCTAAAGAACATGTCTAACACACAAACTGATTAGATCTGTGATCAAACCAGCAACCTTAACATTTAAGCACTTTCTCTTTTATGCCGTAGCTACTACCACAAACAAACCATTCTAACAAAAGTGGAACTACACTTACAGATGCTTCTAAACATATTTATTCCTCTTGTTAACCAGACCAAAAAAAGACAAAACAACGTTTGATCCCATCTGAATAGAAATATATTTGACGGAATAAAAACCAATTTTCCTCACCAAGGTTTCCCCTAGGTTTCAACGTTAAAGGCACAATGTTACAATTGCCTTCTGTCTCCTTGTGATTGTGCTGTTTCATTCCCGGTAGGACCTTCCACTACCTACAAAAAGAACGTCTCCAGGTAACGTTGGACATAAAAAGAGTGAGCGAATTAAATTAATCACCAAAGGAAAAATGGACCAGTTGGATAATTGATAAAATGCTAACTATTTAAAAGAAAGATGGTGAAAGCACCATCTTTGACTGAGTGAAGATGTGTCGTCTTTCTTGTGCAGTGTCCGAGTGTGCAGGAGCTCATCGGGTTGTCGCGTTGAATCAAACTGAACTCTCTTGACATCTCCCAATGAGCACGCTTTGCATGCCTCATTCATCACCCACCCACATTGCCCAGCAACTCTTTAATCCTGTGACCTTTTTCGCTAAATGAATGCTCCAAATGAATCCAAAGCATTCTTACATAAAACAAATAAAAAGGAGCACTTTATTCCTTCCTTTTCTAATCCATTAAATGACCATTTAAAATGCAAGCCAGTCACATAATTGGAAAATAACACACTTTTTAAAATTTAAATTAAGCAAACTGGTATTAAGTCTTACTGTGCTCTCCTAACCTAAGAACTTCAATTCCCACAAAACCTTCAGCTTGAATTGAACGCTCGGTGCATCATAAGCAGGAGCTGCACGCATGGCTGCAACATGAAAAATTGTTATTGATTTGAACATTCAAGCAGAATCTTATTACAATAATAGTACAACGCCGATATATGGAGTTGCCTTGGACATAATGCTTATTCCTGAAATATACTACATTATTCGATTGCCATGGTCATAGAAATTACTTTACTTTCTCTAGAATGAAAAGGTCTCAAACAATGTCCCGTCTTAAATATTTTTCTTCCTGTCAATCACTTGTTGTGTTGTTAAAAAGCACATTATGCACCTGGGGCGTACTTACAGTTCCTGCTGTGGTATTTCACCTGCTTTATATGCTCGTGCATTGGTTCAAGGACCATGCTGAGTGTGAGAGAAAGCCATTCACTTTAATCAATATTTATAATGAAGTTATTAAAAAAGAACTGTTACAGTGTTCTCAGATTAAAGCACAGCCAGCTATGTTATTATAACTCATATTAATAATATATTTTAGTTCATTTGGAGCAGTCTGCTCAACTAAAATGAAAACAGCATCAATAAAGTTCAACCATCTAAAATTTAGCTTTAACGTTTCGTCGATATTCAAGGTTCACAGCTAAATATATTCTTTCGGCGGTTCCTTTCCTCAGGCGTCTCCACAGCTGATTTGCACAAAGACTTGGCAATTGTTTTGACACCGGATGCCCTTCCTTACACAACCACAGACCTCCCTGCTCCACCAGGGCAAATGAGGATGGAGACAGGTGTGGGTGTTTCACCTTTCCAACCCACATTTTGATATTGCCAGTTGGGGGAATTGAACCGGCGACCTTTCAATCACAGGCTCACCTTCTCGAGCATCTGCACCACCATTCCCCCTATGGTTCACAGCCAAATATAACTACTGTATACAAATATACAGCAGTCCCTCGTTTATCGTGGGGGATCCGTACCCTGAAGCCCCTCGATAAGTGAAAAAAACTGTGAAGTAGGAATAGTAATACAAGTATTAAGTAGTAGTTTATTTTAGTATATATACATACACACACAAACACACACAAACACACATATATATATATATATATACATATATATACACATATATATATATATATATATATATACACATATATACACATATACATACATATATATACACATACATATATATACACATATACACATATATATATATACACATATATATATATATACACATATATATATATATATACACATATATATATATATATA
>NC_056498.1:52641723-52678036 GCF_014905685.2 Nematolebias whitei
ATATATACACATATATATATATATACATATACACATATATATATATATACACATATATATATATATATATATATACACATATATATATATATATATACACATATATATATATATACACATATATATATATATATACATATACACATGCCCACTTCGCACATTCTGCATGGAGAACAGCTGATTAGCTGCAGCAGGAAGTTTATCCTGCAGCTTGAGCTGCACAGAGGTGCTAAATACTTTCAAATAATTTATTTTAAATAAAAATTCCATGCCGATCATGTGGCTCGTCCATCAATCGGCCAATTGTGTCATGTCAAATCTTATTTTGAAAAAAAAAAAAAACGCGATAGAGCGAGTCCACGATAAACGAACCACAAAGTAGCGAGGGACTACTGTATAGTGAATTGTTCAATCCACCTCCACTTTGTGACGTTCAATTTCCCCCCGTCTAATAAGATTAATCCTAAATAATGTTAACCCAGAATTGTTTTAAACTATATTTGTAATGAAGGCTACTTTACTCTATGATGTTTAAAAATCCATAAATACGTTTCCTGCCAATGTGTATTGGAATATATGAAATAAGAAAACATGTTTCATCTTTTATGATCATATTTGTATTGCAAAAATCATTCTAAGCTCTCAATATCTAGTTTTCCTAACTCAGTATAAGCTAATTAATAAATAAAGACAAAGGGATTTTTATGATTTATGGGTTGTTGCACAATAGATCTGTTTCTACCAGAACAGCTTGGGTACAGGCTGACAGAATCAAATATTGTCCAAATTCAATCTACAAAAAATGATTTCAAACAGCATTTCGTTAATGTTTATGTGCACATACGTTTCAAGGCAGCCGGATGCCATGGTATTTAACAGAAAACAAAACAAAAAAAGTAATATTTTGTTGCCAAACAGTGCAACAATGATTTTAACAACTCCTTCATTGGATCAGACTCATATTTTGCGTGACATTGTTTGTCCACACTTTCTGACTTGAGAAGCAATGTGTCACTGTAGATGCTGCACTTCTCATGCAGGACAGATAGACGATCCAGAGTCTTTAGGATGGCATCACGCACATACGCAAACACAGACATGTAGACCTCATATTGCCATATTCTACTGTAAACTGAAGGAATACTCAGAAATGTACACATGATCATGCTTTCGTTTAAGTACGTTTAAGGAGAAAATAAAACATATTCCTCATATTAATGTACCGTATATTTCCAACTATAAGGCACTCTTAAAATCCTTGAATTTTCTCAAAAAAATCGACACTGAGCCTTATAATCCAGTGCGCCTTGTGTATTAATACACTTACTGACCTCAAACCTATTTTACGTGGTACAATTGAACAATGTTGAGAGATATTGTGAAAGAGTTTAATAAAATTTGACTTCTCACTGTTTTGTTTCGCTTAATGCGCTTTATAATCCGGTACGCTTTATAGTCTGAAAAATACAGTATAACTAGATTATCAAAACATGTGGACTCAATTAAGGAAACAGATCCAAAGACTTTAAAGACGATCCTACCTGCTGAGGCTCTCGCGGCGTCGTCTGTTTGATTCTCCTGTTGGATGCAGTGGTGGTGGTGATTTCCATGATGGACGTGGACGTCTCTGAGCGATTGGCTGTGGTACTCGACTGCGGCGTGATCGAGGGCGACTCTCCCACAAGCCGCACGCTGCCTTGGATCTTTATGTTGGGGTCACCCTCAGCGGCCATGTTGAACACCTTCAAGCCATTATAGTAGAGGCCTGAAAGCTGGCCCTGAAAGGATCGACTTCGATCTCGTTCCCAGCCCCCAATCTGTATGGTGGTTTGGCTGTTGAAGATTGTAAGTTGTCGTCCTGTGGAAAAAGAATGTTGCATACATACGAAAATGAACTGAGGACTCGGCCACTTTAAGCAAACAGAAAATAAATAAAAATAACCATTTGCCCAGAGAGGTCAATAAATTACGGGGTGTTGACACAAGCCCTTGTAATTTATTGTTAAAATATTGAGATGATCGTAAAAAAAAAAAATAATGCACAAATTAAAAATGAATGGAAAAAAAAAAAAGGAAAATGCTTTGCTAAAAGGACAGTTGCTCAAGCAACAACAAAAAAAGACTGGAACGTTCCTGGTGGAGAAACTTCGACGAGGACTGCCACGTGGCAGCCATTTTTAAATTTTGATATGACAGCTCTCAGCTACCACCATGTTTCAGCTCTAAACAGCAAACTATCAATGACTTAGTCATTTTTTTTTTCTTTTAAGCTATGGCGGCCATCTTTGGTTTTGGATTTGGATTCAGTATGTGATGGGGACGGTTCTCAACTATAATCACACCAAATCTCAGCTCTGTGTGTAAAAATAGCAGAGTTAAAGCCATTTAAATGTAGCTTTGGTGGCCACCTTTATTTTTTAAAATTCGTTATTTATTGGGCATCACCAAATTTCTGCTTAAAATGTCCCTAAAAAAATGGCTGATTTACAGTATTTATTTTTTCTTTTTAGCTCAGGTGGCCATCTTGTATATTTGATTTGCAACTAGTCTATGACTAATAAAAATGGCGTGTTTGCAAATTACATTACCATGGTAATTTGAAACGCCAATAAAAGTAATAGCACACATCACGGCGCCGAGCCTGTCGTTTTGAATTAATGTTGGTGGGGGTACACTTTGTGGTTCGGGACACATTAAACTTGACGAAATTGTAAGATATAAAGTTAAGAAACCCATATCAGGTGGATAATGATTGGTGGCTGCCTTATCAAGGCAAGTTACAGGAATCATTTAAGTTTGATTACATTTAACACAAAATGCCTGCTTGCAGGGAATTACTTAAAAACTAAACAATTATTAATCAAAATAAATAAAAATAGATGGTGTACTATTAGATTATCATAATTGTTTTCTTTTAAATGTATTTACAAACTTTATTTACAGAAACATAATTCCCATTACTCTCTAAATAAGCCCCTACCCCCCAAAACAAACAAACATTTATCTAATACAGTATGTCTGCAAACTGTACGAGAGACTTTTTATGAGTATAAACAAAAATTTTAATCTTTTTTTTTTGGACTCAACCTTTTTAGCCAAAGCAACCAAGTGAAAAAACAAACAAACAAACAAACAAACGAAAAAAACAAAAAACAGATGAGATTAAAATAAACGTATAAGTAAAAAAAAAAAAAAAAGAAAAAAAAAAAAAAAAAGCAAAAATACATGACACCAGTTTTGTAACACATAGGAAAATAAACAAATCATAAACATGGGAGGGCTAAATTCACATTTTTTGAGAAAAAATATGAATTAGTTATTGAACTCTAAAACACACAACATGCACTCAGTTTATAATTTATATTACTGTTCTTTTTAATCTAAATCTCTCTATAGTTACAATATCTGTTAAAGGGACTCAAATATCTGTTGCCAATTGATGTTGCACACTATTTATCACAGCTAGCAGTTTAATCAGATTATACCAAATACCTTTAAGTAAAGCACTGCACTGTACATATAAGTGTTTCAAATAACACTTATAACCTATGGCTAAACAAGAACTTTTATATTTATCACATATGTTTAAAGCAAAATGCTACAGTAATTTATAAACATTTTAGCATGACTGTTTACCTCAGTTAGTACATTTATATTCTTATTTACAGTCCCTTTAACTGTAAGTATAAAGGAAACATGTATTTAAACAGTAAATACATTATTATGAAAAGAAAAAAAAAACACTACAATGTGAATTTAACTGCTCAAATCTTTTTTTTTTATTTTAAAGTTATACTAAACATTTACTTATTTAGGTTTATTGTTTACAAAAGACTGCTACAACTTGGTTAATGATGAGTTTATTTTATTTAAAATTTCAATCAGTGATTTTACCTTTGTCGAGTAGCCAATCTTCAACTACTCGACCAAGTCGGAATGGGATTCGCTGTCTAGCAAGCGCCAGGCGTTCGTTATCAATGTTGCCTTTAAAGTTTAAAGAGACATTTCACTGGTTACAATCTGAAAGGTCAAAGGTTAAATGTTCATACTTAAAGCGGACGTTATACAACTGCACAGGCTTTTTAAGTTTAAAAAGTTTAGTGAATTAAAAAAAAAAAAAACAATAATTACGAAAACAGTATTTGAACACTTCACTCTTTTATATTATTTTAGTCAACAAATAAGCCCTATATTATTTAAAAATAAGTACACTTTAGAACTATTTCATTTAGATTTATAAAGCTGCGTTAAAAACAAAACAACCAAAATTCACAAATTTAAGCATTTCCATTACAACATATTTACTCAATATTTTCATCCCCTTTTATCCGTCTTTTAAATCATCTTTTAACTAGTTATACAAAAAAATATCATATTTAAATGTCTTATTTTATAAATGGTTTATTATTTAACTTTAACAGTTACAAAAACCCCAGTTAAAAATGGCCTAATTGACAAGAAATAATAATTTATTCACAGTTTAACAATTTACACAGAATGTTCAGAACACCTAATCGGAGAAAAGTCGGACAATGTCGTCATCAGTACATTCACTCGAAAACCTTTAATTAAACAGCTTTGACAAAAGCTACAACTTAACAAGTCGTGAGTTTGACTGACTAAATGAAATCAGTCATGTTTAATTAAAGAGATAACCCAAATAAATGGCGGGAGAGCAGCTACAGAAAAAAAAAAAACACTACTCCAGCTTTGGAGCAACACTTTGGCTTTAATGAGAGCAAACTCTGCATCACCTTTTAGTCGAGGCCAATAACCTCTCCAAAACAGAAACACCTTTAGAAAAGTGGTGCCTCTGGGTGCTTTCCTCGTGGTATTGTCTGCTGAGATTGAATTCAGTCGGCTCTATTCTTCCGGCAGATTGACAATGTTTGTCCCATCAACTATATTAATTCAGTTCAGGCAGATAAAAGATCCGTTCGCTAACAATGAGTCGGTGAAGAATGGCTTCCGAGAGGAAAAGATCACAAAGAAATGATCTAAAGAAAATAACCTTGTAAGAAATGCACATTTGGTCTGATGAAATGTCTTAAAGGTTAAAAAAGCTTCTTTTTTTTTTTTTTAAATCGCAGTAGCCTGATTTACTGTCGGCGATCAGTTAAACAGAAAAGAAAAAGGTTTAAAGTTTGAAAGCTCGCTGCAGTGGATTGTGAAAACTCGAAGCACAATGGGAGGTCGATATAGTAGAACGCGTTTCCCCTTAACGCATTTGCAGAAAGATGATCTGCATTACAAGAAGGTCATGAAGGCCCATAATACAGTATATTTTATTTTATGAGTTTAGTTAAATAGAGAGCAATGCTTTCAGCATATGCACAGATATCTTCATGGGGATTTTCATATTGAAGCGATTCTATCACTCTGCACTGCTTTCCATTTGTTCATTAAATATTTATATAATAAATAAGTCTTATCTGTTCATTTACACCTCAGGGCCATCGTGGCCACTGTGGCCCTGAGGTGTAAATGGAGAAAATTTGAAAAAAAAAACGAAATTACATTTGAAAACACACAACAAAAGCACAACAACATTTGAAAAAACATAATTATATTGAAAAAAAACAAAACAAAACCGAATTATACTTGAAAAAACTAAATTATATTAAGCCAAAGTGGAAGTAGCCGGAATTACATTTGAAAAAAAAAACTTAATTACATTAAGGCAAACTGTAAGTGGAGTATTTTTTTTTTTTTAACATTATTAGCATGATAAAAAAGAACAACAGAACAATGTACAGTATCAATATACGAACTCACGTGAAGGATGTGGGTTCCATGTACCATTTGTTCAGTTGTTTTTAATTGAGAATATATATATATATATATATATATATATATATATACATACTTGTTATTTCATGTAATTTCATCTTTTGAAATGTAATTCCAGCCACTTACACTTTGGCCACTTTCGTTTTGGCTTAATATAATTCTGTTTTTTCAAATGTAATTCAGTTTTTTTTCCTCAAATGCAATTCTGTTTTTTTTCAAACTTTTTTTTTTTTCAATGTAATTTTGTTTTTTCCACATGTGTTTTCCTGTGACCCGACTTCGGAATAAACGGAAGATAATGGATGGATGGATGTTGTGTTTTAGTTGTTTTCTTGCATTTTATTTTTATATAATTTCTTTTTTTCAAATGTTGTTCATTGACACCTCAGGGCCACCGTAATTATCCAACAGTTAGTGCTGCTGCACTGCTGTTTTGTATTAAAGCCACACATTTTAAACTAAAACAAAACAATCTGGTAATAGTTTAGTCAGATTTTGTAGTTTAATTTTCCAGTCACTGTTAAGGTCTCCTGTATGCTCTACCTGCTGTTTGCTTGTCAACCCACCTGTTCCCATTCATCAATCATCCATCCCATATGTAAGCCTTTTGGTTTTACTGAGTCGTTATGAAATGGGTGTCCTGATGCATGCTCAATAATCCAGGTAGAAAAATCTAAAAAAGTTAAGTCTGGACCTCTGGACATTCAAAAAACCTTTTTGTTTGTTTTGTTTTTTGAATGTCCAGAGGACCAGACTTAACTGTTTTAGATTTATGAAAGGGGATTTTTGTCATCGTTGTGGTCGTCATGTTTTAGCTGCCTGCCTGCTTGTTCTTCATTTTCATAATTAAAACCTTTAGCTCATACCTGCCTGCCTGCTGCCTTGTCCTCACCAGCCGAACGTCACACTTTTTAACAAATTATCACTGTTTGAAATTAACTTACATGTTGTTTTTGTATTGTTGCTGTTTTGGTTTCATCTGCCGTTATGCACTTTGTGTTACACTCCACTGTATGAAAGGTCTTGGGGTGTTATGTTTAATTTCAAAGGTTTTTGGGGGGCTGTTTGCATCTTTAGGCTTTCAATCATTTTGGTAAAATTATTCCAACATCTACAATAATTTCTTATGGCAGCTCCTAACACTTAAAGCAATTGAGACACTTGGTTCATGTAATCTGCTTAAAATACCTTCTAGATCAGAACTAAAACCTTTTAAAAAATCTGCAGTATATATTTAATGTAGGGATGCACGATTTTAAATATATGTGATTTTATCGGCATGGTATCGGCTGACATTAGCGATAAAGTTAAATATCAGATATCGGCCATTCCATCAAAATAGCTCACGATATAAAAGGCGCTGTTTTTGTTTGACAACCCAGTGACAAGGATGCCTGCAGCGCCAGCACAAGGTTATGACATAACACGTGCCGTTGAGTTTAGATTTGTGAAAATTTGCACTGTTCGAGTGTTATCATTGTGTTCGAGTAAATGTCATGAATAAATGAGACATTAAACATAATCCAAGATGAAGTGTTGCATCATTTTCAGCCCCATTTTTGGCATTTGCATTTGGTGGCAGGCCAAACTGAGAAAAACCATGCAGAATAATGTAGTATTTTAATTCCACAGCAAATAAAGCTATGTAGTCTTTGTAAGTAGGTCTAGGAAAGAATATATATCAGTATAAGGAATGTGCGATATAAACAGTACACGGTAGAAACAATAGAAATTTAGCCTACGATAGAGATCTGTCTTCTACCGGCTAACCGCAGTAATGCTGTGTCTGATGTAAAATCAGAGTTGTCAGTTTAAATTGTTACTTTTTTTTTATTGAAAACTGTGCATAAGTGGTGTTCCAAGTGTAAAATCAGAGCTGTCAGATTGAATCGTTACTTTTGTTGAGCTGAAAACTGTGCGCAAGTGGCGTTAAAGTCTTTTCTTCGAGAGCCAAGTGGCGAAGCTGCAAGCTAACTACAGCCGGCTTGCTGTAGTGTTGCCGTATTCTGACGCATGCGCAACACGCTGTGTTCCGTCGAAAGTTTGTTTTGTTTTTTCCGTCGAAAGTTAAAGTATGCGTTGGTCAGCTTTAGAAAAACCTGCTCTTTGATCTGTGAAAAGAATGCTGTGTTGTGTGATTTTGCTGCGAGACCCTCTGGCCAAAGCCACAGACTCATTTTGTGTCCGCTCTCCATTAAAGCGGAAGGAGTCGCCCACTAGAGGTTTGGAGGGTGAAGTGTTTCAGTGTAAAATGCTGCTCTGTTGCTGTTCATTTCTTAAGTAAGACTGGAAACTGTAAAGAGTTAACATGTTTTTTTGTTTAAAACATTTGGCTAAAACTACATTTGATATCGTTTGCACTGTTTTGCACTACAAGAAAGAAGCCTAATACTTGATTTGTTTATTATTTAAAAACTCTCTGGACCTAGTAGTGGAATTTTCTTAATTCAAAACATATGATGGCAAAAAGACACCCTATGCTTTTTGTTAGCGAGTTTTATACTAAAAACATATTGCGATATATATCGTTATCGTCATCCTTCACGATACATATCGTGATATGAATTTTATGCCATATCACACATTCCTAATCAGTATTGGTATCGGTTATCGGCAAAATAAGTTTTAACATATCGGCATATCAGATATTGGCCAAAAATCCAATATCATACATCCCTAATTTAATGGTGGCAATAACTCCTATTTTTATATAAAAAAAAAGTGAGAACTGACGATTCAGAATTCCACTTTTGTAACCAGTAATCTCCCATCTGTTTCTAAAGTAACTGTTTGGGATTTTGTACAAACAAATGTCTTATAATTAGACCATAATCACGACTGTATTGTTTGAAATCTATTTAAACAAAAGACTGAGTATGCAGCAATAAACAATAGTGTATTGTTGGTTGTATTGAGCCAGATGTACAAAAGACTTGGGGGTCATCTATGAACCTCAAACTGAAAAAAAAAAGAGCTTCTGATAATATCCTGTATGTATTTTGTGGAGCTATACAGTCTCCATTTTTATTCAGTAAATTCCTAAAATGTTTAATTTTAACCCAAGATAATACAAACAGAGATTTGTCATAATATGAGGATATTTAAGTCTTGAAACAGAAAAAAAATGCAACACTCCCTTCAAGAATTATAAGCAAGAGTTTGTCTAGTTTAAACATATCATATTCATCATCTCTTTAAAGACTGCGCTCATCAATCATCTCACATTAAATAAACTGAATGTTCCCAAAAGAAAGATTCATATATTTTTTTATTCAGCATTTTGGAAGAACTTAATTTCTCCTACGAAGGCTAAATGAGTCCCTCAAGAGGTCATGCACAGTAGTTTTCAATACGTGGGATGCAGACATGAGTAAATAATACATTTGATGGAGTAAACATTCACACAGCCAAACACAGCTGTGCCTCCGAATATTTTCAGTGCAATAAAATTATGAATAATCCCTGATTGCTGCTGTAATGGAACATTTGTGCGGTTAATTTCTGTCACCTCCATTTGGCAGTCATTAAACGTTAGTTATGTCACCTTTCCATTTCCTGTTACTGCAGCACCTCATTGAAGGAAAGGTCATTTTCGGATTGGATTTTGGATGAATTTTAGCAAACGAGCTGAAAAGAGAATGGGGATATTGAGAGTATTTTTTTTTTCTGCAGTATTATCAATGCAAAATTTCTGACCCAAACACTTGATTAATTTCTTGATTGTCACATGATTGTGTTTTTTGTAATAAAAAATAAATAAATAAATACATTACCCATATTAAGACAGTTTATTTTTGTTGACACATTTTGTCTTTTATCCACAAGACTTCATCAGTCCGAAGAGCTGCAACAAACTCAGTCTTATAAATAGCACACTCACATAGTGGGTCAACCAGATTGGTGGTGCTAAGATGGTTTCTGGAGTCCGCCTTCTCCCCTGCCGATCATCATAAGCACAAAGGAAACATCCAGAGGACCTGACTTTACTTTGTTTGATTTTTTTACCAGGATTATTGAGCAAGAACTTTAATGTTTTGAACCACTTAGGCCATGGCTGCCTCAGACGAGTTGACTGGGGAGAGGGCGGCCTCCAGAAACCATCTTTGCACCATCAATATGGTTGACCCACTATGTGAAGGTGCTATTTATAAGACTGAGTTTGTGGTGGCTCCTCGGATTGATGAAGTCTTTTGGATGAAAGATGAAATGTTTCAACAAAAAGAAACTGACTTAACTTTGATTTTTTTACCTGGATTATTGAGCGTGAACTTTGACATTACCATGTATCGACAAGATACAATTCAAACATCTAAAAATCAAGGGTGTTTTTTTTTTTTTATTGAGAAAACCAATGACACTTTTGGTAGTGTTAGGTGAATTTAAATAGTAAACATAAATACATTCAAACATCCATCCATCCATTTTCTTCCGCTTATCCAGGGTCGGGTCGCGGGGGTAGCAGCCTAAGTAGGGAGGCCCAGACTTCCCTCTCCCCAGCCACTTGGGTCAGCTCCTCCGGGTGGATCCCGAGACGTTCCCAGGCCAGCCGAGAAACATAGTCCCTCAAGCATGTCCTGGGTCTTCCTCTGGGTCTCCTCCTGGTGGGACGTGTCCGAAACACCTCACCAGGGCGGCATCCAGGAGGCATCCTAAACATATGCCTGAGCCACCTCAACTGGCTCCTCTCGACGTGGAGAAGCAGCGCCTCTACTCTGAGTCCCTCCCGGATGATCGAGCTTCTCACCCTATCTCTACGGGAGAGCCCAGACACCCTGCGGAGAAAACTCATTTTGGTCGATTGTAACCAAGATTTTGTTCTTTCAGTCACAACCCAAAGCTCATGACCATAGAGGGTAGGAACGTAGATCGATCGGTAAATTGAGAGCTTCGCCTTTTGACTCAGCTCTCTCTTCACCACAACACACCTGTACAGCGCCCGCTTCACTGCAGATGCTGCACCTATCCGCCTATTGATCTCACGTTCCATTTTTCCCTCATTCGTGAATAAGACCCCAAGATACTTGAACTCCTCCACTTGGGGCAGGACCTCCTCCCTGACCCAGAGAGGGCACTCTACCCTTTTCCGGCTCCAGACCATGGCCTCGGATTTGGAGGATCTTCATCCCGGCCGTGTCGCACTCTGCTGCGAACCGCTCCAGCGAAAGCTGTAGATCACGATATGATAAAGCCAACTGGACCACATCATCTAAACAAAATACATTCCTATTCTTCTATTCCTATTTTAGCTTGCCCAAGTGCTAAAATCCTCTAATTTTGTTTAAAAATATGCTCCATTTTCAAAGACAGTGCAGTTTATCTATTTGGCTCTGCAGCCAGTAGCATGCAGTCTATCCTTACACTGAGGTTAATTAAGTGTGGATATAATCAAGGTGTGATTATGTATTGATCCCCACTGCGGGACACCCGGGTGTTAAACAATGCAATCCCCTGGGCTTTGATGCAGGACCCGAGCCCATTCATCGTGCCTGCGAGCGGAGCCTGTGACTGCTGTTAAGTGGTGATTTGGTTTGGTGTAGGACAGTCTGGCTTATCTCCCCTGCCAGACAACAGCAATTCAGCTGAGCCGTCCCACCCGACCTGCTTTGCCCTTACTCCCTTGTTTTCTTTCTTTTTTTCTTTTTTTTTTTGGTAATAAAGTGTTCAGATAAGGTGGGAACTTTATCTCATTACAAGCTTTAGGACACTCACCATGTTAAATGAACAAATATGCAAATGTTCACTTGGTTCATGGAGATAGGGCAATTAGAATATATGAAACCAACACAAATCTTACTATCATTTTTTATTTATTATTCTGCATCCCTCATTTGCTAGTCTGGGCGCAGGAGCAAATGAACCCTTTCCAAGCATGCTCTGTGAAGGATTGTAAGACAATAGGCTGAATAGGCTCATGTTTAAAGAAAAGAAGGGGGGGGGGGGATTAAAAGATAGGATGGAGCATTGATGCTAACCCGGTTCCTCTTCTATCCCACAGGGCAGAAACCAACCACAAGGTTAAAACCAGTGGGTGGGATTGACAAGGGGGCAGGGGTGGACAGATAGAGATAAGAAGGAGAAGGACAGAAAAAGAAGGATGTGGGAGCTGAGCACAGTAAAAGACAGGGCGCTCTGTAAGTGCACCATGCTCTGATAATAGTAAAAGAATAAGACCAGGGACTCCTCCATTATCTTTGTGTGCAACGCGTGTTCATTGGATGCTCAGATAGGATGCTGCACTGTACCCTGCGGGCCCAGCAGCACCATTGTGATGGTATTACTTCCATGGCCAAGACTCACGACAGGGGACAGTCTTTTTTTTCTTCCCCACACAACCCTATTATGAGCAGCACAGACTAAAAGCAGAACAAGAATAATGCAAGAAAAACCTCACCACAACAAACAGGAGTCTTCTTATGTGCCTGTGTCTCGCAGTTTAGATTCTAATAATTGCACTAAAGACTTTTAATGGCCTATAAGCATGCACTACGAGACTTTTTAATGAGATTACTAGGGCAGCAATAGAGGGTCTGGTGAAGCAATTATTTCCTTGCTTTGAGAGTGATCGCTCCCCCTGGTGTAAACTCCTCCTTTCTCTTTCTTACTCTCCGGTCATCATTTTTATCTTTGCTGTCTACTTTTATTATAATCACTGTTGATCTGTGAGTGGTCTAAGAATGGCTGAGGGCTGCTATTATGAGTGTGTTAGAGGCATACATGGATACTAATCAAACTGCAGGCGAGCTGAAAGAATAATGGCTTTGTGCGCTGGGGGAGAGGGGAGGGACCACGCAGTAATTGTGATTAGATATAATTAGTCCGCAACGGGCTTAATAAGCTAGCTGGACTTGGCGTTGTCACTGAGGCGTGATTGGTGGCGATGCAGTTGGTCAATTTTATTTTTTGCAGCAGTTAAAACTTGGGAATTGGCAATACTTGTCTATATTCTGGTACCCAGCTTTTCTGTTTTATGGTTTACTGACCAGAGTGCAAAATTGTTGAATTCTGGTGAGTTATGCTGTAAAAAAAAAACCAACAGTCAAATAAATATTTATCATGGTCGCACAGTTGCAAATCAATAACATTCCATTGCAGTTTTTTTTTTTTTTTAAACAGATGGTCAGTTAGATTTTGCTTAAACTAACATTGTCAAATTTTATTCAGCCGGATTATTACAATGAAGGGATAGTTGGAATTTTCTGAACTTAAGATCTGTGGAAATGAACAATTTCTATTTTACACATATTTTATGGGAAAAAATCAGAGGTTGTTGCAAAAAAAAAAAAAAAATGCAATCAATTAAAAAAACAAAATCTATACCATCATCAGTTTTATATTAAGTTAGTATTTTGTCCGAAAGTTTGTAATATCCCTGGTGCAAGTGCCTCCATCTGCAGCACTGACAATACAACATCTGGTTGCTGTAATGCTGGTTGTGTTTGCAATTAACCATACATTTAATTGTAAATAACTCTATAATGTATTAATGATGATGGTGATGTAAAGATTAATAAAGTATTGTTCACATAAACTGATTTTCAGATTGGAGTTGTTGTACAGAAATGCACTTTGGTTCTGGCTGAACTCAAACAAGCCGTTAGCACGTCAGTCTGCTGAGAATCGAACGCTTTTCCTCTGTTCTGAGGTAGCTGAAAGAGCTATCTACAAAATGAGGCATACCTTCTATCCATCTGTATTTGTTCCATAAATGCCACTTCAAATGATCCAGCTTGAAATATCTTCATTGGAGTTCATTTACAGTAGTCCCTCGCTACTTTGCGGTTCAACTTTCGAGGACTCGCTCGGTTTTTCAAGGATTGTCTACTTAAAATTTACTCACATGATTGGAACAGTATGAGATAAAACGTTAACGAAAAAAATACTTTGGTCAGGGGCTGCCATTTTGCACTTTTCTTTCAATAAACCTATACTGTAACACCAGTCAAAGGAACTACACTACCCAGAAGCCAACAGTGCTTCCGGCTGCTGCTTTCTGCCAAAATGGAGGGAAAGTTTTGCAACGCAAATATACGCTATCTATTAAGCTCACAGAACTGGCAGGGAAGTCGCAAATAAGCATGAAGCTTCTTGAAGCTCAGTTATCCACGCACACAACAAGTGGATGGGGCGGTGGGCTTCGTCGCTGCAGGGTAGGTCTGTCGAACCAGAATCGAGCCAAAACCGAGCTGCTGTTCTGCAGAGCTGGTGAGTAAAATTTTACAGTACTGTACAGTATATATACACATGTTCAAATTACATAGGTTTAAGAGTTTAGAACAATGCAAGAGTGGGAAGGGTTTATGAGGCCTTAAAATATATAAATACTAAAATAACTATAGCATTCCTACTTCACAGTTTTTCATCTTTCACAGGGGTGTTTGGAACGTAACCCCCGTGATAATAGAGGAACTACTGTATTAACATTTTAGCAGTTTTTTTTTGTTTGTTTTTATTTAATTTTTTAAGTTTGTTGGTTTCTGGTAACAACTATAAGATGAATGCGCAACCCTGCAGCACACGCTATCCAATATACTGTATCATGCCAAAAGTCTTAATTTTCTTGAGGCAAATATTGAGGGGTGAGCCTCAGTCATAAACCCATATTCTGTTTAGATGAATGCAATGGTCATAGCTAAACACATGGTTAGTGTTGACTGTATATCTTAGTTATTTTAGCGTACCGTTTGGTGGTTGTTTTTCATTTATCTTAGTGTATATTAGATCCTTGTTTACCATTTATTTTTATACTTTATATTTTTGCTATTTTTGGGTGTAACTGGGACCCTGTGTAGATAATTTTGTTCCATCTCATGTACCACATGAGATGGTAATGACAATAAAGTTTACTTGAACTTAAAAGCTCACTAAACATTAAGTAGAAGGTGAGAGGCAGGTCGACTTTATTCAGCTTTGTTTGCTCACTCATTTTATGGAGTCTTCTAATCTAAGAAATATGATGCTGCATTGTTTGCTCTCCTGAAACATTTCTTCATTTCACTGGTTGTATTTTCAACAGTCTCCTTAACACCATATAGCTTTTGTCAAAGCCTTTTATCAAAAACAAGCTAATAACTTCAACAATACAAGCACCAGCATTTAAATTCAAATGACTAATTTTAACACTGCAGACAGATACCAGTGTTGCTGAGTTGTTGTCCTTTGCCTGCAAACTACCACATACTTTTATTTCTCTTAACTTTAGTGGCATAAATGTCCCATTTCTCTGAAACATTTAAGTGTTTCCAAAGGTTAAATGAACTATTGTTAAAAAAAAAAAAAAAAAAAAAAAACTACTTCTACTACTCCAGACATAAAATACAGAACTAGATATTTCCCCCATTTACCTTACACCCATAGCACTGGGCTGTAATTGCTGCATTCGTCTTCTACTGTCATGTAAATGGTGTTTGTAAAAAAAAAAAAAGTGCTACACAAATGAAATTATTAGTAACACTAATGACTAAGAAAATGAACACAGCTTGTTTTTTTTGTGTGTGTGTGTATGAGTAATTGTGACGCATGCTGTCAAAATGATTAATACAAAAGCGCAGTCTAATGTTTAAACTAGACGCTGGAATGCAGCTGATCATCTGCTACTTAAGTCTGTGTAAGCGACAAGATTTACTTGGATTGTGTTATTGCGGGCTTGTCTACCCCATTACCTTCAATCAATCAATCAACTGTATTGGCAGACAGTTAAATAATTGAAACCGGACACATTTACTTTCCACAATAAAAAGTGGCCATTTGTCAGTCAACAGTTTATTGATTTGGTATACTGGGGTTGGGAGTATGTTTGCATAGAGAGGGTATAATTCAGACATGTAGATAAAGAGGCTGGTTGCACCTTTTGACTATAAATATTTGAGATTTGTATATGGGAGTTTGCAGCCTGAGGGTTAAATCATTTAGTATTAATTGGAAAAACTTAACAACACTGGTATTTTAACAGTTGCTGA
The DNA here is from genome assembly GCF_014905685.2 of Nematolebias whitei. NCBI lineage: Eukaryota > Metazoa > Chordata > Actinopteri > Cyprinodontiformes > Rivulidae > Nematolebias > Nematolebias whitei. The sequence goes on from NC_056498.1 coordinate 52,657,470, forward strand.
AAACAGAAAGATAAAAAAGCAATTAAAGCACATGCCAGGTTCAGATTAAGACATTCTAACAGACAGGGATTTAACAGAAACATGGTCCTTTTATTGGCTTTAAGATGCAGCAGATGGGATTACAGACAAAGTGGGTGACTCACCTGTGGGGTAGCGCTCAATGACTGGCAGGTCATCCACCTGCAGAGTGGCATTACCCCCACTCCTTGTAAACTTCACTATGTGGTACTTTCCATCATTTACAAACTTTGACGTCTCCTCGATGTTAATGTCATCTGTCCCGACATTAAACACGACAGCAATATTTCCTTTTTCCTGGAAAAAGAAGAGCGCAGAAAAGAAAAAACAACGAGTGTAAGCAATCGTGTAATTTACGATGGATGGTGTTGCCAGTTGACTGAGCACAGACTACAAGAAACCCGGAGAGATGCTTTAAAGACACAAAAAAGTCTCTGTATTACACATTTATTTTATTTTAAAAAGGCAAATCAAGTTGATTTATATATATATATATATGTTTCCTAAGCTTCAATTTACATAAACTCTTCTTTGATTCCTACTAGTCCATAAATGTGCCAACACAACTCCAGACAATATCAAATAGAAGCACTGTAGAAATGTTTGAAATTTCTTAGTAATAGTAATAATAATTAGGAGTAATCCTAGAAATTACTTAATTTTTACACTGAGCAAAGAAACTGCACCAAACCATGAGTAAACTATTGGACTAATCATGTTTTAGGGCTAAATTAAACATTAGTTTAAACATTTCTTCTAGCTTTGGTTCTGTCTGAGTGATTTGAACAAATTAGCTGTATAATTTATTTTCAGTTTCATTTGTAAACGTGGTCCGATTGGGTTTTCTTTGTTGCCATATGAATTGTCATGCACAGCATCATACCTTATGTGTGGGAAGCGTTCAGCACAATTTGGTTTGTTTCACAACAGTTTGGTTTGCCAATGCGATGCGACGCTACTCCAAGTGTCTGATTGTGATAAACCGAGAGACATGCTGGGTTCACCATAAGGTAGATTACTGTATGGATTATAGTTTTGGCAGCCATATGAACACAGTTTATGAGTGATTGAATGTGCTGTAGTTCCTGGATGTTTGTGGACCCTTAAACACACATGTTGTGCATATATTGATTTATTTTTGTATAAATATCAGCACTTAAGTCAATAATTGAGCTAAAAATATGTGTACTTGCCCAGGTTCTTTGTGTGATGCAACCATCTGTTTCTCTAAAAGACTATAAAACATAACCATTTTACCTCTGGGTTCAATAGACATTATTTCCTGATGCATGCTCAATAATCCAAGTACTGTGTTTTTTGGACTATAAGGCGCAATATCAAAGAACGGGTCTGTTTTTATACATAAGGTGCACCAGATTATAAGGCGTATTAAGCGAAACAAAACAGTCAGATAAGTCAAACTTTGGTCAACTCATTCACATTAACAACATAAAATAGGTTTGAGGTCAGGAAGCACAACCAGAATTAATACATAAGGTGCACCTGATTATAAGGCTCTGTTGATTTTTGAGAAAATTAAAGGATTTTAAGTGCGACTTATAGTCTGAAAAAACATAGTAGATAAATCTAACAATGTTAAGTCAGGTCCTCATGATGGATTCTTCTTTGTTGGAACATTTTGTCTTTTATCAAAAATAATTATTCTGAAGAAGTCTTTTGGATAAAAGCCAAAACATTTCAACAAGAAGAATCCGTCCAGAGGACCTGACTTAACCTTGTTAGAATAGTTATGGTTGTTTTTATGTTTTAGAGCAGCTGTGGGCAACGTAAGACCCGAGGGCCAAAAGTTGCCCTTGGACAATTTCCATCAGGGCCCCAATATCCTTAGTTTAGATAAACACAACTTTTTAAATCTTGATTTTTTTAAAAGCAGCAATTTATCAACGAGACCAAGGAAATTTAAATTAAACATCTTATGCAAACTTAAAAAAACAACAACATTTTTTAAGACTTGTATTTCCAGAACTAGACTGAACCTTAAAGACTTAGAAACACACACATATATGTTTGTTATGTAAGCTATAAAAATCGTTAAAGCTAATACGTTTGTCATATAAGCTAACATGTACAACGTGTTAAGCTAACATGCATCATATATTGTCACAAGAACCAGTTTACAGAATATATCTTATACAGTATTCCTAAAGGGTTTTATGGAAAGACTTGTTTTATAAAGCTAACTGCTAGAATAAGGAAAAAAGGTCTTCTAGATTATCTGTCATAAAGAAAAAATATTTTCCAATTCTCTATGCGGCCCTTTGATTGCTTTAAACATCTTAATGTGGCCCTTTGGAAAAAAAAAAAGTTGCACACCTCTCTTTGAGGGACTAGATATTTAATTTGCAGTGCCACGCACCAAATAAAACCACACCGCTTTAACTGTGAAGCATGAAAAAATACTACAAAAACCCTTAAGGTATGTTGAAGGCATCTTGGCCAGAGTCTCCTTCACATAATGAGTGTCAGATTTAATAAGCTCCTTTTACAGTGCATGATCGAAGTCCCTCAATCCTCCTGCTTAATCCAGTGAAGATGAATGCGTATGTTCGGACAGTCTCATGCTCTCTCTGCTTATGAGCTGCAGTGAATGGAGCATCTGGTTGGAGGCTCAGCTCTGCTATAGCACACAGCACTTTGCATGATATTATCCAGTCAGCACAGCCAATGCTATGGTGCATCACCATCTCTCGCTCTCTCCAATTCTCCTACGCGCACACACCGTCTCTTTATTGATGCTGCTGCTAAACGCATGTACATATGCACACACAGATCTCAGTGCCCCTTAAAGTGCAGTGCGAGTTCAGAAGAGCCAGAAGCTGTGGTGCAATTAAAACCATTTGTAATGTGTCACACTGCGTTACTACAACTAGGACAATTGTATGCTTTGTAATGTAATTTAAAAAGATTATATAATTTGATGCATTAAAGCTACAGTGCTAACCCAATTTATTCACTGCTCGCAGGCCCAAACACCAACCAACTTATGCTGAACAACAGATAGAAACATTGACCTAAGCTCTTGTCAGGATTTTAAATCTGAACGGGCAAAATCAAAATTAGCAGATACCATGAGCATCTGATATCGTCTGACGCTACTACAAAGCTCAATTTCACGCACGTTTTATTTATTATTTTTTAAGTTAAAGGCCTTGAATATAGCATAAAAAATGGACATGGAAAAAGCCTCTGCAAATACAGAAGGAGCCTTTCTTTCAAGGACTGCTGCATACCAAACACATTAATTCTCAACATTTTTTATGACTACTGCTCCAAAAAAAAAAAAAAAAAAAAAAAAGAGGAGTGAAGAAAATAGTTTTAGCCGAGGCGCCAAGCCAATTAAAATCCAGCTTTTAATAGCCTCCTTCAATTGACTTTTAATGTTCCCCGCGGTCTTGTTAATAAATTTACTGCATTTAGTCACAAACTGCCAACTTGAATAAAAAAGCATAAAAAGGCCTTGTGCACAGTCTTGAAAGATATGGAGAAGTGGATGAAAGACAGTACTTAATAAAAAAACAAACAAAAAAAAAAACACTAAACTAACAGATTTTGTGGATTTGATAATAGAGCTGCCTCCTTAAGCATAGGAGATGCATTTTTTTCATATTTACAGCTCATTTTCTCTGCACATATTGACCTTAATATATTATTTTCTCTGTAATATCAGTTGGGCAATCATTTGCTTTATTTTCTAAAATATAATCTAATACATTATAGCATTTCCTGAACTTCAACTGACATAGACAAGACGTTGCTATGTTAGTTTACAGAGAGGATCCTAATCCCAGAGCTCTAAAAGGGTGCAGGCTTATGTTAGGAAGTGATTGATAGCTGCTTACGTAAGCTCAGCCCATTACACCCTGTACAATTTTAGGGCTGCCCCCCCCCCAGGAACATGCTGTATGGTGCTCACATACCACACCCAGGGAGCTCAGCCCTTTCTGACACTCTGCATGCTGCCTTGATTAATTGCTCATCAAGCAGCAATAGAGTTTAATTAACTGATGAAGTTGATCCACCATTTTCCTCTAATCTGCTCTTTTTTTTATGTCTCATCCGTGCAGCTGGAGGGTAGAGAAGCTGCAGCAGTACCCGGACCGTTAGCTTCTCGTTAAAATATTCCTTCTGCACTCATTACACAAGCATAGATACTGTACTTGTTTTACTAGCCATAAAGCTGCAAAACAGTCTGCAGACAGAGGTTTTCTGTGGTCATTAAGCATCTTCAGTGACACCATAGGCGTTGTATCAAGTATATGTCCCCCTCACATAAAAAAAATAAAATAAAATGTCATTTGGACCCCCTCCCCCCACAATTACCATGACACATTAGTTCACTTGGCGTTGTTTCTATTTCTTTGTGAACTAATCCATTCCACTTGATTAATAGGAGAATACTCAAACAACTAAAAGTCCACTCCAGGTTTTCCTGGTTAGCTACAACTCTCCAGCAGCAGCGCTGTTTCTCCTTTGTGTCTCCTGCCTTGGCAGGACGCTCACTGGGGGAGGAGGGGGAGACACCTCTGTGTTGCACGCTAGCTTAGCGCTCTGTTAGTACGGGCAGTTGATGACCGGGAGGGTTAGGATGCTTGAGAGAAGTGGAGCGCTACGTCTGTAGCATCTTAGCTAGTGCGTCTGTATTGCACGTGGCTAGCTTAGCGCTACACTAAGTGTGCGACGCTGTAAGACGCTGCGTGTTAAGGTGCATTAAAACTGAAATTTCTTTAAAACCCTACACCTTGTTGTCCTCAAGCTTCATGAGAAACATCCTTTAGATGAGTAGTGTTGAACATAAATAAAACAGTTTTTTTTTTTTTCATTTCTCTATAAACACACATACTCTAATGTCAACGTGACGCTGTGTGTGAAAGTGCATCAACATTGAAATGTGTTTAAAACCCCACAGTTGAATTTCTACAAAATTGGTGAGAAACATGCTTTAAATTTGTGAATTAAATTAAGCACATCCAAGAGAAATGTGGCTTTTTTGTATGTTGTTTGCCTTTAAACAGAGGCCATACACAAGGGTGCAAATGCAGCCCAGCTGTAAAGGTTGTTGTATTCGAGCACTCTGGATCTTTTTCATTCAACCTTTATTTAGACAGGTAAATCCCATAGAGCCAGGATCTGATCGAGAATAAGGTTTCCGAATGGAAGGCTTTACCGCAATTGTTAAAATACACCAGAATGAAGGAAATGGCATCTACTTTTTCCTGGGGAAGGACCCACACCTCATCTACACACACCACCAGCGCCCACTTCTCTGCTCTGCATGGAGAACAGCGGATCAGCTGCAGCAGGAAGCTTATCCTGCAGTGTGGGCTGCACAAATGTGCAGCTGGTACCAAATAATTTAAAATAATTCATTTAAAAAATCCATGCAATCGTGTGGCTCATCCAATAATCAGTCAATTGTTTGTCATGTCCAGTCTTATTTTGAAAAACCGCAACAGAAATGAACCGCAAAGTAGCGAGGGACTACTATATTTGTTTTTGTCAGTAAACCTTGTTTTACCAGATGTGTCATATGCTTTAAGTTATTCCACAAACTGTGGTTTAAATAAAACTTAAATACTGGGATATAGTGTTAACATGACAACAACAAATGAATAAATCTGACAATTTTCAGGACATTTCACATTGTGTTCAAGATTCAAACTAAGCACAAAACAAGCCATGTTATTCGGAAATGTTTAGCAGCATAATTTACCATCCCATAGTCAATATGTTACAAATAATAAACATGAAATGAAGTATTTTAAAAGGTGCATGAAGGAACAGCATCGTGTTGTCTGTCCAAATGTTTTGATTACTCATGAGCCATTCGTGCTGACAAAAATTGTGCTTCTGTCACATTTCATTTCTCAACAGTCTGACTCCACGGGACAGCAACACATCTCCCTTCGGTGTGCATCTCTGCGAGGGGTCTGTTGGCAGGTGGGAGATCACCTCCACCATCTTTCCACTGTGTAGTATGTGTGTCTCCACAGTATGCGAGCATGTTCAGAGGATATTAAAGCCTGTAGAAGCTAAAAGTCTTGACGCAGCCAAGGCAGGAAAGCTGCACTCTCCACCTTATCTTTTAATTACTTCTGAAAGCCTTCTGCTTCTTTTTTTCTTCTGCAAAGCTGTGCTAATAAAATTATAAACTAAATTGAATAATTAGGATTTTTTTGTGTGCCCTAACAGCCTGCGGTCGCAAAAATGTACATTATTCACTTGGTCGTTTTATAAGTCATTATACCTGCAGTTACAAGTTTATGAAGACATTAAGACATGACAATTTAAAGAGGCAAGAATACAGTCAGTCGCCCTGTTATTTAGTAATGAAAATGAAAGTTTGTATAAAAACAATGCAAATAGTTTAGGGCTTGAATTCATTAAGTTTCATTTTCAAATACTCAGCAATTTTGCAAGATTGTAAAAGTACTTAATTTAATTTGTACATTTTGTCAAAATCAAGTTGAATAAAATAAAATAAAATGAAAATCTCAGCTGACAGTCTGTGGTATAATCAGGGTGATACAGGCTACAATTAGATTAGCTAATGGGTTTGTTACATTAGATAAAGTAAAAGCTAATTATCTTTTATAAAATGCATTTACCTGTATTGTTTTTTTTTGTTTGTTTTCCAGGCATTACCTATCATTTAAAATAATCCTTCAGGTGTGTAAAATGTAGAAACATGAAGTGGAAAAAAAAAAAAAAAAAAAGTAGAATTAATAATCCCAGATTATTAGTTGCCAGAGAAGAGTCAAAGACGGAGAGGGCAGGCTCCAGAAACCATTTTATCACCAGCAAATTGTTTGGTCCACTATGTTGGTGTGCTGCTTGTGGGACTCAGTTGTGACTCTTCGGACTGATGAAGTCCTTTGGATTAAGGATGAAATGTCTCCAAAAAAAAAAAACAACAACGATTCATATGGCCTGACTGAACTTTGTTGGATTACCAGAGTATGTTAATAATTGACTGAATTGTCCTTCAATGGCCAACATACAGAATATGTTTGTAATTTTACAAAGCTCTGCTTCTTTGGAAATAAAATTCATCATAATTCAGTGGCTAAATATTTTTGAATTTTTTCATGATTCTTCAATACTTTTCATTTAACAACATGCTGAAGTTTTTTTTTTTTTTTACAGTGCAGTGAAAACTGCATGCAGACACTCGAGGCTCTGCTTATTTCAGATTCAGGTCCACTGGCTAAAGTGCCTAATTATCCACAAAGCTGGATGGATTTCCAAGCAAGAAAACTTCTTTTTTTATTTTTATTTTTTCTGAGAGCTGAGATTTATCAAAAACAAAGTTAATGGATTATCAGACTAAGAACTGTTTTTTTTAAATTGAGGGCTTTAAGAACAATAAGAACATGATACATTTATATATATATATATATATATATATATATATCTGTAACGGACTTGCGACCTGTACAGGGTGTACCTCACCACTCAGTGTTAGCTGGGCACGGGCTCCTGTGACCCCTGCGACCCATAAAGAAAGAAGAAGGTAATAAAAATTGAGGATGGATCGATTATTATTATTATTACTATTAGGGACACGGCATGGAAACGTCTGCTAAAGTAAACTGCAGCTGCATTTCTGCACGAGTAGGGTTATCAGAAACAGAGATCAAACAAGACATTGACACAGACAATTTGCATTAATTACATACTAATTTACAACAGTGTTACTCCCCATGGCTCTTGTCTTTATTTACATTTAAGTTGACAACTTCACACTTCACCGCTTCCGTCAGATGCACAACTTTCAGATCACAAGCAGATGAACACATGAACACTAACCGACGGTCACCAACTGGAGCTGGCTGGTTTTCAGCTGTTTAAAGTTTTAATGATGAATGTATTGTTCGAATCTTTAGCAGGGCTCCAGACAGGATTATACTTTGCATGCAGCTTCGTGGAATAAATACTGAAGTATGTAAGCACTAAGTAGGAAAGTTACTGCAATAGAAAAGAGCATTTCTATTTGTTATAAAGTGGGATCATCAGTCTATATGCAGTTGGAAATGACAGGGGTGTCAGTAAATAAAGTTGGCCAGGGGCACTTCTCAAAAGACACTGCTTGTCTTCTCCTGAAATGACATTTTGCTGCTTGTCTAAACTCTTTCTCTCACTTCATCCAGCCTGTGACATGTTCCATCAAGTGAGGTCAACAGATATCTGAAATTTAGTTCTCTCTCCCTGAAAAAAAAATCAATTCAGGTTTCAGGTGATTCTCCTGTCTGTCCACTTGTGACAGCTGGCTTGCAGTCGAGGTGAGTCGACCTTCATCTTCGTCCTCTTCGTCAGGACTTCCTGCATCCCCCTGAGCATCGTCAGAGTCCTGCTCACTTCATCTGTACAACGTACACCACGCGACTTTCTGGCTAAATAAGATCAGATAACATCAAACATATTTTCAAGGAGAAAGAATGGGCAAAGTGCAATTCCCTATCGTTTAAAAAAAAAAAAAAGGAAAACAAAATGAAAAAGAATAACAGGAAGAGCAGAAATGTTGCGAGTGGCCCTTCGTCCGCAAAATCCTGACAAGATTAAATTTACACTGACATTTTATAGTGTCCACTCAAGTAATCTAAGCACTGCACAAATAAATATTCAGCAAATTAAAAATTAATAAATAAATCACTGGTTTTGGCAGTTTCCAAATAAGTTTCAGAACCACTTTTGATTTTCAAAAAAATAAAATAAAAAATGCATCAAAAATAAAGGAACAAAAGTGTTATTTTGCAGGTTCTCCAGGCGTGATGTCACATGTGACGGTGTTAAAAGGTGTAGACGACGTTTTGTTTGTTTGCTTGTTTTGTCTTTTTATTAAGAAGCTAAGGATATTAACAATAAGTTGAGATTTACTAGAAAATTAAGCTGTAAAAATATCTATTTCATATTTTGCTTCTGTTGGTGATGTTTTCATAAAGTAAAAACTAAACATGGGTTGTGTATTACAACAAATTATTATTTTCTTTCTTGCCACGTAGTTGAATAAATGTGACAAATCATTAACGCACTAACAAATCTTAGGAACAGACATGTTTGAAAAGTAATGCATATATACTGAAGTAATTTGCACATATTTAGAAATTTGTTTTACATGTCCATTTGTTCCTGTCTTAGTTTTCTACATTCGCCTTATAATTGACCTGTTTTTGCTACTTTTTGCCATCTTATTTTAATTTGTAAAAAAAAAAAAAAAAAAAAAATCTGTATGCCTTTTTATAATTGTCTATAGTTGTCGCTGTTGTCCTTTGTTGTCATCATTCTTTGTTGAAATCAGGTCTCTTGTAAACGAGTCCTCGAGGCTCAATGGGATTACTCTGTCTAAATAAAGGTTGAATGAAAAAAGGGGAGACAGTGAGAATATTGGTAGAAGGATGTTAGAAATGCAGCTGCCAGGAAAAAGACAGAGGAGCTATCTGGATGCAGTTAGAGAGGACATGGACGGAGTTGGAGTGAGGACAGAGGACAGATGGAGGATGACTCGCTGCGGCGACTCCTGAAGAGGGAGCAGCCGAAAGAAAAAGTGCTCTGCGTGATTATAGATAATGTGCAATTTGTTGGTGTAATCACTGTAGCGTAATGTGTTAAAATATGCTGAAGGACATTGAGCAATGTCTATACAATTTGTGTGCTTTAATTAAAAACAAACAAACATATTTGTTTTTGATGACATGAGGATCAATATGTCATTACCAATATCCAAACTCTGGCAGCTTGAGATCTCATGTGATTTCAAGTCAGCTGCATAAAACTTGCAGTTTTCCTGGAATGTAAACTTATTGATATTATGTTCTCTGTAACTTTGGTCTTTTCTTATGTTTTGACGAAATTATTGAAATATTGCACTGGAGAAAAAGACTCAGTTACAAGTTTAGCAATGAACGGAGAATGTTGTGCAAATTCAAATATACTGTAGGAAAGTGGATTGAGGGATAGAAAGAAGCAAGACAGTAGTCCCTTGTTTATCGCGGGCAATCCCCATATATATATATATATATGTATATATATATATAGGCATTTTAAACCCATCCCACACTTGCAATATTCAAATCAATGTTTCTAAACTAAATGCTCTTAAAAAAGCACAGCATGTCATGATTTCAACTCTCTACCTCCTGCCGGTGCTCTTGGCCCCACCCACTTCTTCGCTGCAGAGCCAGATATGACACGCTGCATGAAGAAGCTTCTCCTGCAGCTGTGGGCTGCACACTGGTGCTAAACAATTTAAAATAATGTATTTTAACTAAAAATGCCATGCCGATTGTGCAGCTCATCCATCAATCAGCCAATTGTGTGTCATGTCCAATCTTATTTTGAAAAACTGCGATAGAGCGAGTCCACGAAAAATGAACTGTGAAGTAGCGAGGGACTACTGTACATTTTTTCAGACCTGGTAAAGTCCATAAATTAATATTAAGAGAATGCAATTAATGTGTGACACATTCATAGCTAGAGAATAAAATAGACAATGTAATTATAACATTTTGGTTATTGTGTCTTTGCTCGTCTTGCAAGTAATGTATCTATAATTATTTCCTTCAAAAATGTGCTCAAAATATTTCTTGGTGCATTTTCTGTCTTGTGAATCTGGCCTTCTTGCATTCCTGTTTCATGATATGAAACAAGTCGCCTTTATTTGACAGTGACACTTATCAATCAAATCAGTAGATTAAAGTCACCTTGCAACATAACTCTTCTTTCAAACAAAACTAAACTAAATCACTTTAAATGACAGGCAGTGAGGAGAAAAAATAATCCTCCAATCCTGGAAATTATAAACTAAAATTAAATCTGTGAATCGTTTCTGTTCAAAACACAAACAAGCAAATAACACATTAAAAACACCCACATCGATTTATGTTTAAAGAAATGTGTTAAGTTTATTCAGTGGAGGATTTTAGTAAAAAAAAAAAATATATATGTATATTTTAAATAGAATGTTCAATAAACTGCAGCTCATATTGACTATAGAACCATCTAAACAAGACACTTTAGGATGGATGGATGTTATCCAACAATCATCAACTACACCATTAACCAGAAAAATGAAGCTAGCTTACATTTGGCAGCAAGAGCTAGACTGATGTCTGTTACATTTACAGCACAGATCCTTCCTGGAGCCTGAACACTTGTAGAAAAGCCAATCAGAAATAGAAGTGAAACCGGCTTTCACTGAACTGAAAACACATCTATGAAAATAAACTGGCTGCTCGGAATTTGATTGATACATGCGATCATTGATGTCGAAGTTATTTTTGTTAACTCTTTTAGACGAGAAGCAACAGTTCATCTAAATTTAAAGCAAAACTAGAGAAATTGTATTTCCTGCAAAAATGCAGTGTGAAGGCTTATTGCTATTGAACGTGCTGAAAAACAGCTGAAATTAGCTAAAAACCTGCAGAAATGTAGCTGAAAAGGAAGAACAAGCCTAAGTTAGCAGAAGAAAGCAGAAATAACACATATTTGCTGAATTTGGTTTTAATAAAGAGAAATTAGCACAAAATTAGAAAATTAGCTCAAAAAGCTTATATTAGCAAAAAAATAGCTGGAAAGTAGTTAAAAAAAGTAGAAAGAAGCTTAAAGTACCAGAAGAGAACACAATTGTGCCCAGTTAGGCTGAAAGAAGCAGACATGAGCACAGAAAGTGGACATTATCTGAAAAAAGCTGAAATTAGCAAAAAAAACAACAACAAAAAAAAAACAGCTGAAATGAAGCTAAAAAGGCAGAAAGAAGCTAAAATTACCAGAAGGAAGTTGAGAGTAAAATATTGCTGAATTAGGCTGAACAAAGTTAAAACAAGTGCAAAAAAATGTGGAATTAGCTGAAAAAACTAAAATGTGCATAAAACAGCTAAAAAGTAGCTTAAATAGCAGAAAAAAGATGAAAATAGACAAGAGAAGTTTGAAGAAGCAGAAAAAAGTTGTAGTTAGCAGAAAGATTCTAAAATGATCTCAAAATAGTGGAAAAACAGCTGAAATTAGCTGAAAGTAACTGAAAAGACGTATAAATTTGCACAAGGTAGCTGAAAGAAGCTGAACCAGAACAAAATATGAAAGGGTCAGTGAAAGGTTGTAAACATATCTAAAGATTTGAAGGATGTAAAATAAGCTCAATGCATTTTCTATGAAGAAACAATGGCAGAAAAGGCTAAATATTTCCCAAAGCTAAAGTTGCACCAATACCAAAATTCATAGCACCCTTTTCCTGAACGAGCTAAACATTTTGATTTATGATTTTTTTAAATTAGTACAAAAATTGTGTAACGAGAAAGATGCTAAAAAATGTACAGAAGAAAAATGGATCACATCAGTGTGAATGCTTCATAAGCATTTACACTATTAGATGGTATGAAGTTATAAAGCTTGTTGCTATGGCAGTCATGAGGGAGAAGCAAATGCATTTTTAGTTTATAATTCCTATCTTTTAGTATGCCAAGCTCTGTTGTAGGTGGGAAATGAGCGCTAGCTGCTCACCCAAAATGCATCTGATGGTATAAATTTTACCCAAGAAATAGTCACAAAGCCTCAATCTACGTTGTTTCAAACCGACTGATTATTTCTTATCAAACTGCTCAGAGCAGTCGAAAACCAGTTATCGCCAAGAAGTAAAAAAAAAAAACATCCAAACACTGGAATTGAAGGAAGAATTTATATAGCCAATAGCAGTTATTTAACTGGGTTAAAGTGTTTTAGGGTGCACTTCTACAAGAAGAGAACCCTGAAGAAGTTGTTTCTAATGTTTCCACAAAACTGGGAAAGTGCCAAGCTTTAAAATTGCCACCATCAATCAAGAGGTTTTAAAGAATGCAACAGGCAATTTCATGGATGACTTTTTTCAACTTCTACATTATTCTTTATCAGCCCCAATGCATTATTGTGTTTTCTTCTTTTTTTTCTTCATTTCCACCTTTTTTTTTTTTATGGCTGCAGATGAAAAAAAAAAAAAAAAATCTGTTGGCTTTCTCTCACTTATGTAAGTCCACTGATCGCTTAGCTTTTTTTCTATGTTTGCATAGCTCACTGATTTTCTTATTCCCACACTGAAGCTAGTTCATCCCCAATAAGAAATGCATTAAAACGTTTGGAACAAGACGTGTTGTGTTATGTTGACAGGAACTAGGTATTACTTAAACCTCTGAGGAATGGGCCCAGGTATATCGAATAATAGAGGGCTCGTTCTTTTAACAATCCTGTAAAATATTTATGGTCACTGTTGCAGTGACTTTCTTGGCCTGCTTTTATTTTAAACAATAGCTGGCAGAATGGGGAAGGTGGCGGAGTGTATAAATACACAAATACAGCTGTAGTTGCGCTGTTCATTCAGTCCTTTCTGTTTGCCTAAACAAACAAATATCCATCCATCCATTATCTTGTACCTGCTTCTTCCATTTTGGGTCATGGGGGTCAACGGTGCCCATATCCAGTAATCACAAGCTCTCAGAAATTGGTTTCTCAGATCACACTATTGGTTGGTTCTCTAATTATCTCTCTGATTGGAAGCAATGTGTAAAACATAATGGTGCTTCTTCCACCTATCTACCAGTCAATAATGGCGTACCACAAGGCTCAGTCTTAGGATCCACTCTCTTCACCATCTACATAAGTAATGTAGCATATTTTTCGGACTATAAGACGCACCGGATTATAAGGAGCATTAAGTGAAACCAAAACATTTTATCAGATATTTTAGCACCGTGTACCATGTAAAATCAGTTCGAGGTCAGTAAGCACAACCAGAAATAATACATAAGGTGCACCAGATTATAAGGCTCACTGTTGTTTTTTGAGAAAGTTAAAGGATTTTAAGTGTGCCTTATAGTCTGAAAAAATATGGTAGGTCAGATCATTCCATGAATGCCTGTGAGCTGTAAAGCTGGAATATCCTTACAGCAAGTGCAGAGGTGATCTGATCATAATCCATCATACTGGACATAAAACTTGCTGCAAATTTGACACAAGGAAAAAAAAAAAAGAAATAAAATCCAAATCGATTAACAAAAAACACTTTGATTGATTTTGTCCGAAAGTCCCAATTCATGCGTTTTATTTTTCTTGTATTTATATATTTGGCAACGATTTATAAAAAGGAAAATGGAAGCAGTAAGCGAGATAACACAGCTCGGTTGCACTTCACATAAATGAAAACAAATTTGATTTAAATCTCAAAGAAAACGCACGCCGAATATCATGGAGGATAAGCATGGAAATGTGTGATCTCCACAGCAAACAGGCTATTTTACTGAATAGTTGTTTTTACCTTGTTTTCCTCAGATAGTCTGCAAATTCCTTTCTGCTGCTGACTGTATATTTTCAACACACAAAGGAGCATGTTACTTACTGGTCACAGAGGAGCATAAAGGATATGTAAATGTTTTTATCTGCTGTTTTCAGGTTGTTTTTCAGAGATGCAAACCCAGCATCTTTGCGCTGATAGAAGCTTCAATACGATGCAAACAAACAAGAATGACCCCGCTAGAAGCAGAGGTATAACAATATTTATTGGTTATTCTCCTTTTTCATGTGCCCCCCCCCCCCCCCCCGTTTCCAATTTACAGCTAAATGGTCACAGAGCTTAGCAGTAAGCAAGAACTCACAAAATGGTGTTTTATAGATACCGTATTTTTCGCCATATAAGTCGGACCTTTTTGCATAACTTTGCAAGTCCTGCGACTTATACACCGAAGCGACTAATATACATTTATTTCTCCATATTTATAACAATTTTGGCTGAGATCTGACAATTTCATTCATTCTGACATGGAAAATATTGAACACTACCATTTTCAGCTGCTAGAGGGCCCTCAAGTAATATGGCAAGTCAAGTGTCTCATTAATAGGTAAACATGGCTATTAATGAGACACGTGGCTTGCCATAGAAGCCACTTTTGTCTTGCTTGAGAACTCCTGAAGCAACCGTCAAATCAGCTGCATTTCGCCACGACGCCCAGGTGAAACTGGTGCAACTGATTTGACCATTAAAGTGCATTTATTAAGTAAAAGTTCAACTGAGACACACCTTTATATATATTATAATTTCGAGCAAATAATTGTTTTTAAGTGTTATTCTTGTTAAATTATTGTTAAAGTCCTCCCGTGCATGCTCCCACGGCTGCCATTTGGCAGCCAATTGATTCTTGGTACAACACCGGCCCACATCTCCGGGTTTTCAGTGGTGACACATAACAAACGCGACGCATCAGCAGAGATGCATAATAGACGTATACGACGAAGCAACATATTTATGGAGTTCTCCACTTTATTAGACAAATATGGACTGATGCAACTTATAGGGCGGAGCAACGTGTACGGCGGAAAATACGGTAACTGGGCTGATAATCACAACTATTGCCTCTAATGCTTTTTAACTAATAAAAACGACTCATTTATCAAGTTTGATAAAGAGTAATCACTAACTTTTAATAAAAAACTAAATATTAAGAAACATAAGACAATTTTATATTTCTAAAGCAGTAAAAAAAGTAACATCTTGCAAAATTATCTTTTTATATAATTTTTTTTATAATTTACCCGTATTAAAACCACTAATTTTAATCAGATAAGTCTTGCACAAGATGACAGAACATCCATCAATACCTTCCAGCTTTCCCTGCGCATATTGAATAGACAAAAGATAAATAATAATACTAATAATCTCCTTCTGGTCTATGGCAGACTGACATTATGGTGTCTACAAAAATGCCTATTTGGGCCACGGAGCTGGGTGACAAGTCAAGCGAGGAGCAGTCATTTTAGTCAGTTTTGACTGAATCCATTTTCAGAACATGTCAGCAGCAGTCCCATGTTTTCTGTCTCTATTTAATCAGCACACTGCAATCAGCATTGATTTTAATTATTCTCAATTAGCTAACAATCAACAATAAGATGCTTTAGCTGCATGCTAGTTTAAGGAACAGGAAGGACAGACATGCCTCTTTTAATATAAAAGGATTCTTCCTTACTTGTGAACAGTAAGGAGCACCTGCTCAGAGATAAATGGTGGGGGTGGGGTGGGGGGGAATCTTCCAATGGACATACTGACAGTGGTGACAGCTCCTTTGAAAGGTGATGACAAGTAGAGTCCAAGATACACATATGTGGATGTTTGTCATCTCTCCAGAGCTGACCATGCACTTTCATGTTAGTTCACACTGTTTTCATGTCGTTTGTCTGTTGCTTTCCCACTATGCATTCAGATGCCACAACACAGTATGTCAGGGAAAAAAAAAAAATCACTGCAGCACGGTTAGGGTTTTAAAATGATCTTCCACATTTGTGACATTGTAGCTTTTATCAATGGATAACGTAGTTGTGCTCTTGGGGTGCAGCGTTGTTGTGCTGAATGACTAAATTGCTCCCATGGGATGTGGTTGTTTACTGCCTCATTCATCTTCACACTGCCCATATTGGTCATTTTATATTCATTAATTGATTATCATTATGGAGACGAGGGTTTCTAACCCAAACAGGTATTGATGGTTTTATTGTTGTGCTATGAAAAAGCCATTTTCATTTGCTCAAATGACTGCACATTGATTAATGCAGGGTCTTATATTTTTTTCAGCAATGGACATTGTAAAAAGTTTAATTTGAGAGGAGAATTTTTAATTTTTGAGGTTTTTTGTGTCTAAAGCAGGAGTTCTCAAACGTTTTGGGTTTAGGGACCCCTTTCTGATAGAAAAAGTTACAGGGAGAAAAAGTTTCAGGGACCCCCTGAAACTATATATATATATATATATATATATATATATATATATATATATATTTATTTAATTTATTTTTGAGGACCCTCAAGCACCAGCCTGTGGACCACTGGGGGTACGGGAATCCCAGTTTGAGAACCACTGATCTAATGGGTTAAAATTTACTCGTCTCGGGATATTTTTACTGCAAAAGAAAATATATTTGAGCATGATTCAAACTGGATTGGCATGAAATAATAAACTCGGAGTGTGTTGCTGTCACCCACAGTCACTTATTTGTAAGAATATGTATACTTACATCTATCTATCTATATATATATATATATATAAATGCTTAAACAAGAAACACCTTAGTATCTGTATAAATGGCTGGTTTTCCATTTTGTTAATAATTATTTTCTGGCCTCCCCGTTACTGAGCATAGAAAAAAATGCAAAAGATTGTGTTGATACACTAAAAAAAGCATTCAAGGGTTACTAAAATGTGCCCCAAAAAGGATACATATTCAAACATTTGTGTTTCTAGGGTCACAGCTAAAATGTAAAATAAAGATAATTATCCAAAACATTAAAAATATATTAAAAGTCCCAGTAAATTAATTCCTGCCAGCACAACGTGCTTGTTCATAAAAAAAAAAAAAAAGAACACAACTCACATTGATGCTTTCCTGAATTTTATGACATCTCAAACCTTCGCAAAGTCTTTTAGATAATAACGTTCGTGCTAATGTAAGCAACATTAATGCCATTAAAATTACTCATTTAGAGCTCTGTGCCAAGAAAAGGCCAACGTGTAAAGATCTTCTTAAAGACCATCTCCTGACAAAATGGTTAGTCCCAAGGACTCAGGTATTTTTGTTAAGTCCTCACTCCTCTATTAAATGAGTCTTGAGAGGGAGTTTGATCCACACGATTTTCCTTTTAATTTCATCATGAATATGTAAACTGTGGATACTTTTCTAGTAAAACATGATCCTTGGGGGCCGAGACTTTGTGATGAAGACTTGTGTCAGGCCAAGTGAGCTGGAACTGATGGTGCACATAATTAATGGTCTGAAATAGACTGAGAATTAGTGCTAGGCTGGGATGTTAATTGACTATGATACTTGGGCTGGTGCCTTTCAGCCCGAGGCTTTTATCCTTTTCCATGTGCTTTGCTGTATCACTTTGCTTCGATTTTCACTGCGTCCTATTTCTTCCACGCCATGCTTTGCTTTCTTCAGGTTCTGCCTCCTACTCAAATCTCTTCTGTCTGCTTCAATCTAATTTTTTTATGTCCCTTATGCTTCCATTGTAAATCTCATCTACCTTGAAGCTATCTGGAAGTTTAAGAATGGAGAGATGGACATATGACACCCACACAGTCTTTGCAATCCTTAGTTGTCTCATGCAGGATGTAAAAATGTTAGTTTCTTGTATTTTTTTTTTTATAACAAATAATGGGACTGCTTTAGTAAAATGTATGAAAATATACAATAAGAGAGGTTCAGGATTTCAATGAACACTTAACATGACATTATACTGGTATCACCTATATATATATATATATATATATATATATATTACAGTGTTTAAATTTAAATTGTTTATTTATAAAAGGACAGAATAAAAAAAATGCAAAAGGAGGAAGCTTGGGAGTGAAACTTGAACTTGGACAACTGCATCCCTACTTCATGGTTTTTCATTTACCACAAAGGGCGTGGTTCCCTAAACCCTGTGATAAACGAGGGACTACTGCACACTCAAAAAGGTAATGCAGGTCATGTGAGACAGCTTGCTTTAGATAAGAACAAAATAACAAATCAGACATCGCCAAAGCTTTGTGACAATCGTTACCTTCTGCTCGTGTGTCTGCATCACAGGAAGTTACTAAGATTGGAGAAGTAGAAGACTGAGCAGTGTGGGTAGGGGTGGTAAATAAAAAAAGTGAATTAGCAACTAAAAGAGGAAGGCACATAAAAGCAAGGCTAGCAAGATGAAAAACTTGATCAGTTTGAAAAGAGAAGGTAGAAAAAATTGAAGCAGCTGGACTGTGGTGGGAACTTATAATAAGAAAACAAAAAAAAAAAGAGGTCTTAAAGTATATAGGCAAAGATTGTTGAAGGGAACCGGCTGGAACGAAAGTAAGTGTCTGACCTTATCACTCCATCAGGGATCTCATTGTGTCCACATGCCTTGTTATCCACACAGAGACTGCAATCACAGTCATTCCAGAGGTAGCTAACCATCAAAACCCATTACTCTATTTCACTGCCAACATGCTACATGTGTTGCCTTGTTAATGGCCATTGCTGGAACATCTCACTATATTGAAGAATACAGTGCACATGAACATTAAGACATATCACCATATGGGTTTTTTTCATAGATGGCTACAGTCCAAGTATCCACTGACCAGAGTAAATAAAGACTGCCATTGATCTATAATGTTGAAGGACAGGCTGAGGTTGAACATTCAGGGTTGTGGGCCTGAGACTGTCAGGTTTTAAAGGCTGCTGGAGTTCTAAGACAGCTCAGTGTGCACAGACATTTATCATCAGTGAGGTAACTGGCTTCTCTGAAAGCAACTCAGGCGAAAAATGAACAGCTGCCATGGCTGCACTCACAAAGGCCCCACCATTCTTTTTGCCTTTCACAGTCCTCAGTTTCCAGCAACAGGAAACAACTCGGAAATATTGTCGTTCAAATGCATGGCTAATCATTTTTGTTTTTTTTTGAGGAGGCTGGAAATGACATTAAATATCTGCAGCTCTACACAATGTGTTGTAGGGAAAATGAGCACAAAGCTAGTTTCAATTGAAGAACAGACATCTGGTACACAGGCTTTCCAAACAGGATCATTTATCACCATATTTCTTGAAGTTCAATTTGACACATGATGTTTGAAAGATAAATTCTGGAAATGTTTCCTAATACATTGTTTGACCTCCAAATTCCCACACTCCCTGCTAACTGGTGAACTTGCCAAGACTTCCAAAACCTGTGACCTAGCGATCAGGTCACAGTGAATCAGCGAGGTAGCTGTTGAAGTAGTGTTGTAAAAAAGCACTGCATACTCCTTTACTTAGACTTTAAATGCTCTGTATTTAAAAACCCAGGAGAGGAAAGCTTTGCTGACGGCCTATCAATAAACAAGTGTCAGAAAATGTACAATAGAAGAAAGAAAAAGTTAGATTTTATTCTTAAAGTGGAACTAATGTGTCTGCAGTTCAGTGGTTTTGTGTAAAAGGAAGAGTGATGCATTTTAAACAGTGTTGAAAGCTGACATAATTTCAAGACTCAGAAAAGCAATATTATATTTTTGGGATTTTCTATTATGATTTAGGTGTTGTAGTTTTTATAAATAAATTTAATCAAACAACAATTGATTCATTTCCTACATAGCATACAAGTATACGACTGGCTGAAACACCTAGTTTGTGGTCCTGGCATTACTCGTTTTACTTGACAGCGTAACGATGTTCACATTAGTATAAAATCTGCCTAATAGCTAGTTCGGCATGCCTAAAACAAAGGCAATAATATTTTTGTTCAAAAACACTTTCCTTGATCTTGGTAGAAAATATTAAGAAGAAGAAGAAACAGAAACAACTGCGAGGGGAAAAAAAAAAAAAGACAGTGCATTTGAATTAAGCACCAGATGTTCAAAAAGCACAGTATGGCACTTTGTGTTATTCACTATTTTTACAAGTTAGGAACATTCCTAACACCAAAATATGATAATCGCTGCAGCCAATATCTCATCATCACCCCTATCTCACCATATTTAACCTCCTAAGACCCGGACTCTTGCGTATGTGGATGCCAGGTT
>NC_056498.1:52678046-52715347 GCF_014905685.2 Nematolebias whitei
AACACATAAAACAAGCAGGGAAGTGGCCCTCAAAGATCAGGATTGGATACCCCTGAGCTAACCATTCAAAGCAGACTGGTCCATTCATGAAGGGCGTGTTAAAAAGACAGAGATGAATTTGGATTTTCCATGCAAGAGGTGACACGTTTCTGCAGGAAAGAAGTTTAAGCAAAGTGAATTAATCTGTTAAAAGAAAGTTTAATTTTCTTCTTATTTATATTTATTTTATCGCCTGTTGAACCGTCAAAAGACTTAACGCAAACCTCTTTAATGTAAACTCCATTCTGAGCGCTGTTCTGAACCGGACGGTACTTAGAATAAAGTCCATTACGCTTGCAACTGAATACAGTGCAGGATTGTAAAAACTATGCAGCATCTCGCACTGAACGGAACCACTGGTGAGCTGACACTCCAGTCAGTCAGGTCTGGGTTCCATGAAACCATTTCATCTGTGGCACAGACAGCATGATGGATGTGTGTCTTGGACCGCATCCATCAGTTCCCATACAAAAATTTCCTCAGCGCTCCTTTATATTTTTATTAAAACGTATATATTTTTTCTCTTTCGCTTTTTATATGGCTGGACACTCGTCTACCCTTGCATAGCACAGTCACATGAATTTCAGCCTCCTAAATCTCTGCTTTATAACCATGGCTTTGCTCTTTTCTTTCTGTCCATGCCCGGCTCATGGTTCCATATCTCTGTCTTATTGAAACTCAAACAGAATGTGGGCCCATTTCCCCGTGCAGTACAGAGTGTTGGGGAGGGCTGCAGATTAAAAAGCCTTCCCCAGGGTGCGCTCACCAGTCTGTTCAGCACTGCACGCCAGGGAGATTCACTACATACATTCTCTTTTATGGTCCTTTCCTTATTCATCATAACATAGCTTCAACTTTATTAACTTCTCCACCCAAGCATCCATCTTTTCCACTGCCATCAGTCTTTTTTTCTCTCGGTTCCCATCAACACAGCAGCACACTTCACCAAGTTCCCCATGACATTCCTAAGCACACGTAAACAAGTGTACGCTGGTGTTCGCTCAAATGAATACAGATTTAACAACTGGAAGGCTGTATAAATGGGCACTTCACAATATTTGCCCAAGCTAGGTTTTTATCTTGTTGTTGGGTGAGTGTTGCTTCTCAGCTGGACCTTGTATCTAAACAGATTCTGGACCAACGGCCTTCTGGAAAAAAAATAAAAAGACTGATCATGGAACTGTAATAAAGTGATACTTTTAACTTGATTTTTATTTTTTTTCAGAATGTAATCAATAAATAAAACTGTAGAGAAAGGGTTAAGGTATTATTGTTTTACACACTATTGTGTGTTTGCAAGAACACTGCTTTAATCGTTTTCATGAATAGGTCTAGTTTTACGAAAAGTATATGAAAGATAAGTTTCAAAACCTAAGCATACAATAAAATGGCAATATGACAGACCTGAATAGTATAGCAACATATTACTTTTTTCATAGAACCTTTTATTTTTTTTTTGCTTCAACACTAAGGCACTCAACTTCTTTAGACTCCGAATGAGAGACAAAATTTGCTGGTCACAGTTTTCTTCACCGTCGGGGAAAAAAAGAAGTTGTTCTTGAACCCAGCACTTTGATCACTTTAGCAGAGTTTACCGACACTGTTCCTCAGAAAAAGCGAACGTGGAAAATGTGGAAGCAATCGATCAACTACAGTCGCTTGAAAAAGGTGACGACACAAAAGCCATCTCACCATGAGAAGCTTTGATAGAGGAGCTTCACCCAAATCGTATTGTGAAAAGAATGAATAACAATCGGAGGGAAAAGGACAAAAATCTATGATGTTGTTCCTCTGAAGTTTTACAGAGAAGTAAAAGGACAATATTCATGCTTAAGGTACAATAGTTACTCCGCCATGCAGTGTCTTAGTAAATGGACTGTACTTTTATAGCACCTTTCTATCTAATCAAGATAATCAAAGCACTTTACAACACAATCTGTGCCCTCAGTTACCTCCACACACATTCATACATCACTACTAGATCTCTACGAGGTTAATCGAACAAATCATTCTAAAGAGACTAATAAGTGCTTTAGATGACGTTCATACAATGATGTATGAACATTCTATGTATGAAAGTTCTAGAATTGCGGCACTCGGGGTGACTGCATGTTGGAGTAGCTTTGTTGAATTCATTCTGAGATTTTACTTTTGGAAACTTTAATTACTCTTTTGAGGGATACAAATCACTTTTTTTTGGATGATTATTTCCTCTGGTATCGGATGCTGTGCAGCTGGAAGGATTTTTACTGAAACTTGTTTTTAGTTTTAGACATTTGTTATGATGCGTAACCAGAACAAGTTCCAAATCTCAAATTAGTTGAAAAGGAGGTGCTGTGGATGCATTCCCGTCTACCTGCCAGCTGTGCTCGAGTGTCTGACCATTGAGATCCTGGAAATGGCAGGAAATGCGGCTCGTGAGAGCAGAAGGACCGGGATTGAATGGGACACACATCAGAGGCGATCAGGGGTTCAGTGCCTCGCCTAGGGACACATCAAGATGTGACTGCATAACGGTGGAATCGAACCCCCAACTCTCTCATTCGCGGACGACTGCTCTAACCACTCAACCACAGCTGCCCAGATGTAGAGTTGCCAAGCAACGATTTTAACGTTTTTTTAACACAAAACTACTGGAATGTGTTCAGCAAGACAGCTGCAAAGCTCCCAGTAATGAATGACAGAAAAATATAAAACATACACTAAATCTCTGGATTCATGAGCATGAGGATGTTTAGACTTAATGTGGGTTTGTTGATTCTGAACTACTGACATCATCAAAGCTAAATATTTATCCCAAATGACATGTCCCAGATCTTGAGTCTCTGTTTACTGACGTTAAACGGCACCTGAAGAAAAACACAACATGTCACAGATTATGTTCTGTGTCTCATGAAAGATTTATGAGTTGCCCACAGTGGTCTTTTCCACAAACGGAATGCTACAAAAAAGCAACACTCATCATTAAGGTGCTGTCCGCAACATGATGAGAAAAGCCAAAAAGGAGGAGAAGCTGTCGTCTTGAGTTTTCAGATTCTTGCCATATGTCGCAGCTCCTGTCGACTGTTCGCTGCTTAAGAGAGAGCCAATTTATTTTCCCAGAAGGATGGACTACTTGTGACATTTGGCAATGGAGCATCAGACATTTCATCCAGCTGTTCCAGATCCACTCGTACACACAAACAAAAATATGCAAAGGTCGCAGTCACTTCAAAAGCTTCTACGGGATAAATAAGTGCACTAACAGCTGATAAACTTTAATGCACAATGACTTTTGGTGTTCCTGATATAACCCTCTATCGCTCACCTATTGTCTGATGCCAGTTCAAGTACACACATAAAAATAAAGTCAATATCCTGCTGTATCAGTTCCTTAAATGAACTCCTTCACGGCTGCTCTCCTCTGTGATATTGCATGTGGCTGAATGGCTCATAATATTTACCATGCAGGCAGGTATTGTTTCTCAATGCCAGACAGAAAAATAGGCTGTTTTGCCCAAAGCTATTAGGGAATGATCCGTTTTTTTATTTATTTATTTTACTGTGAAACCACCGGCTACAAGGATGGCGATTCAAATCTAAAGGGACATAAAAGAAAATAGACTTGAAGCAAATTTGAGATGCAATTAATTTAGTGCCTTTAGAATGTTCAATCATTTATTTGTTCTCCACCCATAATCTAGTTTTTCTGCTTATAAGTTCATATTTTCGGCATTTTCCAACTAAGTAACCTAAAATAGAGATAAAACATCATTCTCATCATGTACTAATCTTTTGACAAGCCAGTATAGGCTTCAAAATATCAATAATTTAGAGTTTCTCTGGAAATGACAGTGAAGCATGTTACAATCTTGCCCCTTTGAGCACTTTTATTTTTCCCTTTGACTATAACTGAAGCTTATAAAATGGTTTGTGATGATGTGTGTGCAGCAAAGCTGGGACACTGTCCTGATGGAGGGGTCAATGGGCTAAAATGAACCTGGAAAGTAGAGAGAGGATTATATGAATAATGAACAAGCAAGTCGTGCCAGTCCTCTTGCTTGCAAGTCTGATAAAAAGCTTCTATTAGCAGAGCCGCCCAGGTGTAACGTGACCACCAAGGCTGGATATCCAAGCATACGGAGAAAACACTGGAGCCTCGTTATGGTGAGAGCAAATCCAAGCTCATTCTACCAAACATTAATCCATGTGATGGCTCAATACACTCTTTATATCTTGGAGTGTATGTAGACATAAATTCATGTGCTGATGGGAAAGGGAAAAGGAGGAAAGTGTGTGTCTGTGTGTGGCACTGATTTCCACAGACATGCATTGCTGTCAGTGAGTGCTAGAGGCACACGCATGAGCTTTACATTTGCATACTTCGCTAAGGGGCACATTTTGATATTGTGTAATCATTTTATCATGGCAATGGAAATAGGATTTAATTTTCACTTTTCAGTCGCTGCGTGTTGAGCCACATTCTCTTTAGCTCGAAGGTGAAAATTGATGAGGAATGATTCCTTGCTGACTGCCCCTCATTCAGCCCACAGACACCAATCTTATTTGTAGAAGCGGTAAAATTGCATAATTAAAAACAATTACTCACTACAGGTCGTTATCCTTGCTGCTAATTAAGATGTTGACATAGCTGGGTGTGTGTAGTAGTGGGGCAGTTACACACGATATATTGCTTTGTAGTCATTTTATTGACAATTTAGAGGGCGTAGGAGTCAAAGCTCCTATTTATGCCTTACAGAAGTAGTTAAAATACTCATAAACAGATGAGCAACTGACTTCAGTTACTGATATATGAATATCTAAACTCATACCTGACTTAAATCTATATGACTCATCCAAACAACTCCCAACAAAAGTAGGTCTGAGTCTTTTTTAATGCCAAATCTAAAAAAAATAAAATAAAAAAAAAAAAGCTATGAAAGGAGAACATCTTTCTCTTTCACATTCTATGTCTTATCCCACTGACAAGTAACCAGGAGTACATTTTTGAAAATCCACCCAGCTGATCAAAGTGCCACCATGTTCTAAAAACTGGTACCCACCCACCAGCCTCTTCTGCGGAAGAGCCCCGCAAGCAGTGAGCATCTAAGCACCAGGCTGATTAAACTTCTAATACTTCCAGAGAAAGATAAAGGCATATACTGTGGAGACAGAAAAAGGAAAAGAGAAACATAATTGAGATGCTGTTACAGCACTATATCGTTTGTTCCAATAGAAAAAAAAGTTTAAAAGATGACAAGCAATATGGAAAGCCGGTAAAAAATGGCTGCAGTCTGTCATTTTTACGACTCTTACACAGTTTAGTCTTTGAAATGCTCGGGATTCTCTGTAAGACTGCCGCCACACTACAGCATCGTCTTCTGTCCTCCGTCTTGCTCTGACAACCACAAGCTCGGCTGACAGGAAGATAATATCAGAGGGATTCCATAAAGATAAGGAAACCACAACACAACAGGGAAGTTACTGCAAATTATGATTTGAGAAGGGCGAGCTGTACCGTGTTTGAGAATCAAGGAGAATTCAAGATGCTGAGAAGCTAAAAGAAGGCAAAATAGAAGAGACTGAGCTGTCACTTGAACATGCTCTGATGTTGTAAAGGTAAGAACTGTAGATAAACTGTAGATAACTGTAATGCCACTTTAATTGGTGATGTGCGACTTATCTGTGCTGCTGATTATCCATGCTGCTGATCTCATGCTGCCGACTATCTCCTGCTGCTGTATTCATCCATCTACTCACTACAGACTCATGTTCGGGCTGCTGTTTAATATACCATATTATTTTACATTATTAATGTTTAGAATATATCTTAGATCTTTTAGCATATTGTTTAGCATTTGTTTAGCATATATTGTGGTGAATATCTTAGTTCCTTATATTTATTATTATTTATTTATTTATTTATTCATTCATTTAAAAGAAACAAAATAAACAAAACAAATTCATCAAAAAGAAAAAAAACATTGAATAAAAAGGGTGCGGAAAGAAGAAAAAAAAATTCTTATAATATATGCCCCGTAAAAAAAAAAAAATCAACTACAAACAACATACGCTTGAAAAATCTCCAAAGTGAAAACAAAAAAATATCAGTCGTGCTTCACATGGCACCAGTGCTTCCCAGCAACTTTACCTTAATCATCTTTTTAAGCATATAAATTGTTTTAGTTTTTTTTTTTTTATGGCGATATCAAAGCAATTCCACAATCCTAATCCTTGAATTACAACACAGCTCCTTCAGACTAGTTCTGAATAGAGGTTTTACAAACATTTCCATTCCCTTAAGGTTATAATGACTCTTTTAACAACAAAAATCATGCTCAATCATCCATGTATCAAATCATTTTAATTGAATATTTGGGGGTAACATTTTTTATGAGCTTTATACATGACTTATAAAATACTCTATTCAACCAAATCATAAAAATTTCAATTGATGAAATAATATATTTGTTGGGTGACCATAGCACTTCTTACTACTAATTCTTATAGCTCATTTTTGCAAAATAAAAATAGGATTTGTAATTGTTTTGCATGCTTTTCCCCAAACTTAAATACACTAGACTAAATATGGAACAATCAATACATTATACAATACATGCAAAGCTTTGTCATTCAAAAACTCTTTTACATTATACAGTAATGAAATTGATTTTGCTATTTTTATTCTTAAGTAATTTACATGAGATTTCCATGTCAGCTTCTCATCAGTAATGACACCCAAACATTTTATTTCATTAACTATGAATTTCAATACTGTCAATTTTAAATAATAATTCAATACTTTTCTTATATACTGTTGCTTTTTACACTTTATATTTGTGCTATTTTTGGTGTAACGGAGATCTCGAGTACACAATTTCACTCCACCTCATGTACCACGTGATGCAAGTGACAATAAAAAATTTGAACTTGAACTTGATAAGTATGTTATGCATGTTAATTTTTCACAACACCCCAGCAATACAAAATCAAGTATACAGTTTTAAATTCTTCTACAACTGAGTTTTTAGTACATATCTGTTTGTGACAATGGTGCTTCTTGACAAAGCATTGCCGTGTTTAATGAAAAACTTTTACAGTCATTTCACAACAAATGAGGGCATTTTTGCAAGTACTTATTTATGTCCATCACACACACACCTGAGCGAATGTGACATGTGTAAAGCCCGTATACAGTTGTGTAATTTGAACATCACATTATTAACATCACATCACATTTTGCTTTTGGAAACTTTAATTCATCTTTTTCTGGATGTAAATCACATTTTTTGGATGATTGTTTCCTCTGGTATCAGATGCTGTGCAGCTGGAAGGATTTTTACTGAAACTTTTTTTTAGTTTTGGACATTTGTTATGATGCATAACCATGGCAACAAGGCTGTTTTCTACAACAAACAGCAGCTAATTAACATCTCAAAAGCTCAAATAATATCTCAACTACAGCCCCAAATCTCAAAAGAGTTGAAAAGGATGTTCTGTGGATGCATTCCCATCTACCTGCCAGCTGTGCTCGAGTGCCTGACCACTGAGATCCTGGAACTAGCAGGAAACATGGGTCATGACAACGGAAGGACAGGATCGTCCCTCGGCACCTACAGTTGGCTGTCCGCAACGACGTGGAGCTCGGCAGACTGCTGGGAGGAGTGGCCATCGCTCTGGGAGGAGTTCTGCCCAGCATTCGGGCGGTCCTACAGCCCGTGGGAACCGAGAGGCCAGCCGAGTCTGGGTGGACAGATCGGACGGCATCTGCAGCCAGTTTCTTAGGATCCACTGAGGGATGGACCTTTACAAGAGATCCATCCTGCCTACAGCCATCAGTATCTATAACATCTCTTAATGAAATGAGGATAACGAGTTACAACAACAAATGATTTCCCTTTGGGATTAATAAAGTACTTTTGAATTTGAATTTGAATTAAAAAATGCTTTGTAAATATACAAATACTACATTAAATGTAAAATACAAAATATTCCCACTTTTATTCTAGCAATTAATATTACCATTTCAGCGAGTTATAATAAACTTTTGCATGGTTGAATGCTGCTAATGTTTCCTATTGAAAATACAGCAAACACAAGATTGACTAGTTAATAGAAGACTTGAACAGCAACAAGTTAGGTTCTTCTTGATTAGTAATGCTGTAGATTCAGGGTCGAACTTAGACCAGAATTTTAATAAAACCACCCACATCTTAAACAATAGTCGAGTGATTACACAACCAGTTGTGGGAGTATTTGAGCCAAAGCATGCAGCATAACAACAACCATGGCAGACTGCCTGTGTTGTTTGTGCTTGTTGCTTGCAAGTGTCACATATGTTGGCAAGGAATGCATCCCATACACAGGAGGCCACGTTCTCAGGAGTCTGCTCATTTGTCCTGCGGCACTATGTTGCTTGTTCCTTGATCATGGTTTCTTTGTTTGTCTGCTTCCTCCCATACTCAGGGAGTATTTTTAAAGCGAGAGAGACCCAACAATGGAAAAACTTAAAGTCCCTGAACAAGTTTGTTTGTTTGTTTGTTTATTTGGCCACGATGATCATTAATTTACAGAAAACATTTGGTGCCCTAACTAAACTGATTTCCAAATGATGTAGCTGTAAAGAGTACTGAATATTTTTTTTTTGTAATTCAGAGCACAACTTGCTTTTTCCACCAATTACTGCCAACTCTCACAGTGAGAGGTATCACCTGTCCCAGAAAAACGCTACAAATAAAGCTCATGATTGTCTCCAAGCAGGGCCTCAGTCAGAAAACAGTCACAGCAGGACTGAAACAATCCCAGTTGTGCTTGAAAGATAAACTGAAGGGAAAAAAATAACAGTGCAGTGGAGTTTTAATTCCTAAATCAAGCTTTGGATTAAATTTACATGCTGTCCAACTTGAGATAGGACTCCAGAGTGCTGTACTGAAAGATCCCTCTACCTGGCAAACAGGAGAACAGCGATGAGTGATCTTTTCAGTTAGTCCATGACAGCGTATGTCTTCATTCGGCACTTTTAAATTGGCTTCAGAACTGATTGGAAATGGTTCTTTTATTATACACCTCCCATAACTCCCCTCTCATCAAAGCCGGGCCATCTTTTATCTGGGATATGACGTTTCCATTAGGGTCTGCCAACTTCTTACTGCTGCTCTGTGAGTTGTGGTGTTGGGGGATGAGCATTGTTAACCAACACAACAACAGGATTTCACTGGGTGGGGCGAGCCAAAGCCTCGGTCTAGGGAAGGCAGTTCGTCAGATGACTGCTCATCCTGAACACACACAGCAGCGAGCACATAGACACGCACTATTTCTTCGCTCTCTCTTTTACTCTCGCTCTCATTCTTACACAGACAAACACACCAAAATTCACAAATCCGACAAAGGCAGACAACAGAGGCATAGAAGAAAGACTGAACTTGGCCAAAGGGACTGTGTCTGTCAACTCCTCCTCACCAGTTTCAGGGTTTCATCAAAGGTTTGAGAGGCCCATAAGGTGCAGCTGCCAATCTGGCAATGCTTTAAGTTCACAAACAAAGACGTGGGATTCTTTCAAAGCAGGGCTCCCTCATCTCTGTGTTTCTGACTTCATTAACCTCATCTCAAGACGTAGCTCACGTTTGCAACCAGGCCGTAGTTACAGAAATCAGGATCATTTCAGTGCACAGAAAGGAGGAAGACTTTTAATTCCTTTTCTACATTTTAAATATCTGTGTCGATTGGTGTAGGTCTTGTGACATTGTTGGTGCTAATGAGGACATGGTCATGCCCAGTGTGTGTGGGTCAGCAGAGACATATGCTGCGGTCCCACTCTGGGAGTTTTAATTAGATCCACATTATCAAACTGTCTGTCCACATTGGCCTCATCAGGCGCTGCTTGGATGCTTCATAAATCATCAATTTAAATGCTCACAAACGATAGAAATTCTATCTGAACCAATCTTTGAATATTTATGAGGTATGCCTCGGTTGTTCTCTGATGTTATCCTCCCGCTTTCTTGAAATGGTTTCAAGAAATTTTTCCCCCATCATGATCTTATCCGGTTCACCTTCGTGACCTTCGCACTTTGCTGTAAATGTCAGCTATCTTTATGAGGCCTTTGATGAGTTTATTGAACAGTTCACACTCACTTACACACAAGGCCACCCCCACCACACACACTCATAATCTCACAACACAAACAAACTGCCATGGGATATGTCCTTCGCATGCAACTATAACTCTGATTTCTAGGAGTGCTGAAAATTTATGATCTTTAGAGCTGGCGGCAGCATCATTGCAGCTGACCATCATTTCACCAAATAAATCTAAATGTCACGGGGAATGAAATGGAATATTTTCAAATGGTGACTACTTTGGTAACATGTGCAATTAAGTGTTTCATGCATCACTGAACACTGGTGATAAAAATATGACGTATGATGAAATAGATGGGGAAAAAATAGGAGGGAGAACTACAAGATTTTATGACAAGGTTAAAAAGCAAGTTTTGCCTAAAAGTTATCTTTCTCTTGGTAATTACAAAATTAATTTGACAATTACTGTTGGTCTAGATGATAACTATGTAAGTACAAATAACCAGTTACATTCATTTGACCTTCAAACTATGGAAGCCATTATGCTGTCAAGTAATTTCTGACTTGATAGAGTGCAATTCATACACATCAAGCACACTAAACCCACACAAGTTGAAGGAACATTTTATTCAAGATGTTAAAAAAACCCAGAAAAGTCAACAGCATCTGTCAAAATAGGAAGAACCAAATGCTGTTAACAAAACTTATTTTCTACTAAAATGTTGAAAAAATAATTACATTTAATTCATCCCTTTTTTTCAATGTAGCATTTTCTATTTAATTTACAAGAAAATGCTTTTTTTAAATTAATCTATCTTTCAGTGTTTGTGTAGCCATTTTCCTAGTGTCAATAGAAACAAGTGGCATAATGTAATACAAGTGTGACATTCTAAGGTTGAAAAATATTAGTTCTGCATTTCTAGAGAATGTATCTTTACCATCCATCCATCCATCCATCCATCCATCATCTTTTGCTTGTTTCGAAGTCGGGTCTCGGGGTCAGCAGCTTGAGCAGGGAGGCCCAGACATCTCTTTCCACAGTCTCCTCTTCCAGCTCTTCTGGGAGGACCCCAAGACGTTCCCTGGCCAACTGAGAGACGTAGTCTCTCCAGCATGTCCTGGGTCTTCCCTAGGGTCTCCTCGCAGTACGATATGCCCGAACCACCTCCTTAGGGAGGTGCCCAGGAATCATCCTTACCAGATGCCTGAACTACCTCAACTGGCTCCTCTTGATGTTGAGGAGCAGCGGCTCTACTCTGAGTCTCTCCTGGATAACTGAACTTCTCACCCTATCTCTAAGGGAGAGTCCAGCTATCCTGCAGAGGAAACTCAATTCAACCGCCTGTATCTGCAATCTCATTCTTTCGGTCACTACCATAAAGTTTGTGGCCGTATATGAGGGTAGAAATGTAGATTGACCAGTAAACAGAGAGCTTTGCCTTACAGCTCTGCTCCCTCTTCACCACAACAGAAAAAATATCTCTTTACAAATAATATATAAATCAAAAGGTTGTTATAATAGTCCAGTTACAGTATTTGGAGGCTCTACTGAATGTCTTATTGTCAGTATAGTCAATTATTTCTAAACTTCAAAACAGTTTTAATTTTCAGAAAGAAAAAAAGAACACTGGTTATTAATGTCTACTGATTTTGCTTTAGGTTGGTCTGCAATGCAAGGAGGTCAACAACAACTGGACCGACATAGCTTTTAATATATGGTAAAATACTGATCTGATCTCAGACCATTTCTGATTCAGCTTTCTTCAGAGGTTCTGGTCTATAGCAGAGGAGTGACAGGGCCAGAGATACAAGTACTTCTGCCACAATGATAAATGCTGTGTATTAAAAACTGTCTGCATCCCAGTGCTGAAGCTGACCTGCAACTCCGCCTAGTGGAGAAGAAATCTGAGAGAGGGAAGAAGAAGCAGATGCATGCTGTCCCTGAATACTTAATTTTTCCAAATTGTTTACCAGTTGGACTATAACATAAAAAAAGTCTATAAAGTCCATGCCTGAGCATTTCCCATACATATTTCTTCAGAAACATAGCTTTTGCATGCAAAATTGGTTATCTTAGTAAACAGATCATAACAAATAACTTTTATATAAGTTCAAAGACTTCTAAATGCCCACACAACTGTTGAATATCTGAGGGTTAGAAGCAGTAACAGAGGGGTTTTCACCAGGCCAGCTTTGTCAGCCTGTCAGGAGCTTTGCAGAAACAAACATGAATTAGAACTCACGTCTTGTGCATGTACACGAGTGCCTTTTCAGTCGGTCAGTCTTACCACCTCCTTCATTACATGCTATCTTCTTCCCCTTGTAACAACAACAGGCTTTTCTCCTAATGAAATTTTGAGTTTTATCCCTTCTCTTTTCTGAAGCTTATCTTCTGTCTTTCCCTCCTTCTCTTTCTTTGGGTGTTTTATCAGTCATCTTTTGGGGAAAGGTAATAAAAGGCCAACACAATGAAGAAGCGGTGCTCTGTTGTGTTATTTTGTTTTCACACACTCTCCGTTTTGTATTTTATTTTTGTTTGTGGCAGCTGTCCTTATCAGCAAGATGACTGTGAGATATGGCGTGTGCGGGTCTTTGTGGTGAAATAATACGACAGGCAGATAAGACCTTGTGGGTGACCAGTTCACTGGTTCTTGCCTGCTGCTGCCGCCTTTTGCTCTTCCCTGGGTGGGCTAGAAAGTCCCACTGGGGCTTAGAGATATCAGATATTTGTGTCTGGTACCACCTTTGATATAATGTCAGCCATCCTCCTCTTGTTGGACTGCTTGCACTTGCATTTTAATACATCATAGTGTTGTAGCTTTTTATTATTATTATAAGTAGTTGTGACTTCATAAATTTGTAAAATGTTATGTCTGTGGTGGCATAAGTCAGAGTCAGAGTCAGAGTCAGAGTTTCTTTATTGTCATTCGCACCTCATGTGGTACATGTGGTGGAGCGAAATTATGTACACAGGGTCCCAGTTACATCCAACAATAAAATGTATAAGAAAAACAGTAATAACATCTAAGATATGAACTAAGAAAAACATCAACTAAATATACACTAAGCACTCATAACATAAAACATTGAACATCACCACAAACATGAACATGAGTCTGTGAGCAGATGTGCACGCATGAACACATCAACATTGAAACAGATCAGCAGCAACATGAAACAGATCAGCAGCAACATGAAACAGATCAGCAGCAACATGATATGGTTTTTCACAGTGATTATTCTAGTTAGAGATTCATGAGTCTAACAGCCTCAGGGTAGAAGCTGTTCCTCAGTCTAGTGGTTCTACACTTAATGCTCCTTAACCTCCTTCCTGAGGGGAGTGGGGCAAAAAGTGTGTGTGCTGGGTGGGTGGGGTCCTTCATGATGCAGGTGGCCCTCTTCCTGCATCTGGAGGTGTAGATGTCTGTGATGGTGGGGAGACTGATTCCAACAGATTTCTGTGCAGCCTTCACCACTCTCTGCAAAGCTTTTCTTTCTGCAGCTGTGCAGCCTCCATGCCACACATTGATGCTGGAGCACAGGATGCTCTCCACTGCACACCTGTAGAAGGAGGTGAGGACTGAGCTTCCCAGACCAGCTCGCCTCAGCCGTCTGAGGAAGTAGAGTCTCTGATGAGCTTTCTTGATCAGGCTGGTGGTGTTGTTGCTCCAGCTGAGGTTGTCATTCATGTGTACACCCAAGTACTTGTAGCTGGAGACCACTTCCACCGCAGATCCTCTTATGTTCAGGGGGGTGTAGGTGTTTTTGTTCCTTCTGAAGTCCACAATCATCTCCTTTGTCTTCTTCACATTGATGTGAAGGTTATTCTCTCTGCACCAGCTCTCCAGGTGTTCCACCTCTTGCCTGTAGCTGGACTCATCATTGTTTGTGATGCATCCCACCACCGCTGTATCATCTGCAAACTTTACAATGTGACAGCCTGGATGGGTAGCTGCACAATCATATGTGAGCAGAGTAAACAGGAGGGGGCTCAACACACATCCCTGAGGAGAGCCAGTGCTGAGGGTTATGGTGGAGGAGGAGAGGTTGTGGATCCTCACTAACTGTGGTCTGTTTGTTAAAAAGTCTAGTACCCAGTTGCAGATGGAGGGGCTTAGTCCTAGTGTGGATAGTTTGTCCATCAGGGTTTGGGGGATCATGGTGTTGAAGGCGGATGTGAAGTCCACAAAGAGCATACGGACGTAAGAGTTTTTCTGCTCCAGGTGGTTGAGTGCAGTGTGGACCACAGAGGAGATTGCATCCTCTGTTGATCGGTTCTCACGGTATGCGTACTGATGAGGGTCCTCGTTGATGTTGATGGTTGTTTTGATGTGAGTCATGACCAGTTTTTCTAAGCATTTAGCGACTATCGGGGTGAGGGCCACTGGCCGATAGTCATTCAGACCAGTCACTGTAGAGCTTTTTGGGACTGGGATGATGGTGGCAGTCTTCAGGCAGGTGGGAACTGTCTCCAGGGTAAGTGAGGTGTTAAAGATGTCTGCCAGCACCTCACAGAGCTGATCAGCACATTCCTTCAACACTTTTCCGGGGATGTTGTCTGGGCCAGTTGCTTTGTGCGGATTAATCCTCCTGAAGGTACTCCTTACTTCTGCTGAGGTCACGCTGAGATGCTCTTCATCCGGTGGTGAGGTGAGTCTGGTGCTGGGTGGTCTGTTCGGGTCTTCAAAGCGTGCATAGAACTTGTTGAGGGCATCAGGCAGAGATGGGTCTTTGGGACATTGTTCACTCCTTCCTTTATAATCTGTTATGCACTTAATGCCCCTCCACATGCTCCGAGGGTCTTGTGAGATGAATTGACCCTCGATCCTCTTTGCATATGTGGCCTTGGCCCTCTTAATACCAGCAACCAGCTCTTTTCTTGTCCTACTCAGCTCCTCTGAGTTTCCAGACCTGAAGGCAGTGTTCCTGGCTTCCAGCAGGGTACGCACCTCTGCATTCAGCCAAGGTTTTCTGTTTGAGTAGCTTTTAACATTTCTGATAGTGGAGACTGTGTCAGTACATGTACTAATGTAACCCAGTACTGAGGATGTGTATTGGTCAAGATCAAGCGAACCTCCATTTTCAGCAGCTTCTCTGAAAACCTGCCAGTCTGTTCGGTCAAAACAATCTCTCAGTATGGGGCCACTGTCCTGGATCCAACATTTAACTTTCTTTTGAACCGGTCTGGAGCGTCTCAGCGGGGGCATGTAAGCAGGAGCCAGGAAGATTGAGATGTGGTCTGACAGTCCTAGGTGGGGGCGGGGTTCGGCTTTGTATGCATCTTTTACGTTCGTGTAAACACGGTCCAGCGTGCGGTCTCCACGTGTCGGAATCGTCACATGCTGATTAAAGCTTGGGAGACAGTCCTTTAGATTCACGTGGTTAAAGTCTCCAGCTACCACGTAAAGAGCCTCGGGGTGTTTGTTCTGCAGCGAGCTGATAAGAGATATATAGGAATACTGTAAACAATAAAAATGGCTCCAACTGAACTCTTGATGGACATAAAAAACTTTTTACTGCCATCTGTTAAATATTGATGGCGACATAAGTTCCTGTCTCAAGCCATTATTTGTGTCTAATTGACAACACATTACGATTTCATAAAGTTATAACGATTATACAATTACATTTGGCCTGGGAAAATATCAACCAGCCACAGCACTAAAACCATTGGTTGAATATTGTGTTGAAGTTTTTTTTTTTTTTTTTTTTTTTTCCCATGAAGAAATCTGGACTTATCAAGAAATCTTGAAGTTGCAAGTTGTTATTAGACTGTAAGATGTTGAGCCGGTGTGAGTTGGGCATCATTTTGGTCAATATTGTAATTCACAATACAGGACCTCACAAGGAAAACATCAGGTGAGGAAAATATCCTGATGCATGCTCAATAATCAAGGTAGAAAAATCTAAAAAAGTAAAATCTGGTCCTCTGGACATTCAAAAAACAAAACAAAGCAAAACAAAAACATGCAGAAACGTTTTGTCTTCCAACTGCTACAACCGCTCCCAATCCAAAACATTAAAGAGGGTGAAGCAGAACAACTCAGAATCAAAGTTTCATCCTGCCTCAGCAATGCCAAACCACCACCTTCCAACATCAGTAGAGAGGAGAGGGATGCACTCACCACTCCTAGCAAGGACAAAAACATCATCATTCTCTCAGCAGACAAAGGAAGGTGCAGTGATTTTGAACCAGAAAGACTATCATGAGAAAGTTATGACACTCCTTAGTGACTTAAATACTTATGAACCTCTGAGAAGTGATCCAGGAAGTGGTTACAAGAAGAAGTTGATAGATTGCCTGAAAATTTTGGAACAGGACAAGGCTATTGACCGTATTCTGTACCATAGACTGTACCCGGGGGAGGCCACACCTAGTCTATATGGTTTACCTAAAATCCACAAACAAGGTGTACCTTTAAGACCTATTGTTAGCATGATTAACTCTGTCATTTACAATGTTTCCAAATATCTGGCGTCTGTACTCATCCCTTTAGTTGGCAGCTCAGAACACCACATGCAGAACACCATGGACTTTGTGGATAAGGTGAGGGATGTCATCATGGAGACTGATGAAACAATGGTCTCTTTTGATGTCACATCACTCTTTACGTACATTCCTGTTGATGATGCAGTAGAGGTGGTCAGTTTAAGATTAAAATCAGACACCGCTCTGAGCAGCAGGACCACGCTTTCCACAGAACAACTGTGTCAGCTCTTGAAACTGTGCCTGCAGTCAACATACTTCACATATGGGGAGCAATATTATAGGCAGAAACATGGGTGTGCTATGGGGTCTCCAGTTTCTCCTATTGTTGCCAACCTGTACATGGAGGAGGTAGAAAAGAGAGCCTTGACGTCCTTTTCAGGGACACCACCAAGTCATTGGTTCAGGTATGTTGATGACACCTGGGTTAAAATTAAATCCCAGGCAGTCCAACATTTTACTGACCACATCAACTCTGTGGATAAATACATCAAGTTCACACGAGAAGATGTAAAAAATGGCAGGTTGGCTTTCTTGGACTGTGAGATCTCAGTCTCTGATAGAGGACAATTGTAAACTCAAATGTACCGCAAACCCACCCACACAGACCAGTATTTGCAGTTTGACTCCCATCACCCTTTGGAGCACAAGTTAGGAGTCATCATGACTCTGTACCACAGAGCAGACAGCGTCCCCACTAACTCAGGAGCAGGCAGAAGGAGAAATCCCACACAAGACAGGCTCTAGAGCAATGTGGATATCCTAACTGGGCCTTCCTGAAAGCAGAGAAAAAACCCAAACAGGACTCCAGTCAGCCATCAGGTGAAAAGGAGGAACCCAGACCCAGACCAGTGGTCATTCCGTATGTTGAGGGAGTATCAGAGAAACTGAGACGTTTATTTTCTAAACACCATATCCCAGTGGCTTTTAAACCCCAAAATACATTATGGCAAAGACTGGTTCATCCCAAAGATCCAGTCCCCCGGCACAAATAGAGTAATATTGTGTTTGTTGTTCATTGTCAGGAGGGCTGTGATCAGTCATACATCGGGGAAACTAAACAGCCACTGGCCAAAAGGATGGCCCAGCACAGAAGAGCAACAACATCAGGCCAGGACTCTGCGGTCTACACTCATCTCCAGGCCAGCAGTCACTCTTTCAAGGATGAAGCTGTTCACATCCTGGATAGGGAGGAACAATGGTTTGAGAGAGGAGTAAAGGAGGCCATCTTTGTGAAAATAAATCATCCATCATTAAACAAGGGTGGAGGCCTCCGGGTTCAACAGTCCCCATCTTACAATACTGTTGTTGCTAGTATCACTCAGCCTCCTGTGAATAGTAAACAGCCATCAGTGTGCTAATGATCCGTTGTTAGGCTGATGGTTCTTCTTGACCATGTAGGCAGCTGGTTTTGGTTGTCAGCAGAAAACTGGTTGATCCACTCTGAGAATGTGCTATTTAAGAGACTGAGCTGAATACAGCACCTCAGACTGAGGAAGTCTCTCGGATGGAAGACGAAACGTTTCTAAATTTTTTTTTGTTTTGCTTTATTGAATGTTCACAGGACCGGATTTAACTTTTTTAGATCAGGTGAGAAACAAATAAAACTGTTACAGTAAGAACTTTAGATCCAAGAAGAAATTCAAGAATTCAACATATTTGAACAGAACATTACAAATCTGAAGAACAACTTTGTTGTGACCCAACTTCACCTTTAAAAACTCAAGCTTTGTACTTTAAATAGCAATCAGCAAGATTTCACTTTTACCCTGTCTAAAATATACATCTTTATTTCAAACAGTCATTGTCCACAGCTTACCCGCGAGTAACTATATAATACCATAAATCAAATTAACAATCAAATCAATTGTTGAGTCAGTCAGACAAAGCTTGTGATGTCAACCCTTTTCATGTCTTTTTCTTGAGGAATGTCACACTTATTTAATGTGGTATGTGCCTTCCTCTTTCCATAGCATTCTAGTAGACTGCTTTCCAATCCATGTAAATATTTGCTATTACGAGTGATGCAACATCTGATTCCAGCAAGGACCAAACAGACAAAGAATTGAACAGCTGTTTAAGATGAGATAAGTGTTGTGTGTTGTCATCATTGTATGTTCCCATACAATGGCAAAATTAGGTCTTTACATTTAACCCATCGCACCTGGGATGCACCCAGGTGGAGCAGTGTGCAGCTATGTAGGTGCCCAGGGAGCAATTAGGGATAAGATATTTTGCTCAGAGACACCACGATATGTGGGATGGCTGGAGATCGAGCCTGGGACTTTCGGGTCCCGAGTCGGCTGCCCTGCCTCTACCCCCTTTCGGTCCCTACATTATAGCTTAAAAAAACTATAAAGTAGTAGCCCAATGAGACAATTCAACTAGTCTCTCAAGTTTACTCTATGCAATGTAAATCTACCATAAACTCTACCAGAGCCTGTTGAATGACAGAGGAGCCACAACAGATTATACTAAAAAATATGGAAGAAAGAAGTGAACACTGGAATGTCATGTGAACATTGGGACAACATGTGTGAGCCCACCGCCTCAACCTCCTCTTCAGCCTACGGGCAAGGGTTCAGTTGGGAAAACTTGGTGCGGTTCTTCAAAATGCCAAAACAACAGTTTTATTGAAGCTCCAGTGCTTCTACTTGTTGGAGGGGTTGTGGGGACTTAGAAGCAGGCCACGCCCACATTTTTTCAGTCCTGTACAAAAGTTTAAACTTTCTGGACAGAGGTTGGAAAAACAAATAGACTTGATCTTTGGTTCTAAATTATAACAACCCACTTTGCCACTTGTGTTAGGAGATGCTACTGATGGAATGTCAATGAGTGACAAATATTTAACATCCCAAGTGCCACAGTCAAATTACTCTGAAATGCCTTTAACCTGACCTACCAAAACTGGAGGACTGGTAGAAAATGTATGAGGAAACCCACAAAAAGGAGAGGCTAACATTTATGCTGAGGCTGCAATTTAAACTCTATAGAATAAGATTGGGTAAATGGGCTAGATTGCTTGAGGGCTATTAGTTGGCGTGGTCTGTCTCTTAGCCCTGTGACATTATATAAAACTAAAGTGTAATCCTGACTGCTGTCTCATACCTGTAACTTTGTTTATGATTTTTATAAGATTGTGACTATAATCTGTTGCCGATATCTGCTGGTTCCATTATGTTGACGAAAAGGTGATCAATAAAAAAAAAAAAAAAAAAATAAGGTAATAGCTACATGTAGGGCCAAGACAAAAATCAATTACTAACATCCTTAAACAATCCCAGTTCTAAAAAAAAAGAAGCGATAGAGGTATCTTGCTTTTTTAATGAATTAATTTTTTTTATTTTTATAAATCTTCAAATAACGGTCCATTTTGCATTACAAACAAATTTACATTGTATGACCATTTCAATGGTATTTGCAAACCCCAAAATTATCAGTGGGTAGCTGTAGCTAGCTTTGGGCACTTTCAGTAGGAATACTGAATCATTTCTCCTGATGGTAATGAGAAATTGACAGAGGTGTGAAGGATGGATTATAAAATGTCAGCGCCATCTACAACAGACAACATTATTTATTCATAACATCTCTGTAGAATCCCCACTTAAAAAAAAAAAGAAATATTTTTAAAGCCTTGTAACAAGTTAAGCACAACTTCTCAATGAATGTAAGTCAATGAAAAATATTTTATCTGTGTAGATTTTTTTCTGATTAATCACAAAATACTTCTTAATGCTCGATATTTTATCCCAGTTTGAACCAAACTATTAATGAAAAGTCTATATTACAACTCACAGATGTTCAACTGAGTTTAAATTGAAAAAAAAAAATCAATGGTCAAATCAATAGCTTTAATCCTCTGCACAATCTCTATCATTATTTGTGAACCTTTTTTTTTAAGTGTTGTAAATTATCAAGCTAGAAGAGGCAGTTGCCATCAGGAACTTTCATCGTGATACAGAAATGTACTTGGTGTTCTTTAACAAATAATTACCCATAAATGCCGGTAACCAAGTTTTTCTCAACAGCACGATAAAAAGTAGATCCATGAGACCTCAGCTCTGAATGCTTATCCAACGTATCACTCTTGACAACTAACCATTCACCTGCTGCATAATATATCACACCCTGAGACAGGTGCCATTGTATCAAGAGCCATCCATATTATTCACTTGACCTGTCAGTAGTTTTAATGCTGTGGAAGGCTGGTGTGCCACTGTGATTGTTGTTTATGGATCAAGAAACAAATGCACACAGACGGTCTGACTTGCTGATGATCGATTTACGCAGCAGTTGACTAAAGAATGGTGGCAGGTGTCACTGGCACTCAATAGTTGTTACATTTTCATATAAATAACAGCAGCACTCTGGTCTGTAATAGCCTCAGAAATTATTACATGGATGAGAGAGTGGTCATAGAGAGACATGGTATTGATTACAGCGGTGTCTCTTATGAAACTTTGCACACTAGAATAAAACTTGGACAACATTTCCAGACCATTTGATTTTAAGAAACCTATAAGGGTGTACAGAACAAACATGTTGTCAGTCTTTTATGCTCAAAGTTAAGACGTACACTGCCTGCACCCCCCCCCCCTCCCCACCACCAAAAAAAAGTTGCCACCTGGATTTAACTAAGCAAATAGGTACGAGCTTCCTATTGGATAATTACTGCAAGGGCGATTATCTTTCAACTAGCAACAAGTTATTTAACCCTGACTGGTGCAATGAGTTGCTTCTCATTTCTTAAACAACCATGTTGAAAGACACATCGCGTGGTCGTGGAAAAGATGTCAGTCTGTTTGAGAAGGGTCAAATCATTGACATGCATCAATCAGAGAAAACATCTAAGGAAATTGCAGAAACTACTAAAATTGTGTTAAGAACTGTCCAATGCATTATTAAAAACTGGAAGGATAGTGGGGGC
The DNA here is from genome assembly GCF_014905685.2 of Nematolebias whitei. Lineage (NCBI taxonomy): Eukaryota > Metazoa > Chordata > Actinopteri > Cyprinodontiformes > Rivulidae > Nematolebias > Nematolebias whitei. The sequence goes on from NC_056498.1 coordinate 52,699,559, forward strand.
ACATCGTCTTTGAGGAAGAACTGTGGCCGGAAAAATATCCTGAATGATCAAGAGCGGAGATCACGTAAATGTTTAGTGAAATCAAATCGAAGAAAAACAACAGTAGCACTCAGGGCTATGTTTAACAGTGAAAGTAAGAGCATTTCCACATGCACAGTGTGAAAGGAACTCAATGAATTGGGACTGAACAGCTGTGTAGCCTTAAGAAAACCACTAATCAGTGAGGCTAACTGGAAACAAAAAAAAGGCTTCAATTTGCTAGAGAGCATAAAGATTGGACTCTGGAGCAATGGAAGAAGGTCATGTGGTCATCTGATGAGTCCAGATTTACTCTGTTCCAGAGTGATGGACGCATCAGGGTAAGAAGAGAGGCAGGTGAAGTGATGCACCCATATTGCCTAGTCATCAATGCAAGATCTTGGTGAAAAATTAATGCAACACTGGATGGAAATAGATCTTGCGACATTGCAGAAGCTTATTGAAACAATGTCATAGAGAATGCATGCCGTAATCAAAGTTAAAGGCGGTCCAACAAAATATTAATGTGTGACCTTATTTTTTGGGTGGCAACTTTTTTGGGGGGTGGGGCAGGAAATGTATGACATACAGTAAGTCAAACATCTCCTCCTACATGTCGTTACATGAGTGCAGCTACAGCGTGTACTCTCAGGACTTTTTTACATGCAGTGTTTCCCTAAGAGGACTGAACTTGACAAAAGGGACTTCTCCTACTCCGCTCCTGTTTCCTGGAATATCTTGCAAAAAGTTGTGAAGCTCTCGACCTTGACCTCTCTAAGTGACTTCAAACATCTGCTAAGTTCATGTGCAAAACCAATGCAGCTACAGTATGTTCTTGTTTTTAGTTTTTTTTACATCATCTTACAATCTATCTGTTTTTTGTTACTTTTTTTAACACCATTTTATTTTCACTTGTTATTTTCAATTTGTACACATCCTTTATGATTGTCTATTGTTGTCATCACTCTTTGTTAAAATCAGGTCTTTCTTGTAAATGAGTCCCCGAGGCTCAATGGGATGAACATGCATAAATAAAGGTTGAATGAACATGCATAGTGAAAAATGTAATATGTAATATTAGCCTGTGTTATCAACAGTAAATAGCAGTCCTCTAGTTTTACATTGGTACCTGATCATCCATTATAATGTGTCAGTCCTGATGGCAGAATAAAACTCTTGACTAGTTAATGTTGAGCTCTGTGTGGATCCAGCAGAGACCCAGAATTCCCACACCAATTTTCTACATCTTTTATAGGAGCTCTTTGTCAGCCACGGAGCTATTTCACAAAATGCACTTGTGAATTAAAGAGTTAAGGAGAGGATACGTCGAGCACAACTGATTTATTAGGCTGTGAGAAGGGAGGAGATGCAGACAAGAAAATGATTTTGACCTTGCATGCGCTTTTAATTGTCGTCATCAAGGTGTTTGCTTTGCCCTTCTGGGACAAACGAACCAAATTATCGGTCACGTCATCAACTTAGAAGGCTCACGGATTGAGCCATGGGTGTTTTCTTAATGGTACAGCATTTACAGCAACAAAAACAAAAAGTCAACCTTGTCCTTGCAACGTCTCTGTTCTCTCTTGAGTAAAGGCACTTTGCATGGCTGCTAAACTGAGCAGAATGAGGCCACAGATTCGAGAGTGCCCCTCTCACCTCATGTGCTTACCTGAGGGATGGAGTAGGACAAAGGAACAACATGTGCCTGTCTGTTTGATCTCCCCATCTGAGGTGTGCTGCACATGTAGGCAGATGACACATCATGCATTGTTTGTTCTTGCTCAGGCAGCACTGCCGCCCGTCACCGTACATCTCTTATCATAAGCGAAAAGCTGGAAATTATTGTCATACTCTCAAACACAAAGCGTCTTCTTTAGAAGAAGCTGTGAAACGAACTGTACGACCAGAGGCTTCATTTAGAGTGCTCGGTCCAGAGCTACAAAACAAAACACCAGTTAGACACTTCTAAAAGCAATAACAATACACATCATTCTAGGTTTATTCGACATGAATGTCAACTGCCGCTTGGAACGTAATTGAAGATGAAAAATCTCTTCATTACTCAGCTGGAATTCAGTAATATTGACTGGTAGTTATTAAGTATCTAAGGATGACCACTGAATTAAATATTGATAAACAAAAAGTGAGGAACAAAAGAAAGATGAGTGTTTCAGCCGACAATGCGGTCCGCTCAGAAGACAGAGACATTTTAGAAGCAGATCCAGTTTCCTGACTCACCAACCTCGGCGATGATTGGTTTCTGTTGCACTGATTTCTTTGTGTTTATACGATATGCCCAGCCTCTCAGTGCTTCACTTCCTGTTGCTCATTTTCTCTAAAGTTTTATGAGTCTGTGTGGTTTATGAGTAGTATTGACTTCCTGAAAACCACAATGAATATCAGTAGAACATAACAAAAATTGAAGAAATAAGACTTATCTGAACTATCTACAGCAATCTTCAACCATACCAGTTTGTATATATTCAATTATGTATGCATTTAACAACATTTCTACAGCAGAGCATAGCTAGAAATATCACATGCATTGTTTTTATGTGTAGGAAACAAACTTGTATGGAAGGGGACAAGGGGCTCGAGATGAGAACATCACACGAGTGAAAAAAGGTAATTAAGTTGACCAGAACAAGGCGAGTCGTCTGTTAAATATTTCATGCATCTCCAAACAATGCCCTGCGGAAGACATCAACAACAAGGCACCAACAACAATTATGAAATAATTAGCTCAGAGGCAACCTGGAGGACTTTTCTTTGCCAGAGATATTTAGGAGTAATTACATAGGTAATTCTGGACTTGGTCCATTTCTAATGGTGCTGCTCTATGCTCAAGTTTGTAACTGTGGACAAATATCTTGTATTATCTTATATTACGGATCTTATCGTTCCATATTTTCCTAAAAGAACACTTCGCTTTCAGACTGCAGGTTTACTTGATGTTCCTAGAGTTTCCAAAAGCAGAATGGGAGGCAGACTTGTGTTTCTTGAGCTATCCCTTAGTTATGCTGCTATAGGCTTAGACTGCTGGAGGCCAAACTGACCACATTTCTTCACTATACTACTGTCTTCACTTACTCTGCTCAACCTGTTGTGTAGTGTATTTGTAATTATTTTTCTATCCTTGACATGTGTTTTTGTCTTTCAGGTACACCTGCACCTACATCTGGACCTGACATTCTCCGTTTGTTTCTCCTAGTCCTCTCAAACCAGCCGGTCAAAGCAGATGGCCGTTTGTCCTGAGCCTGGTTCTGCTGGAGGTTTCTTCCTTTTAAAAGGGAGTTTTTCCTTTCCACTGTTGCCATTGTGTTTGCTCAGGATGGGAGACTGCGATGAAGTGAAGATTCAACGTGTCTGCTGGCTTCCTTAGATAGAGAACTTTGCTAAGTAGCTTTAGTATGTGAATGTTCCTGTAAAGTGCCCTGAGACAACTTTGTTGTGATATGGCGCTATATAAATAAACTGAAATGAACTGAATAGGAAAAAAAAAAAAAGAAAGAAAGTAATAAAACATCCATGCACATACATGTTTCAACTATTTACCATATTCTAGGTAAGATTTATATATTATACTGGGTTTACATAAAACTTAAAAATTGCTGCACAACATAAACACACCAATATTTTCCTAGTTTTTAAATGCAGCAGATTAGAGTATATTTCATATTGTAAATAAAATAAAGGAACTAGTGTTTGCTATGAATTTTCATCATTGTATGTTCCCATACGTTGACAAAATTAGTTCTCTGCATTTAACACATCACACCTGAGATACACCCAGGTGGGGTGGTGTGCATCTATGTAGGTGCCCGGGGAGCAATTAGGGATTGGGTGACTTGCTCAAGTAGACAACATGTGGGCATGGCGGGGAGTTGAGCCTGCGACTTTCAGGTCCCAAGTCAGCTGCCCTACCTCTACACCATGTCGGCCCCTCAAGTACTGTGCAGCAGTAAAAGAAAATGACAAATGTTTACCAAAGCCCTTTTGTAAAAGGACCGAGTAACTCATTAAGTGAGAAAGACAGTGCTTAATTTGAGCGGGATCCTACCGGGACAGGATCCGGTAACTCTCTTATTTCGACAGGGTATGTTCCGGTAACTGTTTGCTTGGATCTGGTAACTCTCAGGCATACTAATAATAAAGTTATGAACAAATATGGGGACTACTAAATACATGGACCCTGTGTACACAGTTATGTTTCACGTTATGCACCACATGTAAATGATGCAAATGACAAAGAACCTTGAACCTTGAAACATGACTCTCTTGAACTAATAAAACTTGCATTGGATATGTAAACTGAAAATAATTCCATAAACACCCATTTAAAACAACTGCCACAAGTATACGAGCTACTACTTCAAGTAGCATTTCCGCGTCTATCCTTAAAAAAATCTCTGCCCAACAACGACAACAAGAAGCAGAGACAGTGTCAAACTTCAAACAGTCATGTAAGGGAGGGGGGGCATAGGATACTTGACAGAGGTGGAGTGTTTACAAATGTAGGCAAATATAGATGTTTAACAACCCGTTAAAATACACAAAAATGCAGGAAATTGCATCTACTTTATTAAAAATTTTCTGGAGGAGGACCCAAGACTCCCCCCCCGTCCCGTCCGCTATTTGCATTCCGGCATTAATTTGTTTACAAATTAAGCCCCAAAGAAAGGGTCTTTGCACTGTCAGTAATATCTGAAAAATTGTTGTTTTACACATAAAAAAAGGTTAATTGATGCCTATAAAGAAATATGAGACAAGCAAATATAACATTTCTCATAATAACCTTTGGTAGAATTTCACATTTCTGAATGTCCAAGAGGATATTTTTACCAATATAGATGGAGATAAGTCAAAATATGAAAGCCATGTGTATTTTATACTTATTTGACGTAAAAAATCAACTAAAACTCAGAGTTTAATTTCATTTGCATGGTGATAATTTATATCATAATAAGAGTCAATGTTTCAGATCATGAGTGGTTCTATGTAAGCCCAGCCTCAATTTATTTTAAGTGTTGAATAGCTGCTTGCATGTTATCTCAAGTCTTTGTTGGAAAAAAGAAAACAAATATATTGAGAACACTCATCCGCCTAATATTTTCAGACACAATACTTTCCATTTTGTTGTAGCTGGCGTCTGCTGTATTCAAGTTAACTTTAATGAAGGGAGAAAGAGGGGGACTATTTTTAGTGCTTTTTAAGGCCAGAGGCAGCGATGTCAAAAGTCAACAACTGTGGTGACTCCATGCTGCGGCGCTCCTGTCCCAAAACATGCAAACACACACAGTTCTTTCCACACACATTACTACGTAACAGACATTATGTGATTTAAGGTCAAATATTTTCTGTGCTTAAGAAGGAAACAACAGATGTGGTCATCAGCATCTACAAATTAAATGTTGAGGGAAAGCTAAGCATTGCAGGTAAAAACAACAACAACTCCCCCCAAAATAAATAAAAATCATCCATCAAAGTGCAATAAATCAACAAATAGAATGTCAATGTTTTTTACCTTGTAACCCAGCAAATAACCTGACAGTGTAATGCTGATGATGAAATCAAATTTACTCCGTGTTAGCCGTGGCAATATTGCAGCGTTTGAGGCGAGCTCAGATTGTATTGATGTACAGCTTTGAGAATGACAAGCTGTAGTCACCGTGATTTGTTACACTAATAAAAGTGAAGACCCGGTATTGTCCTGCCGCCTCAAATTCACACACGAAAGCATCATCCTCCCTCACGCATTTCCTCTTCATGGACCACTTGGTTTTGTAGTCACAAAGAGCTTGAACAAATTGAGAATTGATTGGAATTGAAAGATGAGTAATGGTGATTCTAGTGCTGTCCTTTCTCAATATGGAGATGATGAGGTTTGATTCTTTGAGGTCAGGTGTATCATCTGATGCTGCGTGGCTGTCCCATCCATGGCTCATACACAGAGGAAGGCGTTTTACTCACTCCTACAGGCCTTTACCACAATCAGTCACAGCAGACAGAAAAATCAATGCTATATTTACCAGCACCATTACCATAATATTGCCACTACTCATCACCACTTAAACAATTACAACTCAAATTCTGTATGTCAGCCACACAAAAAGCATTTGAAGAGCAACATTATTTGAGCTTTTGCATGCATTTCTTTCAGTGCCATATCCTACTTGTGTATCTCTGGACTAATTATGTCATGTAATTTAATACTAGAGAAATTGCATTTCCTGTGAAAATGCAGTGTGAATGCTTGTTGCAAACGAACGTGCTGAAAACCAGCTTAAATTAGCTAAAAATACATTCTGAAATGTAGCTGAAATAGAAGAACAAGCCGCATTTAGCAGAAGAAAGCAAAAAGAACACATTTGCTGAATTAGGTTTAAATATTCAGAAATTAGCACAACAATTAGGAAATTAGCTGCAAAAGCTGAAATTAGCAAAAAGTAGCTGAAAAGTAGCTGAAAAGGCAGAAAAAAAACTTGAATTTATCTGAAAACAGATTTAATTGGCTATAACATTTCAAAATAGGTAGCAAAAACGCTAGAACAAGCTTAAATTAGCAGAAGAAAGCAGAAAGGACGCATCTTTGCCCAATTATGCTGAAAGTAAAAATGAGCACAAAATAGTGGAAATGATCTGAAAATAAAGCTGAAATAAGCAAAAACAGCTGAAAAGTAGCTACAAAGCAGAAAAAAGTTAAATTCCTAGAAGGAAGTGGAGCGAGCACGTTTTAATTGAATTACACTGAAAAAGGTTTAAACAAATGCAAAAAATATGGAATTAGCTGAAAAATCTAAAATTAGCACAAAAGAGCAAAATAGTAACTGAACTAACAGAAAAAGCTGAAACTTGCATAAATAAGCTGAAATTAGCAGAAGAAAGTTACAATAAGCACAACAATGTTTTAATTAGCAGAAAGATTCTGAAAGGAGCACAAAACAGATGGAAAAAAAGCTAAAATAAGCAAAAACTGCTGAAAAGTAGCTAAAAGGTAGATTTTTTTTTTTTTTCCAGAATTTAGTGGAGAAAGCACATTTTTGCTGAATTATGCTAAAAAAGTTTGAAACAGGTATTACAAAATGTGGAATTAGCTGAAAAAATAGTATAAAACAGCTAAATAGTAACTGAACTAGCAGAAAAAGCTGAAACTTGAAGAAATAAGCTGAAATTAGCAGAAATAAGTTAGAAGCACAAAATGATTTACTTAGCAGAAATAATCTAAAAAAAAAAAAAAAACACAAAACGTCTGAAAAAACAACTGAAAATGGCTGGACAAAAGTTTAAATTTGCACAAGGACGCTGAAAGAAGCTGAAGCATAACAAAATGTGAAAGGAGCTGTAAAAGGTTGTAAACAGATCTAAAGATTTGAAGAATGGAAAATGAGCTCAATTCGTTTTCTATGAGAAAAATAATGGGAGAAAAAGCTAAATATTTCAAACAGTTAACGTTGCACCAATACCAAAAGTCGTAGCAGGATTGTCCTGAAAAAGCTGAATGTTTTAATATATGATTTGTTGAAATAGCACAAAAAATGTGGAATGAAAAATATGCTAAAAAATGTACGGAAGAAAATTGGATCACAATAGTGTGAATGCTTCATAAACATTCATATGAATATCTAAATGATATATTAATGAGCAAAAAGCAGGTTTCTATTTTTTTTTCCAGAGAGTAGTCTAGGGGGTTAAAGTGTGGGAAGAGGGTACAAGTGTCTAGCTCTAAATATAAAATGTGTTTTTTAAAGTTGAGTTAAAACTTCACAAAAGACTCGTGACAGCAGAAATCACAAGTGTGAGATAAACGTGTTTAATCAGTCCCCTCTGCTCATCAGGGTGATAATTTGGTTAAGAAGAATCTTGCAGGAAAAATATTTTGTGCTTTCAGTTTTTTATATTTCATGTGCAACTTTAGATGCATTTAAAAGATGTACAAATTTTGCATTAAAAATATAATCTAAAACTCTGATTTTTACAACATCACAAGGGGGGGGGGGTAAAAATATTTCATTTTCCCCACTTTTAGCAGAATTTTGAGGAAATTCTGCAGAGATGTGATTCACAGTTTCAAATTGGCAAGAGAATACTCTCACTACTTTGGAGTCTGCTTAAAATGCATATTAGCACTGTGACTCTGCGTCCAGTGCTGTACTGGGATGGTTACTATGGCAACAACAGTCAAAAAAATTGTGAATAAAAAAGATGGAATATCAAGCTGGTAGTTGACAACTTTATTACCTCCTCAAACACACAATAATTTGACTATTCAACTGAAAATCAAACGTTTATTCAGCATCCAGGAACACGTTACCAGTGATATATTTTAGTTGATTTTTACTTATTTAACTTTTAGTGAATTAACACACAGTGCTCTAATGTTTTGGTCCACACGTGCAACTTAACTAAGCAAGCAACGCAAAGATCTGCATACCAGCTGATCCTTAGGGTATTGCATGCAAGTCTGTTCAGCGTCTCTGTGCAGAGTGAGAAGGAGAAGTAATTAGTGACCCTAACAGGGGTAGTGGATGAGAAAAAGATATCGTCCCTGGGCAGGTGTTTTAATAAGAGTATTGGGGATAGCGTGAGACTAGTTCTCTTGTGAGACCTGCAGCTCCTCTCCCAGGTAACAGTTGAACATGAAGCGTCATTTAGACTGCAGCATTCACTAATGAAGCACATTGTCGTGAATAATACAATCGTTGTAAGTGAGGTGAAGTGCAAAAATGTGACATTTCTCCTTCGAAAATGGAGATACTCAGACGTCGGGATCTCGCGTTCTCTCTTCTCAAGCCATTTTATATGATTAATAGGGTAGAGAGCAGGAGTTGAAACCGCAATTAAAGGTGTCTTCCATCAGAAGAAGAACCTCCTTTCTGGTAGTCAGCTAAAGGAGGACCAAAGGGAGCAGTGCACCACCAAGTCATTATTTCTCCACCATCCTTTCTGCTCTATGGAATACATTAACTTCACAGTGTTGTTGTCTAAGCCACAGCCCCTTCATTGCTTGTTTTTCCTTTTCTTTTTTTAGGGATGCATGCAATTAAAGGATAGGAAAGATAAAAGTGCACAAAAAAAAATCCTCCACCCCCACGCAAAGAGTGAGTGCCAAGCTCACTGGGTCCCCTAGGGCCCTGTATGAGCCTACGGAGAGCCCCTGATTGTCAGAATCACTGCTTCTTACTCGCATCAAAGAAGGAAGACAACAACTACAAAAGTCTTCAGTTTACTATGTAAATGTAGATTCTTAAAAACTGCATACATGGACTTCCATTAATAGCCACAACCAGTTTAGTGGTTTGATGAATCAAAGGATATCGTACATTTTTTTTTTTATAAGGAAATAACTACCTCACTTAGTAAAATCAACTTCACTCTTGGTTTTCTCTGATTAAATTACCGTAATTTCCAGTCTATAAGCCACTACTTTTTCACATATTTTGAACTTGTGGCTTTTACAATACTGCGGCTAATTTTTTTTTTTTTTTTTTTTTGACGGGCCAGCGAGCTTCCTGCCACTAAAAACATTTCGCTTCGTCACACTTGGGTGCTCACATAGCTGCCCGATACACGTCTCTCTTTGGGTGTGGGTCCTCGTGACACATTGAGACTACACCTGTATAAATAAAGATTAAAAAAAAATAAAAAAATCTGACAAATTAAATTATCGAAAAGGTCACAGTCGAACCAATGAAACGAGAGGAGAGGAGAGAACGAGGAGGGGGGAATCCCCCCCATGCACAGAGAATGTGAAGGGGACTTCCCTGCATGCACAGACAAACTTTTGCTCTGCGGATCACAAGCTTGCTGCAGGAGGAATATAAAGATAGCGATAAAGTATTTCCTGGTAGGCTACTGTATTTTTCTCGACAATGAACGAGAGACTGAGGACGTGTGCGATGAAGTTTTTCTGATGCTGTTCAATTCTGACACTGAAGAAGACAACTTTAGTGGTTTTAGTGCACAGGAGGAAGATGAACATAGCGATCAGTGACTTTTCCTGGCAAGCTACTGTTACATATATCTTCAGATGACGCTAGCGCTACAGTGAAAACAGGAAGTCAGTCAGACTTCTGCTTCCACCTGAAGCCATTTGCCATATAAAGAGAGGGTTTTGTTTATCTGCTGCATGCACACAAGGACAGTTGCACACAAATGCCCAAGAATGCTTAGACTGAATCAAATAACCTTTATTGCAACAGATATTTCATTACAGATCCAATGAGGTTGCACTCACATCCCCTTTAAGGGGAGGAGTCTAGAGTGGAAGGAAGCCGAGTGTCCACGCTGAGTCGCAGAGGTTTCTGACCAAGTCCAGCGCTGTGATAATTATGTAACTTTTATCTGCCCAATTAATTAATTAATTAATTAATTAATTGTTTTTGTACTAGTGCTTAGTGTATTTTTAGTTTAACGTTTTTATTAGTTCATATCTTAGACCTTTTTTTTTTTTTTTTCCATGTACCCTTTATTTATACAGGTAGTCTCATTGAGCCACGAGAACTCATTTTCAAGATAGACCTGTTTAGGGAGCAGATGGGGGTTAAGGGCCTTGCTCATGGGCCCGGAGTGGGGTGAATGAGGGTGGGGGCAGGTGTGGGTGCATCACCTACCCAACCCACACTTTTGATGTTGTCGGTACCGGGGCTTGAACCAGCGATCTTCCGATCACAGGCCCACCTTCTCTAACCTCTGCGACACCACTCCCCCATAATTATACATAATTATAATAATATTTAATATAATAATTAAAAACGAATTATTAGAGTTTTCTTTACAATTTATACTTTTATCCTGTGTAGACACTTTTGTTCCACCACTTGCACCACATGTGGTGCGAATGACAAAGTAATTTTGACTTTGACAAATTAAATGTTAAAACTTTATTCTTTCTTGCCATTATTCGAGTCAGCGCGAGCGTCCTCTCCACTTGGGAATAACGAGCTGGCTTTGAACGCTGTAGTCAAACAGCGACACTACTGTATTTATTAAGTTTTTGAACCAGCCGTGTTAAAGGCATTGTTCAGAAAACAACATTTACTGTACGTGTTTATGTATGTTACTGGTACGTATTTAATTAAAAGTTTAAATTTTTCTGTGTAGAAAAACACATACATGGATACTTGATGTATTGTAGCTTATATTCAGCTGCACTCTATAGTCCGGAAATTACTGTATATCATTTGAAGACTTAAGAGTACACACGCCTACATGATATATCGGTAAGCAAAGTTAAACATCTTGTTTACTTCATAACCACACCAAGTCCATGATTTTATAACATACATCATATCATTGTAAATATTTCACTCCATTTCATTTTCAAGTCCAGGGCAAACAACTGTATGCATATATTCTTTGCTGGAGCAGCGAGTAAGGTACATACAAGGTTTAAATCCACTTGTACTTTGCCTCATGCATATGCTTCATCTTAGATAAACCTGAATGGGATCGTCGGAAATACTTGTAATACTAAAAAAAAATAAAAAAAATAAACCACAAGATCATTAAAATGAATCCAAGTTGTTCTTTTTTAATAATAAGCCTGAGAATTGTCATACATTTGATGGTTGGCTGACTTCACACTCATTGTCTTTATTTGTGATGGAAGATGCAGGAGGGGGAAGGATCCCAGTTCCTTGGAGGTGCATTTAAATCATAGTCTCAATTTATTACTCAGAAAATTCCCACTTAAAGGGTGAGAGCTGAGATGGCGTCCTTCAAGCCCTGCTGGCTCTCCTGTCATCGTGAAATGGGAGCAGAAGATTAGAGGGGGAGGGAGGGGTAAATACTAAATTCTGGTCTAATCCAATCTCAAACAGCTGGAGATACATTCCTTCTAAGACATTTCTGTTCAGAGCAGATGACACTAAAAGGAATAGGACAAGCATGAATGGCAAGGATCTTTAAAACGTATCATTTAAGCTCTAAGAATTAGTTTCTATTTTCTATCAAGTAAATCAGCAGTTTGCCACATTATGCACATTTATATACAAAAAGGCAAATTTGATCAATTTAATGGAAATTACCCTGTTCTTAGTGCAGTTTTTCATGGTAAATTAGGCTACATGGTCAATAAATTGTTATTTTATGTTAAAATGTGGCCCATTATTTGAATGTTAGCTTTCATTAGAAGTTTGCAGGTGACTAGCGACAAATGCCACTTTTCTTTTTAAAATAATACATCGAAGTGGCAATTTCACACAACTCAGTGTTTAATGAAGTGCAATAAAATAATCCTTCATACTGTCATTAATTAGGAGATCACAGAAGCACAAAATGCATATGCACAGGGCACATATCAGAGGTGCATTCATTTTATAAAACGCTCATTTAATTTTCCGCTTTTCTTTTTATTTCACTTCAAAATAAAAAGGTGGGAAATTTTCATAATGGCAAAAAAATATGCTGAGATTAAATACAAACATTTAAAAGCACATTTATTAGAATATTGTATGCAGAACTGGTAATTTAAACAATACGTGGTAGAAAATAAATAATCTCCAATTAATATTTTTGAATAAAAATGCTTTAGTTTTTAAATATAAACATTCAAACTGAGTTAATCTTCAACATTTGTTTTTCTTCATCTCAGTTAAGGTGAATCAATAGGGCGAGTGACTTTCACACTCATTTCCATGCATCTCTTTTAACTCATTTTTCATTTGTGTCTGTCTCATTTTATAATAAAAGTCAACATTTTATGCAGCCCCCAGATTAATATTAATAAATAAATAAGAAGGAGCGTTCAGAGAAACTACGGATGCGAGAGGATTATCACAGCCCACTGCCCCTGCACTGAGAGCATGTCTCAGTATGCTACTTATCTTATTTCTTCACATAAATATAAAACGAATCCTCTTTAAACAGCCTCAAATACAAAAGAGTTAAAAAATAGCAAGCAGGTTTAAAATATTGCCTTAACTATAAAATTGTTGAACAAGACATGATTTTCATCAGTTACGATATAATTCATTAGGAAGTTCTTTTTTGTCTGTTTTAGGAGGGGTTTTTTGTCCCAGCAGGTGGAAAAAAGCCCAGAAAGCAGAAGAATGCATGATGATTATAATGGAGCGTTTGCACATCTGAGTAAGCACGTCTGTCCTTTAACAACGCTTTTTCAATTTTTTTTAAATCTTGCATCTGGCATTAAGTCATGGCCAATTTGCATCAAATATGTTTCATCCCTAGAACACAGCCATCTACTTTAAGATAAAAAAAATAAATAAAAAAAACAATTTAGGCCATAGTTCTATGGAGCAACGTGTACCAAAAAAAAAAAAAAAAAAACAAGAAACACGCAAAAAATAAATAAATGCAATTACAGTCATGGCCGATCTGCTTCATATATGTTTTGTTCATACTATGAAATGGCCATCTACTTTAAGACAAAAAATAAAATAAAAATGTTGACCTTAGACCTAGGACGAGAAAATGAAAGAAAAACAAAACTTAACTGAGTGAGGTAGAAAAGTGTATAAAAAGAAGAGCATCACAGCTGCTTTGTGTCCTGAGGAAAGGCCTGCTTGTGTCACTGTGTGCTTATAGGCTCGGTGTGTGGAAAGCTGAGGTTGCTGCAAACTTCAAAACTAATTTCATGTTTGTACTGTATGTGTTCAGCTTTCCTCTGTGTGTGTGTGTTCAGTGTTCCTTTCTGCTCCTGGCCGGCATGGTGCTGTTAGTGAGTGGGCGCTATAGGGAGGCAGGTCACTGGGCAGCCAGCAAAATTATGTCCAGGTCACAGATGCAGTGTGTGGAACCTGCCCTTATTACTGCACTGTTTCCCTCCACTCCTCATACACACATAAGAGCCATACCATTTTAGCCAAGCGTGGTGCTGTGCTCATGACGATATTAGCCTGCTGATTTTGGTGCATTGCATGAACATGTTTTTGTTTTAACAATACTTTGTTTTTCTCCTATCATGGAGACAATGCATGTATTATTATGTCATATTTATCTATCTAAGGAGGCCAGCAGACAAGTTGAAGCTTGGCTTTGTTGCAGTATCCCATCCTGAGCAAGTACAGTGGCAACAGTGGGAAGGAAAAACTCCCTTTTAAAAGGAAGAAACTTCCAGCAGAACCAGGCTGAGGACAAGCGGCCATCTGCTTCGACCGGCTTAGATAGAAAACTTTACTAATTGGCTTTTATGTATGTGAATGTTTCTGTAAAGTGCCCTGAGACAACTTTGCTGTGAGTTGGCGCTATATAAATAAACTGAATTGAACTGAATATTTTAATACCAACAAACTGATATACTAAATAAAACAATCAGAATCAGAACTGGGTTGTTGAGGTTTAGGGTTGCAAAGGAGACAAACAAAAGCTGATACATTTCCAGAAACTTTCCTTGGAAGGTTAAAATGGAGAATTTAGCAAACAATCTAAATTGAAACTTTCCATAATTATGATTGAAATTACAATTCTAGTTCACTTGAACAAACTGTATCATATACAAACAAAAATACAAAATATATTGGTTTTCTTAGGCATATGTCACAAGCAAATTTCAAGTTTCACCAAAAGTTAAAGCAACTAATTCAATTACCCAATACCTATATGATGACATCACTGCATCAGAGCCACCTACCCTTTCTATTGTTTTATAGTTTTTTATGATAATTTTTGTTGTTTTCTAAATTTATGCTCAAACTTCTTACAAAAACATTCACATTTTCATAATTTTGTCATTGCATTAACATAAAAAAACAAACTAAAACTCATACATTGTATATCACACAAACCACTGACATGTCTAAATTTACATATAGAAAATGTCAACTGTATTTTTTCACGACGCTATACAAAATCATTTTACTGTAATATTTATTGGTTTAGCCTTTATTTAACCAGGTAAATCCCACTGCGATCCTAGAGCTATTTTTAAGGAGGACTGTGCCTGAAGGACCGTAGTACGGTGGCCTCGAGGTGTAAATAAACATTTGAAAAAATGCAATTACATTAAGCCAAACCACCTCAGGGGCACCATAACTCAATTCAATTCAAGTCAATTCAATTCAATTCAATTCAATTCAAAAATACTTTATTAATCCCAAAGGGAAATCATTTGTTGTTGTAACTTGTTATCCTCATTTCATTAAGATATGTTATAGATGCTGATGGCTGTAAGCAGGACGGATCTCTTGTAAAGGTCCATCCCACAGTGGATCCTAAGAAACTGGCTGCAGATGCCGTTCGATCTGTCCACCCAGTCTCGGCTGGCCTCTCGGTTCCCCCGGGCTGTAGGACCGCCTGAATGCCAGGCAGAACTCCTCCCAGAGCGATGGCCACTCCTCCCAGCAGTCTGCCGAGGTCCTCGTCGCTGTGGACAGCCAACTGTAGGTGCCGAGGGACGATCCTGTTCTTCCGCTGTCATGAGCCGTGTTTCCTGCTAGTTCCAGGATCTCAGTGGTCAGGCACTCGAGCACAGCTGGCAGGTAGATGAGAATGCATTTACAGAGCCTCCTTTTCAACTCATTTGAGAATTGGGGCTGTAGTTGATATATTATTTGAGCTTTTGAGATGTTAATCAGCTGCTGTTGGTTGTAGAAAACTGCCTGGTTACGCATCATAACAAATGTCCAAAACTAAAAAAGTTTCAGTAAAAATCCTTCCAGCTGCACAGCATCTGATACCAGAGGAAACAATCATCCAAAAGATGTGCTTTACATCCAGAAAAAGAGTGATTAACGTTTCCAAAAGCAAAATCTCAGAATGAAAGTAACAGAGATGCTCCAACATGCAGCCACCTTGAGTGGCGCAATTCTAGAA
>NC_056498.1:52715447-52725663 GCF_014905685.2 Nematolebias whitei
CCCCCCCCCCCCCCCCCCCGCCACACACACACACACATCACACACACACCACCACTTCATGTTTGGCTTAATGTAATTCCGATTTTTCCAAATGTGATTCTGGCTACTTCCACTTTGGCCACTTCCGCTTCATCTACTTCCTCTTTGGCTTAATTTAATTCTGTTTTTTCAAATGATGTTGTGTTTTTGTTGTGTTTATTTCAAATGTAATTCTGTTATTTCAAATGTTCATCATTTACACCTCAGGGCCACTGTATGAAGGCAGCCAAAACAGTGATTTCGACAACATATGTCAGTACATTGGATTTCACAACAAAACTAATTATTAATCATTTTTTGCAGCCTGATATTTATCATTTCATGGTACAGCAATGAGATCTGGTTGTTTTAGTCAGAATTAGGCTCAAATACATTTTCCCCATCTATATTTCAAATCCATGATGTAACCTTATAACCTTAAATGTTTTAAAGTCCAGATTTATTCTTGTGAATTCCTATCAATTCCCTTTATTTCCCATAATAAAAGTTCAATTTTGGAAATTCCCAGAATATCGCAACCCTGTTGAGGTTTAATGGGATTTTACTGAAGCAGTTAAATAACCTATGATGTGTGCGTATGTGGATCGTAGTGCATGGAGTCATGTGATACAGTTTCAATGGTCAAAAAACAAAATCAGACATATGTGTACATCTCTCCAATTAGCTTGAGCTGTGTGCATTTTGCTTAAAGAGTTAAATAAATTGACTTACAATGTGGAGCTTCAAAAAGTCTCCAAGGCCAGAGGAGCTATCCACTCTCACCAGAACAGCATCCTTTAGGTGCGTGCTGAAGCCAATGGCTAGCCGGTCCGCCCTTGTGCTGGGACGGTCATTTGGCGGCCATGTGTACGTGATCAGTCCACCATCCCGCCCAAATATATAAGTTGTTCCCGCTGCAGGACAAAGGAGGAAGGAAAACAAACATTTCAGTACAATAACAACTTCATGCCATGCGGGCGTCACTAACTGTCAACTTACAAATAGTATTAACACAGCAAAGCCGGCATCTGCAGCATGTGCACGGAGCACCATCAGTCTGAGTGTTATATTGTGCTGAGTAATGACTTTGCAGAGCTCCGAGCAACACATCACTCTTGAACAGCTCTCAGCTCCATCTGAGAGTTTGAGTACGCTCGTGTCAATTCATGAGTGGAGGAAAATTCAGCAAAAAACGAAGGAGGCAGGTAGCAGAGCCGTTTATCTAATAATGCTGAGCAATTTCTCAGTTTTACTGCCACTGCCTGCCTTACCTCTACGTGAAAAAGACACGAGCGAACACCTGCAAATTTGCACTTGTGTCCCAGGCGTCCAGGAAACCTGCATGCCAAATGGGCACCTCCCCATCTCTTGTGCTTCATTAGCAGCCTCAAAGCACATGGCAGCACTATTGACTGAGTGGACCAATTATGCCCTCCTTGTATCCTCTACACCAGTTATTTCCTGTCTTTCTGAATCATGTCAATGTCTTTATCAGCTCTATGAAAGGTTAAAACATGACCTGGTAGATGGAAGAGTGTCTCTAACAACCCAGCTATTAAGGGAGAAAGAGCCTTGCAGCACCCTCGTCAAGCTGATGCTTAAAATGACTCCTTAATTTAAAAATGGCCTGGTCCGAGTAGGAGATTGTGACGCTTCAAGGCAGAATCATGTCTCGTGTTTTGGGATTTTAGCGTTTTAATCGTTTTTTGCCAGTATACATGGTATGAAAGACAGTGTGTCTGTGTGTGCACAATTGAGAATGAATGAGTGTGTGATTGGGAAATAGGCTCAAATTGAATGCAGCTGTCAGATTAGTATAGAAACATCTATCTTTATGAAAAATTAGACAAGGAGCTCAGTTGGTGTGTTGTGCATTTGCATGTGTGATGAGAGCAAGAAGAAAAAAAAAAAAACACAGAAGAAGGGAGTTAAACAGACTTTGCTGGAACATCATCCTGTAAATCTTTTTTTATGTGATTTCAATATTTTTTTTTCTTATAAATGAGTTCACACAAATGCAAAACTATTGCTAAATCTTCAATTTATGTCTATACTTTTTTTTTTAAGACATTCTTCACAGTTCTGTGGTCACATTTTTTACTTTTCCATTCAAGTTACTTTATTTGATTCAGTAGATCATGTGAATCATTAGCTAAATGAATTACAATATTAATTAGCAATAGTACATTTATCAAATGTCATTAATTATGACATAATTGATTGGTTTAAAAAGCACAACTCACATTTGGATAACCTGATATTAATAATGCCGTAAGCACTTTTCTTATCCCACTGGATAAATTACTCTGAAGCTTGATGAAAACAATAAAGGAAAATACAGTATGCTCAACGAGGCATGCATCGTTTCTTTTTCATGACGTCCACAGGAAAACAAATATTCATAATCTTGTTCCACTAATGCAGATTTGATGTTGGCTCCATCCCAGAGCAGTCTCCCATTCATGTATCTGGCACTGGACTGTTGTGGCTGTCTTCAAGTCCCCCCATCCCCCAAGCCATCTAACACTTGCTCCATACTCCAGCTTATTATAATTAAGTGCTTTTAGACTATGTCGGCGTTGGAACTCTGTGTGCCCTTAAGCATCTATTTCTTGCTTGGTCTATTCATACAATTTGACACCCACTTTATCCCCCTGACAGCTTATTTACTGTTAGTGAACACTATATTATAACGATTACTCATTTTAGCATTACTGAGTGCAGAGTTTTATGGTAAATGGAATAATAGCAAGAAGATAGAAAAGGTCAAAAGCCTAAAATATTTCCAAACGTTATTCAGTAAATACAGATAATAACGCTGACAATATCTATACAAACCTATGACAAAGGGAAAAAAATCTCCTTGAGGGATTGGGAAGGATTAAGCTACATGGAGGAACATGGCTAATGCACACCTACACAGTTGTGCAGCAGAATGAAATCAGCACACTTGCTTGTGTAACTCGACTGCTGGTGAGTAATTAGGCACTGGCTCCATATTTGTGATTTGCATTCCCTCCTGGGACACTTGGCCTGATATGGATCTGTTGTAGTCATTAGATACAGTAGTGTCCTGGAAATTCTTTCCCGTTTGTTGCCCCCTTAGATTGCCGAGATTTTCTGCTTATTCCCCATTAACATTCTGTCAAATGAAACAATGGTGGTGTTGTTTTTGTTTGCTTTTGGATGGTCCTTTCTGCAGTGGTCACCACGGAGTGCAAGATTGCATGAAATATTTGGCTATAGTTTAACATACCATACCACTTATTTTATAAAGCACTTAAAACAGCAACAAGGCCAACCAAAGTGCTGTACAAAAAAAAAAAAAAGCAAAGGACACAGGATAAAAGTCGAGCTGCAGCATTTTGAACCCGTTGTAAACGTGCAATAGAGGTCTGAGCTGATTCCAAAAAGAAGTGCATTGCAGTAATCAAGCCTGGATGTTATGGTTGCAAAATTACTTTTGGAAAGTATGGGTTTCAATTAAACAGTCATCTCAACTGAAAAAAAAACAACAAAAAAAACAAACAAAAACAAAACAGGATTTAACAATCATGTTTACATGACTGTTTAGTTTCATGGAACTTTTTTCTCTTACAGGGTTAGAGAGGAAAGGTCTATACAGTGGTTCCTGGTTGTGCCATTAGGTGGAAACAATGTGACTTTTGTCGTCGTCTTATTAAAATTTAAGAAATTTAAAGCCATCCAGTCCCCTGATGTCAGCCAGGCAGTCAAGAAGAGGTTGGATAGAGCATGCACTAGTGCACTTCAGAGGGAAGTAAATTTGACAGTCATGGGCGTAAAAATGAAAAGGTATGCCGTGTTTACGAAAAATAGCACCTAGTGGCAGAAGGTATAAAGAAAAGAGAAGAGGACTGAGAATGGACCCCTGTGGTTCCCCCCACCAAAGAGCTGCCAATGTGGAAATAAAGTCCTTTGACACAAAAGGTTTTGTGGGAGAGACAGTACCTAAACCATCTGAGGACTGATCCTGTGATACCCACCCATTTTTTGTCAATGCCCTTCATGATGCAACCTGTCTCAAACCTGCAGCCTCAGGATTACCCAATGAACCAAAAAAAAAAAATGCTGATAATACTAAAATTCAAAGAGACAAAGTATAGGCAAAGCTACTATATATTATGCAAAATGATTTGGTGTACAGCTCTACTCAATGCAAACTTAATTTAATTAAACGTTAAATGGATTTTCTTGATTCATGCATTCAAATTTTCTACATCCATATGCAGTTTACCAGGGAGGTCGTATTGTGGGGGAACATGACTCACTGTGTTGGAAAGGTCTTATTTAATGCTGTCAATGAATCCTGGATCAGACCTCCATAAT
This sequence comes from Nematolebias whitei, assembly GCF_014905685.2. Lineage (NCBI taxonomy): Eukaryota > Metazoa > Chordata > Actinopteri > Cyprinodontiformes > Rivulidae > Nematolebias > Nematolebias whitei. The sequence continues at coordinate 52,719,813 of NC_056498.1, forward strand.
GAACTCCTTAACCACAAGCCTCCCCTTTTAAAGGATAATGAATTAATCGGTCCTCATGTCAGACTACAGTGAGAACTGGCTGCTCTCTGCTGTGTCAGTTAGCATCAAAGACGATAAACATTGGAAGATCAAACACTCTGCTTTCATTAAAAATGTAGCATCTACCTAAGAGATCTCATCCGTATGGCCTAAGAGGTGTGTGGAATAGTACATTGAAGAATAGCAAACACATACCATAATATTTATTGTGCCATGAACAAGCAGAGAATCGCCAACCAGCTTATTAGCATTATATGGTTTTGTCATGATAGCAGAGTCATATAAACAGAGCTGGGGTTGAACAAAGGAAAACACACTGGCTCTAATGCCTTATTGAGATGAGATGAGAAAAACACACAAACCAGGCAGCGTATTTGACAATACTGCTTAGCTAAGGCCAGGCTTGCAGACTGTCTTTCCTCTAACCTCCAAAACAGTCATCACAATGCGCTTCATATTACCACCTCTGCCGAGAAACTGGGGAGGAATCCAATCATAATTACATAGTTGTGATGGAAATGTGAAAAGGAGAGATGACATTATAGATCTGTTTTCTGACAGCACCTAGCACTTGCGTTTCTCCCTATCTGCCGCCACGGATTCCTGTAATGACTGCCGTGCAAAAATAGATCATCCGAGATGTGGCGTATAGTATTGCCTTTTGAAATTAATTTTTGATCATTTTCATGAGGCTCCTAAATGGCATCTCAAAGATAAAAAAAAAAAAAAAAAAAAAAAAATTGTGTTGCATCTGTTCTAAACTGTGTTGTAACCAAGTTGCCATAACAAGATAATGTTTTCAGGGTTATATTTGGCATGTATTGATTTTTTTTTATTTTTTTTTTACATTTATTTATGAAAAGGAGCTCAAATAGAACAGCAGCTGCAAATTTTGTGAATCACTCATGACTGTAACACATATGTGAACAATTCAATTAAGTGCTACTTGTTGTACAACCTAAAAATCATGTAAAAGAACAAAACTATTAGGAATAACATCTTTGGGGTTATATTGAGTTTGTGTACCCTCCGGGGAGGTGTACAATTAAAAGAAGCTTAATGATATCTATTGGATTACAGCTGAAGTTTTCAAAGAAATCATTAGCGCGATTTATGAGAACACTATTGTTTATTTTAACACTATCGGTATCTGGTAAAGGAGCTATTTCCGATCAATACTATGGAAGATTTAGTGCTGTATGGGAAAATCATGAGCCACCACCATTAGTTATTTCTTTTATTTATTTATTTTTATGAACTTTTTTTTTGTAACTGTGATTTAGCTTTTCAGGCAAATAGTGTAGCTAAAGTTAGGTTAGTTTACAGGAACATAATTCTAACAACAGTGATTTCCATCCATCCATCATCCATCCATAGGCAGAAGCATTTCAGATGCAGTCATGCCAAAGTAATTCAGCATCATTTTTTGAGAATGGTGTTAATTGACTGACTAGGTAAATGGTAAATGGACTGTACTTATAAAGCACATTTCTATCTAATCAAGATGCTCAAAGCACTTTACAGCACAATATGTGCACTCGTTTACTCATTCATACAACACTCTACTAGATCTCTACAAAGCTATTCTGAACCTGTAGAGACTAATCAGAGCTTTATCACATACACCGATGGGACACACACCGGAGGCAATGAGGGGTTCAGTGTCTTGTCCAGGGACACTTCAACATGTGACTGTTGATGGAATCGAACCCCTAGCTCTCCCATTAGAAGATGACTGCTCTAACCACTTAGCCACAGCTGCCCCTTTAAAAACAAACAAAAAAAGAGGAGCACTGTGAATTTGCATTGTAAGTGGTATAGGTCATTCAACTGCAATTTCAGCAAAATAATTTATTACAAGGTTTTGTTTGAAAACAGCACTGTTTGAATTTATCCATGTATTTTCAAACTCCTTTAGACATGTAAGTGTTTATAAATTCATAATCCGTAAGAGATTTAATTTTATTCAAAGCAATAATGTTGACGTATATTTGGAATGTGTTTAACGTGTGCTCTTCCCCCCTCGTCTGTTAAATTACAGTAGTAACAGTTACGGTTTCTGTTATCCTGTAGTTTTCCATTGCTTTGATGGGATTTTCTTCTGGTTTCCTCACTGTTGCTAATGTAACTGTAAAACTTTTTTTTTCTTTTTTTTTTCTGTAAACCAGAGGATTCCTTCATGGATTTTCCCAGATTATAAGCATCATATATTTTTCTGTCAGAGCGTGGTTGGGCTTTGTGTTGGCAAGGTGAAATTCTTGTCAAGGTTTTACTCGTCTCTGCCTATGAGGTGTTCTGACAACATGCTGTGAACTTTACTGCTTAAAAGTCGCAAGAGAAAAACTATGGAATGTATATATATATTTTTTTGTGCATCTCTAACTTTCTGAATCCACAGCCATACTGGTGTGTGGTGCACTGCAGCCACATACTGGAGCTGCTTTCCCAACCCATGTGCACATGTGTAGATCTTGCTAATACACTTATAAATCCATTTATGGATATGTAGGTCATTTTGACTTTGATGTAATTCCCTTAAGCAGGATTTTTATTTTTATTTTTTTTACTCCAAGCATTACTACATGTGGCTGTGCTATGAATAAGGAACGGGCTGATAGATGCACCTTTTCCAAAGCCACACTGCACATGAGCAGGATGCTGCTTCCATTTTGCTCCAAACTTAATGCCACTGAACTAATTCTTGCATTTTGCATTGAAGATGTTGATGCCAAAGCAATGCAGAATATGAAAGTGTGGCAACTGTTTCCATAAAGGGGAGTGGGGAGTGGTGGCGCAGAGGTTAGAGAGGTGGGCCTGTGATCGGAAGATGGTCGGTTCATACCCCGGTACCGACAACATCAAAAATGTGGGTGGGGTGGGTGAAACACCCACACTTGCCCCCACCCTCATTCACCCCACTCTGGGCCCATGAGCAAGGCCCTTAACCCCCGATCTGCTCCTTAAAACAGGTCTCTCTTGAAAATGAGTTTTCGTGGCTCAATGAGACTAACCTGTATAAATAAAGGGTAAATGAAAAAAATGAAAGAAAAAAAATAAAACCACAAATTTTCTTTTGAGGGAGCATTGCAACTTGATCAGAGTTTTATAGAATACACAAAAAAAAAAAAAAAAAACCTTGTATATGTTAAAACACTTCTACTTGTAATTTTATATAATTTCACAATATTTGCTATACAAGTTTTATGTTTATACTGACAAAAAATACATCTCATTGTTTAGTGAACCAAAATTCAAGATTTAAAGGTCAAAGTACCGTGGTTCTAAGGTGTAAATGAACAACATTTGAAAAAACGGAATTACATTAGAAAAAAACAATCACATTAGAAAAAAAACGGAATTACATGAGAAAAAAAACCCGGAAATTATGTAATTTTTGAATGATTGTTTTTTTTTTTTTCAAATGGGATTCAGGTTTTCAAATGCATTTCCGTTTTTCCTAATGTAATTATTATTTTTTTTTCAAATGTGATTCTGTTTTTTCTACTGTGATTCTGGCTACTTCTGCTTTGGCTGAATGTAATTCCGTTTTTTCAAATGTTTTATTTTTTATTTTTTTCAAATCGAATTCTGTTTTTTCAAATGTTGTTCATTTACACCTCAGGGCCACCATATCAAAAAGACAAAGTGTGATTTTTGATTGGACACATCAAATGACTAAACTGAGATATTAGCTCAGAAGATACGGCACTGTTGTTAAGTGGTTTTCTCTTTTTGGGGTTTTGATCTGCAGGATTACATATTTTAACCACATTTTTATATATACTACTTGCAACTTAAAATTTAACTCACAACTTGAACAAATTATATTTTTAATCTGAGTATAAACATATGTCTTGATAGTCCACAGCTCCAAAGACAATATAAATGAAAGCTCACCGGCTTCTTCTTCCTCTTTAATGTTTTTTTTCTTGAACTGAGCCTTAGTCCTGCTGTATCTTTTCCCCAAGTTAAAATTATCCCAGCACTTCTCTCTCACATTGTTTGCTTCTTGCTGTCCAGTGAGTGAACACCTTCAAACTCTGATCATCAAATCATCTCCACCTGGAGCAAACAGTCTGCTGCCTCCTAGCTGGGAGACACACCAAACCTTCAACCAGAGGGAGCGGAGCCTGGAGCTCAGCTCAACAGTTGGGTTTTTGTTCAATGCTGGATAGACTGGTTTGAGCCTTATTGATTTTTGAATGTGGCTTATGGAATACTAGCATTCAGACTTTAACTGTTTTCTCTAGAACACAATCATTTGAATTTTAACATTTAAATGAATGTATTTCTAAACCCATCCATCCATTATCTTTACCCACGTCTTACTTTTTGGGTCGCAGAGGCCACTGGTGCCCATGTCCAGCTGTCAATGTGCGAGAGGTGGGGGACACCCTGGACAGGTTGCAAGTCCATCACAGGGACACATAGAGACAAACAACCATTCACTCTCTCACTCAGACCTAGGGACAATTCAGAGTCACCACTCAGTCTAACATGCATGTTTTTGGTTTGTGGGAGGAAACTGGAGTACCCAGAGAAAACCCACGCATGCACGGAGAGAACATGCAATAATGAACATGCAACATCCAATAAAGGTTGAATGAATGCATGCAAACTCCACCAAAGAAGGTCCCATGCTGGGATTTGAACCAGCAAGCTTCTCACTGAGAGGCGTCAGCTCTATCAACTGTACCACTGTGCAGCCCTAATTTTAAATTATTATTATTTTTTAAAGCTTTACATGTATAAAAATAAATATACATAGCAAAAGAAAATGTATTTCTTCAAATGTAATAGACACTTCTATGTTGTGTCACCTGGAAATGCTAGTAGCTAAACCATCTGTCAGTGCTGACAGGCAGCTTTTGTATGTTGGGATTATGAAAAGTAGTGCACAACAGCAGCTTAAAAAAATATGAGAGCCGTTTGCCCCCCCACCCCCTCACCCCCAGTTGTTTAGACACAGTAGTTGCAGTAGAGCCTCTGGTTGTTTGTGGTATAAATGAAGAAATTTACCTGGATAATGGGAACTGGACAATGAGCTGTGGTGGATAGAGCTAGAACCCAGCGGACACCCTCCAGTCCTCTCTCTATACATGTTCATTGTTCTATTGTGTTACAGCGAGATATTTTCAACGATTTGAACCTGGCTTTCAAAACGACGATCCTGGAAAAAGCCATTCTCTACCTTCAGGATTGTATGAGCAGCCCTTCGGGAGACTAAAGAGACTATGGATTGTTGACTTGTCTTAATCCTCTCCTAGCACAAACAACTGCCTTTCTTATAATAGGATAGACAGAACAGAACCAGCAGGCAGGGGAAAATGTTTCATCACACACTGGCACAAAACTGAGATCACAGAAAAATATACCTGCTACTGCTACTGCAACCATTTGCATTGAACATGAGGGACAAAGATTTCTTTAACATGATGAAAAATGCAAAAATATTGTGACTACATCATGCATTTATTGTTATTTTTATTTTATTTTGCAAATTCCAAAACTTTCACTGCACATGGATGGATTTGAACTCATGCTTGAGTCATGTTTATTGCGTCTTCTGCATTTTTGTAATCATACTTAACCATACAACAAAATATTACATTTTACCTTGGTGCGTGAAAGTTTGTAAACCCTTTAGACTAGGCATGCACGATATTATGGGATTGGTATCGATGTCGGACGTTATTAGCAATAAAGTTCAATATCGAACATCAACCATTCCATCAAAATAACTCACCAATATAAAAGATACAGTTTATATATATATATATATATATATATATATATATATATATATATATAT
>NC_056498.1:52725673-52739228 GCF_014905685.2 Nematolebias whitei
ATATATATATATATATATATATATATATATATATATATATATATATAATGCATAAAATTTAACATTTAAATTTGACATTAAACATAAACCAAGCTGAAGTATTACATCATTTTCAGCCCCCTTTTTGACATCTTCATTTGGTAGCAGGCCAAACTGACAGACCATGCAGAATATTGTAGTATTTTAATTCCACAGCAGAGAAAGCTGTGTAGCCTCTGTAAGTCAGTCTAGGGAAAAAAATATATATATTGGTATTGGTATCGATTATCGGCCAAATGCATTTTAACATATTGTAATATCAGATATCGGCTAAAATCCAATATTGTGCATCTGTACTTCAGACTTTTTTATATTTCTGCATAAATAAGACCTAAAACATAATCATATTTTCAGATATGTAATATTGGATAATTTTCCTCAATGAATGTTCAATAATATTTTTGTCTCATTTGTTTGACTGGGTTTTTTTTTTTTTATCTACTTTTAGGACTTGTGTGAAAATCTGAAGACATTTTAGGTCATATTTATGCAAAAATATAGACAATTCTAAAGAGTTCACAAACATTCAACCACCACTGTATGCAACATTTTGTGCTGCTTCATTATACTTGTATTAATTGTTTCCCATCATTTGTAAGTAATCCATCCGCCTTTCAGTCTTTATCAGAAAACTGGAGCTACTTGCAGTCAGAACAATCACAATGAACACAAAGGCTAAATCCACCCAGAATGCAGACTGTGTGCTCATTTTGTGTTGGCTTATTAAGTCTGGACATATTGGTATCTATGCAGCATAGTGACTATAAACATCTGTAGCTCTTGGCCAATTGTCTAATTGCTAATACAAACCAACATTTGAACTAATTACTAAATATATTGTAAGGGTCTAAAATACAATTTACACATTTAGTAAAGAAACAGAGTGCCACTAGTTAGTTATAGTAATATGGCAATGTTAATATAACCACAATGTTGTATTTTAACCTTTAAATGTTAGCTAAAAATGTAAAAATTCACTCTTAAAATTGATTAGACAAATAAGAATTAACATGAAAGTGAAATATACAGTATGCATTAAAAAAATATACATATTAAGAAGTTGAATTACCCCCAAATTTAGAGTAGTTAAATATTTAAATTTGCTCATTTCTACTGTATTGTTTTAACATGTCCAGTGACCTGTGAGCCTTAAGCTCTTTCTAATGAAGACAATCCCAAAGCAGAAAATCTGTTTAAGTCAGCTGACGGTGTCCAACCTGCCTATACTAAATAAACTTCAAAGGATTAATGCTTTCCCGCTGCCCCCTTTCTCTCTGCTTTACTAATATGATGTAATTAAATTAAGTAGAGACAGAAAGTGGGGCACTGCTGCTTGACCCAGTGATTGGTCATTCTTATTAAAGTGTGAAAGATGCAGGCTCCAAAATGATTCAACCTAACAATAAGTAGAAGGAAAAGCTTCACATGTCTGAGACCTAAAGGCTCAGTCAATACAAATTACTGGATGAACAAAGGAAAGAAAATGCTCAAATGAATTCTGAGATAAAGTGAAATGAAAAAAAAAAACCTGATTATATCAAATGTATCACGCTTTATTGTGAGTTAAGTTGTTTTCGCACTCAGTTCACTGCTGTCCCGAGATATACAAAAGGTGTTTGTATTTGGTGGTATATGAAAACACAAATGTCTGCAGCAGTTTGAACTTCTTGTGGCCATTTTCCATCTAGGACCCTTTACCTTACCCTGCGGGTTAGACAAAGTGCAAACGTAGCAGCAAATCTCCTGGCACATTTACTGCAAAGAGCCAGTAAAGGAGTGCGTATACAGTCTGGTGTTTCTGCTTCATGTTGCTTTACACTAATGCTACCATTATCTAGTTTATAAATGGGATTCAAAACTACTCTAAAGCAGGGGTTCTTAAACTTTTTGTGTTCAGGGACCCTTACAGGGGAGAAAATGTTTCAGGGACCCCTTCCTAACTCTCTTGTTTATTAAATAATTGTCTTCAATTTGTCTCTTTAACGCAATGGAAATATTTGTGTAGCATAAATACTTAAGACCCTTTCTTTAATAGTGTTAATACAATTTTTATACTTTTAAACATGGGGTATTTTTCACTTAATTAACAACATTTTTAATTTCAACTTCCAAAAATTACAGATTTGAGAAAATAAACAGTATCAAAACAAAACAAAAAAACGCGTTAAAACGTTACCTGTTCACACAGTGAATATTGTATTGCCACTTTTTTCAAATGATTACATAAGACTGAACAGAATCATCACAGCAGTAGTCATACCAAGTAATGAGGCTTAATTTGTAAACTGATCGATGCCGGAATGCAAATAGCGAGCAGGTCGGCGAGTGGCGAGTGGGGTGGGGAGGGTTGTGTGGGGGGTGTCGTGGTCCTCCCTCAGAAATTTTTGAATTAAGTAGATGTGAAACGTTTCAGCACCAAAAAAAAAAAGAAACTGTCCATTAGACCTGACTGAAAATTGTTGGATTGTACACCTGGATTATTGAGCATGGACTTTGTTGGTTTTGACCCAGTTTGACAAGACTGTCGACGAGGAAGAGGGCTGGCACCAGAGGAGGGGGCGTGCCAAAGAGACCATCTTAGCATCAACATAACTGGTTTGTTCCACTTCGGAGTAATCTGTTGGGGGAAGAATCAGTTTTGTGTTGTGTGTTTCCTTGGCTGATGAAGCCTTCTGGATGGAAGGTGAAACGTTTCAACACACAACAAAAAAAAAACTGTCCAGATGACCTGACTGAAAATTGTTTGATGCGACTTCCTGCATTTTGGTGTATTTTAATGGGTTAGTAAACATCTATGTGCTTGTAAAAATAAAAATAAATAAATAAAATTGTGGACCCCCGGGCGTCTGGGGACCTCAGTTTGAGAACCACTGCTCTAAAGGACCACGGATTTTAACTAAACTGAAACTGTGACACATAATTTAGAAATAAATGATTCCGTTTTAATTTGATGGTTTAAGCATGGTATTTTCTAAAATTGTATAGTTGCAACAGACCTAGTTATTAAAATTATATTTCCACTAACAGAGTTCCATTGAACTTGAACATATATTCCGCCTGTGGCTTAAAGGGCTGTGCAGTGAAGCTGACAAACTCAGAGTGACCAACAGCTGTTTGAACATTTGCACATCGTGTTGTATACGAAGACGGACTCGCATCCTGTAAGAGTTGCTGAGCTGCTGCGTTTGATAGAAACTGTGAACCAAGACATCCCTGCATTATATTGCTGCAGCACTCCAACATATTTCACCCTCTCACTGTTCTGAAGAGATAAGCCTTCACCTCATCATGACGGGGCCCCAGGGAAGCCAACGCAACCACCCTCACTTTTCATGGCAGAAGACCATCAATTCATGGTTGAGGTAAAGTTTCACCCCCTGGGCTGGTAACATTATGCTACGAATGCTCAGTGGACCAGTGTCACTCACACCCTTCTGCCCCCCTCCTCGGCCATGCTCTGTTCCCTTAAATCCAAAGTGATACATGAGCCCCTGCCTCGTGGAGCAGAATGGGGCACGTCTAAGCAGAGCTGACAAGACCCAGTGTTTTAATGGGGCAATACACCAAACGGGTCCTTTGTTACCCTGACCAGCTGCATATCTGCCTCTCCCGCCAACAGCCTTGGCTCCGATAGAAGTGTCTCACAGTATCGACAGCTTCTAATTTACTCTCTCATCATCACTTGCCTCATTTGCTCCTCAGACACAATGTTCCCTTTCTTTCCGTTTAGGTCAGCCATTTTGTTCTCCAGCAATTTGTTGATTAGATTATTCTGCATCCAGAGTTTAATTTGTGCACCATCCAACAAATATATCAAAGGTAGGCTCAGAGTAAAATCAAGCACTCTATTTCATTTTTGTTAAACTCTCAGTTAAAACCCAATTTGACTGCGTATCAGATATGAGGGCTTTTTTTTTTAGTTTCAGCACGTCTCTGTGCTAGCATGCGCCAAACATAACGACCTCCAAACGGCATGTAAACCTTGGAGTCATTTCATTAAAGTGCCAGCAGATGTGGAGAACGACTGCATATCTGATTAGAAAAAAAACAAAAAAAAACAAGTGTGGGATAATTACAGTGGAGGTGAGAGACAAACAAACACTTGGTGGCCAAAGCGCTCATCTGAGACAAGAAACAACTGCTGCCCATCACCATTTGTAGCTCAAACCACATTCTCTTCTCAGAAAGAAGCTGCTTTTAGACAGAACAGAGCCACTGTACTTTACCAAATCAAGCCCAACACACTGTTCAGCTTGCACCTGCGTTATTGCAAAAAACAATAAAAAAAAAAAAAAGAAAAATGCCCCAGGTGGGCTAATAAAAACTGATTTCATCCATCTGCATGTTCACCTGCATTCAAAAGAAAGTATCTAGTAAAACGCTTCCCTGTCTTTCTTATTTATCAAGCCTCAGTTTGACTTGAGGCAAAGCAGTTTACATGTGTAGTAGTTAAGTGGACCATAAACACTTTCATACATAAAAAGCATTGCTCAGTGCAAACAGTGAACACAAATATGCACACAAATCAGCTACTGAGCAAATTTAACTTGGAGTTTCATATTTTATATATATAAAAAAATAAAATTGCAAATGAAATTTTAGTCTTTACTTGAATTTAAACCACAAAAACATGATTTATGTGCAAATATGTGCAGTAATTTTCATATTTTCCTGGCACGGCACTGCTTCTTCATTACTGCTTATGCTGTTGTAAGTCATACCCATGGGACAACGAGAATTAATTGCAAGATTAAATGTTTGCTTTACTTTGTGGGGAATAACCTAACTTTTTAAATTAAGTGGTGAGATGCTCTTTAATTAGAGGAATATCTTACGGTGGTGATACTGTACGTCTAAATGAATCAGAGAGGATCAAGGGATCAGCAGAGCTAAACATTGCATGTCCCAAGATGTGTGGAGGTTTTTTTGTGCAGCATATAAACTCCCTTAACGTTTCTGTGCAGCGATGCCGCCCCCTTATCAACAAGCAATGTAAAAGCTCCATTTGAGTTGTGCCAATTGACCTGCACCAATACTGCGAAATCTACCAACAAACAAATATATAAACAGAAAAGAAGATGGAAAAAAAAAAAAAGTATGTGTGGGTATGCATTGTATTTTTAAACTGTGTTGGAAAAATATATGCTAATATTAACTTGCACTTCGGTGTTAGGCGGGCGTGTTTTTATCAGCCTGTGCCAGCAGGCCTGAGGCTCCAAGGAATGGAAGGAGCAATGGGAAAGGTGAAATCCCACACAATCCTATTAGAGTGGATTAGGGGGCAGCTTTCTTTGTGTTGCTTTGCTGCTTGCAGGTGAGCAATTGTAAATTGAAAAGAAAAAAAAAAATAAAGTTATGACATTTTTAGTTCCTACAAAAGAATACTATTGTAACACAAGGCCGTCATTCATCATTTAAACCTTTTTTTATTTGACACTATCATTAAACCAACATACAAGTTAATAGGGTTCTTAGGTAATGATTTGTAAGCTGAGAATAATTACACGGGTGCCAATCAACCCATGGAAACAGGACTGAACATGTCTTTCCAAAGAAAAATGTGGAATTTAAGAAAACTAAATGCATCCTCATCTTCTGGTGTTTCTCCTACTTTCAATGGCAGCACTGATATAAGACACATAGATGCATACGGACAGTTATACTCTCCAAGTGCATACTTTTCTTTACAATCAGTCCTTATATCTATCCACTATGTTAAAGCAGAGATAGTTTTTTTTATATTTTTTATGTGCACATCTGCAAATAGCCTCAACTACCCTCATCCACACTTGGCTGTGACAATAATTCAAAGTGATCAAAGAGATAACGCGTTGGCTTGAGTGTGTGCTCGGTGAGCTCTCTGCGTGCGTTTCTTAGAGGATGTGCATGTGAGTGTGTTTAAAGGCTCGACTGGCACAGAGATAGCTGCTGCCTCATTACGATGACAGAGAATGAGGCTTGTCTGGGGTGACTGAACTCAATTCAGATTAGATAAAATAATGTGCGCTTTTGCATTCTTGATCTCCATGTTATTTATATTGCTTGCTTTCTTTATTTTCTATTTTCGTCCCACCCCCATGAGATGCAGAGGCATTTGTTGAGTCAAGCTGAATGGACTGTGGAGGACGACCGGAGCTGTTTCATTAGCATATTTAACACCTTTGACATGCTGCATCACTCCTGCTCACTTCCTGATCTCCATGTGGTACCGGTCAGCAGTGATGCAATAGTGTTTACAAATCTGATGTATTCATCTTGTGAATCCTTAATAAAATATATGACATTTGTCTCAAACATATTATAATACTGTTGAACATTTTGATACTATTAAGTCATTTTGCTAAGTTACATGTCTGCCAGCAGCTCAGAGTTGTGGCTGAAGCTCTGAAAGAGAGTGATTGTCCTCAAATCAATAGTTTGACCCCATAACCTCATCACAGGCCAAATTACCCTTGGGGTAGATCCTGAACCATAGCTCTGCTGTGCTCAAATGATTTATACCAGTAAAAAAAAAAAGCTATGAAAAATAATAATAAAAAATAAAAAATGTGAGCATTTGTCCATATCCATTCATTATATTTTATCTGCTTCTTCCTTTTTGGGTCACGGGGCCACTGGTGCCCATATCCAGCTATCGCTGTGTGAGGGGCGGGGTACACCCTGGACAGGTCGCAAGTCCATCACAGAGACAAAAGAGACAAACAACCATTCACTCTCTCACTCACACCTAGGGACAATTTAGAGCTACCAATCAGCCTAGCATGCATGTTTTTGGTCTGTGAGAGTTAACCGGGGTATGCGGAGAAAACCCACACATGCACGGAGATAACATGCAAACTCCACCCAGAAAGGTCCCCGGCTGGGATTTGATTTGGCAACCTTCTCGCTGAGAGGTGGCTGCCCTACCAACTGCACCACCGTGCCTCCCTCATTTGTCCATATAAGTTACTAAATATCATATAAAAAATTGCCACAACCCACATAAGATAACACAAAGGTCTTCAAACAACAAAATTCCTCTGAAAATCTTTGATTATTATTATTTTTTTTTCCAATTTCGGTGTTAGTAACACAACAACTTCAGGCTAAAACAACGAGTGACATTAGAAGCTTTTATCATGTTGCTTTTTTACACTTGTTAAGGCTGTGTTAACACCAGCAATAAAAAGTAATCAGTACAGATATAAATATTACCTGAATTATGCCAATTCACGGACACACATGTGCACAATTTTTATGATTTAATCTAGATCAAACAAAACGTCTGAAAGTAAGTGTTTTTATATAAACATCGACAATTACAAAAAAAAAAAAAAAAAAAAAAAATGTTATATTGAAGAACGTGTCTCTAACGTTTTGGTGCTTTTTTTAGCGAACCCTAGTGTTCAAAGGGAGGACTACAGCAGTGCCAGTAAAATGCAGCAACAAACACTATAAATGTGTGCTTCACCCTGCTCATGTAAATCAACTACCATAATATTTCAGGAAAATAATTCAGCTTGTTTTATTTTTAGAATAAGTCCATTTTAATGGAAGCGTTTTGTAATTTTAAAGCAAAACATATTTGTGTGCATATTTTTTATCTTGTTAATAATTATTATTATTTAAAAAAAACTGACTTCTTCCTTCTTCTTCTTTCGGCTGCTCCCTTCCTCATTGGTCGCTCAGGCAAATTAACTTGCACAAAGACTTGGCAATCGTTTTTACACCAATCCGGGGCTTAATTTGGGAACTTTCATTTTGACAGGGTGCATTCCAGTAACTGTTTACTTGGATCCGGTAATTCTCAGGATTGCTAATAATAAAGTTATGAACAAATTTGATGGCCTTGAACAAATAAAACCTATATTGGATATGCAATCTGAAAATAATTACTTTGTACATAAACACTAATTTTAAACATAACAGTCACTTACGAGCTTCTTAATATCAGATGAGAGCTGCCCTTTCAAGTAAGAATTTCCGCTTCTACTCTTAAAAAAAAAAACATATATATATATATATCTCCACCCCTTAGGATGCATGAGAGAAGTGAAGGATTCTCTTTTCACACAAGGAGAGCTATTGGTGAGGCTGCTTTTTGTTGATCTCTACAATATCCTAATGCATGCTCAATACTCCAGGTAGAAAAAAATCTAACAAAGTTAAGTCAGATCCTCTGGAATGTTTTTTTTCTTTATTAACTAACACCTTTGCAAAAGAAAAACAGATTTGAAATAAACAAAACATCAACTGGACAAGAAAAGGGACTATACTAAGAAAGATGACACTGTTGCTGGTGAATCATTAGGTGCCCTATGGGTGATGAGCTCAGTAACTCATACTCCTCGGGGACCTATGCATATGAGAGGAACAGACATACCCTTTAGTCAGAAAAAGGGTCTCTCCATCTCTTTCTGTCTTCTCGTCATCCAAGTCTCTAATCTGAAACTGGACACATTACTCAGCTGACCTCTCACTGCCCACCGCACGCACAGTCAGGTCTCATTTTCCTTTACGCCAACCATAGCTTGGTTACCAACAAAAACACACAGACCACTACAGGCGCAAAAGGCTGCCCACTCTTTCTGCTTGGATGGATTCTGCAGACCAATAAGGGTGATGAGAAGGAGCTAGGCAGAGTGACTGAGAAGAAGTGAAGTGCAAAGAGAAGGAAGAAAGGAGATAAAAAAGCAAAAAGAGACAGGCAAGTTTGGTGAGATTCAAGGAGGTTAAAGACACAAAGCACACAAATAAAAAAGGGTGTTTATCTTCTAATACATCAGAGGAAAAGGCGAGTAAAACAACTGCAATCTTCACTCTTTCATTTGTGGGTCAATAACTGCCTCTGCTCCCTCTAGAGCAGAAGAACATGTACTCAGATCCTTATCGGGGCAGCTATCATCTCTGCTGCCTCGCCGAGGCAAAGATACTGTCATCCTCGCACTATCGCAGAATGACATCAGTTCAGAGACATGGGAGTAATTATATTATACAAGCCCACAACACGCTGGCAGCAAGGCATCACCAGAGATCATCACATTTTGCCATCTTCTCTCTTTCCCCTCACTCTTCTCTTTTCTGCCCTTTCTTCAGCTATTGTTCTCCTTCTTCTCCAACTTCTTTTGTTTATGGCTCCCTTTTTTTTTTTCCTGCTCATTTATTTTCTGCAGCAATGCCAGGACAGACAAGCACAGTCTCTAACCCATTCAGCCATTAGCTGTGAAGCTGGAGAGCATTCAAATTGATTATAACCACATAAATAGCTTCACTGACTTTGAACAAACCAAGTTTTAAGATACAGAAGTGATTTGTGCAGCAATTGACAGAGCAGGTGTTGGGTTGGGTGCTACCGTGGACGTGTAAAGTAGGATGCATAACCATTATGAATCTGGAGGCTGAGTCCCTGCAGGAGCATATGGGCAATTTTTCCTGTTGGATGACACACATTTATCCCCAACAGTGGGAAAGGAAGTGGTGGAGACAGGGCAAGCACATTGTCCTCCACTCAGACAATAGAAATTGCCAAATTGATGAGAATCACTTGTTATACATTACAATGTTATTTAGTTCTGTGTGCAGTAGATGCTTGAAGAAATGCACTGAGATTTGCAGTTTAGCTCACTTAAACACTTCTATTGATCTGAGCATCTTATCTATCTACTGTATAATGTGTAAGAACAGCAGGTATAGAAAAAAAAAAATCTGATAACCTAGTTATCCAGCGTATCAAGTAGGATATCCATCTCTGGGAAAGAGGACTATCACCCCTGGGAGTCTATATTTGATGAATGGCATATCTGGTACTCACAGCTGATAGTGTCTGAACCTCATTACTGCTAGCCCTAAACAAACAATGCATCACACTTCAACTCAATTTCATAAACCCTGACCATGGTGATTTTTTTCTTCTTTTCACATAAATCAATGATTATTGAGCATGCATCAGGATATACATCAATGACATACTTTTGAGTTGAATACCTGAGGAAAAAAAGGATGTTCTCACTGATATGTACATAGTAACACTCTTTATTACAACAATGTTAGTAACACGACCTAAATCAGAAGAATATCTAATATATCTACCATAGAACATCACAAGAGCACAGCAATAATAATAATTCATTATATTTATATTGGTGAACAAAAGAGCATTTTTCATGAAACAGACACTTCTAACTAATATCAGTTTCATGTTGTTAAATAACTTGAGACAATGGTGGATTCAATTAGACGATAGCAGCAAAATATAGGTGGACTTAGGTAAATATTGCAAATTTTTGTATGTATAATATTGTGACTATAACATTTTTTGAGAGACATGAAATGGAGACAAAGACAGGTCACAACATCTCAGAAGATCAAAATGCTTCATTTTTATTGTCTTGGTGCATGAAAATTATTTGCACCAAGTCAAAAAAGGCACATCCAAAGAGTACTAAATCAAACCTGATGCCTATGATTTTTAAATACGCAGTTCCTTCCCTGAGTACAAAGTATACTGAGCCATAAACTTCTAATTGCTGCAGTGAAAAGACAGCCCATGTAACTATCAACCACTGAGGAAATTAAATCTTCACAGTTCACCTAACAGCACCAAGTTTAAACAATGGAAGGCTCTGTCTTAGACCCAGGTACGCTGTTGAACAGCATGTCATCCTAATTTGCAATAATACACTCTCTGTGCTGATCAACCAAAACTGCACATGATAAAGGAGCTACAACAACTATTATGTTAAATCATAGGAACTCCCTGATCCACATGCCCTCAGGTCCTGAGAGCTCAGAGTGCAAGCAGAGTGCTGTCAACACAAGACAGGTTATGGCAGAGATGTCTAATTGCCTGTCTTGTTATCCATGTGGGCCAGCAAACCTCTACTGTCTCTTTTCATGATGGAGGGGCACTGACTCTCATGTTGGTGCAGCTAAGTCTCCCAGTCCTCTGGGAGAAGGTATTGTTTGTGATTTCATCCTGTACCTGCAAAAATATACTCAAAGTTCAAACAGCGCTCTGCAATCGAGCTGTCATTTACATTTCAACACTCAATTGTTCATTTTTTAGAGAATACATACCAATAAGCAAGAGATTTGGTGCAAACTGCCTACTCAATGGAATCCAGGGTACCTCAGCATTACGTCAGTGTAACAGTAGAATTCATTACGTCACTCAAAATGCTTGGGCAGTACTCAATTTGAAGAGTATTTGAATTCCCTATTTGTCAAACTGCCCCAAACATAAAAAATACTGTGATTAAAAACTTTTAGAGAAATCTTTTTTTTTTCTTTCTAAAACTAGTATTTTACTGAGACAACTATACTGTAGTCTACCGTAGATACTTATGTTGAGATTAAATGATTCTTCATAGATTTTTTTCTCTCTTTGTTACTGTCATGAGCCATTGTGCCTCACAGAAAATAAAAAAAAAACAGAGTCTCATCAACACTATGCACTGTAGGTAGGGGGCATATACAATTTGACACCCTGCAAGACTTCAAGCAACTCATCTTTGTCTATCCCCAACACCCAGGGGCAACATGGAGCACCACATCCTTCTAATCCAGTCTAATCTGGACACAGTGGAGCATCTGGAGATATGGATATGGCTAATCCCAGGCATGGGAAGGGAGGTGTTTAGCTGAGACAAACTATAAATAAATAAATAAACAAATAAAGCAGAGCATGGTCTAAACTCATCCCAATCAGCCATAGAAAACACTTAACCAATAATTAAATGAAGAATGAGTCAGCTTTGAATCATTGGAATTGTTTAAGGCCAAAACAAGACTGAACCTTTTAATCAAGACACAACGATGAGGACACTATAGAGAAATACTTACTGTGTCCTGCTCTTAGTGATGCAGGTGATCTGTGGATAGCAATAGGCACTACATGGTGACGCTTGTTTCCATGGGACACATGAATGTGGTGGAGACTCTCCACCGCACTTGGTTCTGACCCTGCCACAAAGCCCACAGCAAAAATCCACCAGGCCAGATGTTTGAGTGTCACTGAGTTCCACTTTAGGGGGTCTAGAGCGGGCCTCAGGGGAGTGACCTGTGAACTCCAGCCCCTGAACATCTTCCCTGAGTTGCCAGACGTGGCTTCAGATCAAGGTAAGACTTGAGCGAGCCTCTAAGACCCCATCTCCTGAACTCACCAAAACCCACAATGGCCAGAGACAAACAAAAACATTTACTTAAGATCCACAGGAAAAAAAAATAAGTAAAGTAAAGCAAAACGGAAAATGGGATACCAGACAAAATGTCCGTTATGGAAGAAAAAAAGGTTCTTGTAGATTTTGTTTTCACTCAGTTAAAAGATCCATAGCAGCACCCAAGCAGGTTAGGAAGTATCAATGAACATCATGCGAGATCATTCACTCAGAAAATAGGGCAACCTCAAGAAGAAAAGAAGAAATCCCAGCTTGCTCCAAATCCCTTAGTTTCCTTGCTCTCTTTTTTCTTCGGTTTAGCCTTCACAAAATTAGAAACACATTTTCCGCAAAGGAAAAAAAAAAAAGAAGCAAAAACTTTATGCTCTCCCCCCAAAAAATGTTGCAAGCAAGAGAAGGCAGCTCACTTTGAAAAAGACTGGCAGCACCTGCTCAAAGTGAGTTTCTTCAGAAAATCAAGGCAGAGTTCCCCTTCTTTTTCTCCTCCAGTAGTCTTAAAGAGCGTCCAGTGGAATGAGACCATAGTTAAATCCGCAGCTCATTTGCATGTGCGGCAGCCTGCAGTCGACTGCGTGATCGCACCTGTTAAGTTGTGCCAAGCAGCGCGAGCCGTTCTCCATCTAGAAATCTCAGCTCGCTGTGAGAACGAGCGACGGCAGCGACAGCACCTGAGAGCAGCCCTGGGCAGAACACGCGCGCACACTCAGGCAGCATAAGCAGCCTCGTTCCAGAAGATGTGCGCAAGAGGAAGATGGGAGAGAGGAGGAGGAGGAGGAGAAGCAGGAGGACAGAGGGAGGGGGAGTCTCAGCAGCCAGCCAGGAAGCCGGATGGAGAGTGGCTATGCAAATGGGCAGCGTTCACATAGCGAATCACTAGAGCTTGAGTGCATTGCAGAGGAAGAGCTTATTTAGTCGGAATAGCAGAAATTGAAGCTATATGTCCCCGAGCCCTGATTCCTTTTACCGTCCATCCCTACTCTTTTCAGTTCAGCTTTTTTTTTTTTAAGTCACTCTCCCGTGTGGACTTTCTCCAAAAGGGGGGAGAAAAGATGAAAAAAGAAAGTACAAACTGGATTTTTGTGCATCTACTTTTGACATCTTTTCTTTGTTGGGTTTCTCCTTCTCTCAGTTTGAGTTCTGTCTTTTGACCTTTTTCTGACGATCTGATTTTTTTCTGTTGTTTGAATTTGAATAAAATAGACCGCAACTGAATTAATTTTCCTGTATCGTCTCGCAGAACTTCCTCCTATAATGTCTCGTCTATTCTGCAGTGTATCGTTAGCAAAATT
Organism: Nematolebias whitei; assembly: GCF_014905685.2. Taxonomy (NCBI): domain Eukaryota; kingdom Metazoa; phylum Chordata; class Actinopteri; order Cyprinodontiformes; family Rivulidae; genus Nematolebias; species Nematolebias whitei. The sequence goes on from NC_056498.1 coordinate 52,739,157, forward strand.
TGAAAGAAAAGATGATGTTGCAGCTCATATAGTCTGAGCAACTCTCTCTCTCTCTACACTACTCCCTTCTAA
>NC_056498.1:52754228-52761774 GCF_014905685.2 Nematolebias whitei
ATTCAGTTTATTGTATTTTATAATATGAAGATTTTTTATATATATATTGGTGGCACGTTGTTGCACATTTTGAACAAATTGAAGTCGATTTACCGTTTATTTTTCAATTGGTTTGGCTCATTTCTTGAAACCGAGATGACATTCTCAAAACACCATGTGAAACACAACTCAAGAGACTTTGCATTTTGAGGTTACTGACAATTTGTATGAAACACATATTTTGTTTTGATATATATAGTATTTAGCTTAGTTTTGAACAAAAAAGCACAGACCATAAGCAATTGTGTGTAAGTCAAGAGGACTAAAACTTCAGCATGAGAAATATAAAAAACAACAACCGTTATTTGTTTCCATGCTTTTTATTTTTGTCATAAAAATACAAGGGATAAAACAATTCTACACATATTTACACTATGCTCTAGTGGGGGGGCTGCGTGTGTGTGAGTGGCATGTCCTCCTTGTGTGACTGGCATTTCAGCACTCACTCAGCAGTCCATCTGCACTGTCGAAACATACCTGGCACTGCCAGGGTATGTCCCTGGTACATTTGCCACATGTGTATTTGTAACAGTTGACGCATCTCACAGTTGCACAATTGTTCGTGCATCGATGTTTGATCTGACACTTTGCCCTTTTGCCAGGGCTGGGTGTGGAAGGTTGTTGCTGAAGCAGTTTCTCCTTGCGTGCCTTCTTCTCACAATTAATTTGGTTATTTTTTTCTAAACTGTCATTTTGAACCCACTTCTCTTTTTTCTGAAAGAAAAACATTACTAACATCTTTTAGAAAAACTTTTGCATATATCTTGAAACAGATTGTATGTTTTGCAAACTTTTGTTTTGTTTTGTTCATTTGGCAAAATGACCTGGATAATGCATCTCTCCCAAAACACTTCATGTATGCTTCAAAACAAAATATGTGTTTCATACAAATTGTCAGTAACCTCAAAATGCAAAGTCTCTTGAGTTGTGTTTCACATGGTGTTTTGAGAATGTCATCTCGGTTTCAAGAAATGAGCCAAACCAATTGAAAAATAAACGGTAAATCGACTTCAATTTGTTCAAAATGTGCACCAACGTGCCACCAAGAGATATAAGTTCAAAATATAACCAGTTGATTTCGCATCTGTTTGGAGTATTAGACGGACGTTTGTGTGAGTTCAGCTTATCTCTCCCCTGCTGATTCCTAAGGCAATGGCCACATTTACAAATGAAAGGATGCTAATTGGAGCCATCAGAGTTGTCCGGTTTGGAGTACTACTTTGACTAAGGCTGCGCTTTTTTGCACAAGTGAACCTGGCTTCTAAATCCCCCGCTCCCTGGATTGGACATTGGAATGCAGTCTGGTGAGGTGGGTGTGTCTGAGTTACTTGTGTGCATATTTAAAACAAATGGCAGTTAATGGCCCGCAAATTGTTGAGGAGAAGGAGGGGGTTTGTCCTCAGGATCTTGAAAATCTAGTCACTCTAGTGCTAAGGGTCTTTTGACCCTTTTTCAGGACTTCTGGGGGGAGGTCAAAATTCCTGGGACTTCTAGTGTTTTAACATACGTATATGGTGGCAGCCATCTTGGATTTTGACGTGGCAAGCCGATTTTCAAAAGGAACCTTTCTCACTGCTAGAAGTAGCCACACACCAAAATGGAAGTCTTGCTTATTTTCTCAAGTGATCGTGCTCAAAACATGAACGAACGGACAGACAGATGGACGGTTGGAGGGTATCCCCTCCCCCCCACACACACATTTGCTCTGTGACGGGATAATAAACAAGCAGCTAAATATGCGGAATGCTTCTGTGATCATGTGTTGGTAATGAACACAAGGAAAAGCTTTAGGCAGAAAATGAAGGACTTTTTTTTTTTTGTTTTCCAAAAGTGTTTTTTGGAAACCCAACAGATCTCTGCACCGTGCATCAAATGTGCCATAGAATGCCACTGAGGCTCATTCACAGTAATGCCACTCTGCCAGCATGAAAACACATCCCATAATGAAGAGTTAACATTTTACAGGTTCCCACAGCTGTCTTCGATGACACACCATAAGGCAAGTGGAAAATACCTCATGAATATATAGAGCTTACATTCATGGCAGTCAAATATGTAGGTAATTATACATACAATCATGAAGCATAAATTAGATCTTATTACTTAGACAAAGGTACAGACATGTTATAGCATCAAGGGTGGGAGGAAGAGCCTTTGCTCACACATGGGCACTAGTGTCTAGCACAGAAGACCATTTAACTTTAGATGTTCGTGCAGCATATGGAATTATGGAAATCAGCTAAGTCAGAAAGTGACCATTCATGCCGAGTTAGGAGAAAAAAATTATGAAAATTTAAAATGATCTAAACAACAACAAAACAAAACAAAAAATTAAAAAAATCATTGATAAAATTATGAATGTTGTCCATTAGGAAACATCTACTGTAAAATCTTTGCAAAGCAAGTTCAAGATTATTCTCTGTTTGACACGTGTAAAAGACACATCATTAAGCACTATTAAATTACAATATGCTTCTGCCATAAATAAGAAACGTGTTTATGAGATGCAAGTTGATCTATCAATTGACATTTTACTAATCTATGATACTCTGCTTCAAAAAAAATAAATAAATAAAGTCAGATATTTCTGTTTTCTATTTTTAAAAATTAGTTGTAGCAAATAGTTCAATTACAGCTGTGGCTAAATATAGATTTGATTCACAGTATATTGTGCTTGGGATGTAATGGAGTGATCAGAAGTGATCAGAAGTGTTAAATAATCTACTCGACAGAGATGTTTGCTGATTTTACTCAATACGCTTTACTGAAAAGCTCCACCAGGGTTTAATTAGACAGGTGGCACTTCTAGGTTGGGTTCAATTATTAATACTTTTGTTCCCTTTTGTTCGTAATAAAATATGGAGTACTAGCTAACTAACCTATTTACATAAGAAGTGTATTGGTGAACATCCTCCTGCATTTTCCCATTTACTCCTTCAGGATAATCATTATATTTTTCTTTTGTGTTAGTCCATGATTGTAAATTTTATATAGTGATAAAAAAAGAGCCATTTGTCATTATTAACACAAAATGGCAATTTAGCTATCTAGATATGCACTGCCCTACAACACATCAATTAATCTTTAGGCAGAATGTGCAAATATTCCTGCCAGCATTAAAGCACATTTAAGAAAATGGGCAGTGAAGTGAATGCACAGAAGCACTTAAGCCATTCTCTCATATCTCTGAGCACGTCTCCTCAGAGTTAGGCCAAGCATCCAATACACAGCACCCAAATATTGCAATGAAAGAAGACCACATCCTGTGCTGAGATACACTCTCTCCATGACATAGCATGCTGTATTTCTCCAGTCTATCATACTTTCCTTCCCAACCCCCCATTATTACCCTTACGACTGGAATGGGTGTTCCTCTGTATTGATCGAAACCAAATAAGTAGTTCAATCCTTGCGTGCCAACACAGAGGAATGGGACACATCTATCTGCAGCATATCCCAAGGGCCTGAGTTTGATCTGGGCATGAAAGGTCTGAAACACAATGCCATACTCTGAAATAAAACTCCTCTAAATGGGAGTTAATTGAAACAAAACAATTTTCTATGTACATTTTTAAATAAACGCTACAGTTTAGTTCTGGCAAATCTTATTAAAACCTGGATTTTTGTTGCAGTGATGCTATATGGGAATGGGCAAATATTTTAGAATATTTGAGTGGTGAATTTGTTTTGATTAGCAACTGTGTTTTTTCCACTGGTATTTGATATCAGAATGCTAATAATGATCTCGGAAGATTGAAGTAATACAGCAAGTTGTGTGGCAACCTCTCCCGTGCTTTTCCAGGCAGGGGTGTTACGTTTACCTCAACAACTGCCCAAAATACATCTTCCACTGTCATTATAGTTTCATTTGAAAAAAAAGATCCCAAAAGAACGTACAGCCACAGCTGAGCTACAGTTTTACAGTTAGAACAGGTGCAACCTTTACACTGATCTAACATAGGTGTGTGAAGAAACACGATTCCTGACTTGTGGTAAGTTGTCTTTAGGTTGGGCTGCCATGACACTGAGCACATATGCATTTTTTTTTTACTATTATTTTAAAGTACTGACAAAATCACTTGCAAAAAACCCAAATGTTCTGTCATTACTGTGTTCACAACACTAGCCATGGGTCACTTTGGGGCATTTAGAGGAGTGGGGGTCAATTTGAATGCCAATTTGTAGTTTTTGCAGTCAGTTTGGGTCAACAATGCTTTGCGATACAGTAGTCCCTCACTACTTCGTGGTTCGTTTATCACGGACTCGCTCCATCGCGGTTTTACAAAATAAGATTGGACATGACACACAATTGGCTGACTGATGGATGAGCCACACGATCGGCATGGAATAATAATTAAAATATATATATATATTTTAAATTATTTAGCACGTGTTGCACCTTTTTGCAGCCCAAAGCTGCAGAAAAATGTTCCTCCTGCAGCTGATCAGCTGATCTCTATGCAGAGCGGGGAAGTGGGCGTGGCCAAGAGCGCTTGCAGGTGGTGAGGCAGAGAGCTGAAATCATGACATTCTGTGCTTTTTTAGAGTGTTTAGAGTTTAGAAACATTGTTTAGAATATTGCCAGATTGTGGGAAGGGTTTAAAGCACCTTAATATACAATATACAGTATGTATACTTACTACTTGGACTACTATTCCTACTTTGCAGATTTTCACTTATCACGGGGCTTCGGGGTACGGATCCCCCGTGATAAACGAGGGACTACTGTACTGTATTGATACAGTAGTAACAAAATATTTTTGTTGACATTGTAATACCAATATGTTTTGATGTACTGTATTGTGCAGCTCTAATTAACAGAAGTCTTGTCTGACCATGTGGACACAGGCAAAAGTCCTACCTGCTCATTATTATTCTAAATAACATTGATTTCTGAGTTTAGCCCTTGTTAAGATGAAAACAATAATTTATTATTCCTGTCAGCGTTGACTTCATTTCGACATGTTTAGAACTGTTCAGAATCACATTATAAAAGCTTAGTTCAGGCCACTGTATTGTTATTATTTATTTATTTATTTATTTTTTTTTTGTGGCAGTGTGAGAAACAGTCTGTTGTTGTGCTGACACAGAACTAAACCAATTAGCAACGCATGAGTGAAGTGTTGTGGAAAACATGCATTTCTATGACTTCCTTTTATTTTCTGTGTGTGGGGGGATGATGTGGGGATATTAAAATAATTCCATCCATCCATCCATCCATCCATTTTCTTTACCCGCTTATTCCATTTTGGGTCACGGGGGTCACTGGTGCCCATGTCCAGCAATCACTGTGCGAGGGGCGGGGTACACCCTGGACGGGTCGCAAGTCCATCACAGGGCCACATAGAGACAAACGAGACAAACAACCATTCACTCTCTCACTCACACCTAGGGACAATTTAGAGTTACCAATCAGCCTAACATGCATGTTTTTGGACTGTGGGAGGAAACCGGAGTACCCGGAGAAAACCCACGCATGCACGGAGAGAACATGCAAACTCCACCCAGAAAGGCCCCTGGACCGGGGTTTGAACCAGGGACCTGCTCGCTGAGAGGCAGCAGCTCTACCAGTTGCGCCACCGTGCTGCCTAAAATAATTCCATATTTGACAATTATCTATGTTTTTGATTTTTATTTTAAATATTCTATGGACAACCTTAAATTGATTCTTATTGTCTAGCTATTTAATAACAACGATAATAATAATAATAATAATAATAATAATAATAATAATAATAATTATTATTATTATTATTATTATACATTTCTAGTTGCTAATGATGGAAGAATGATATCAATGCAAGATGTGGATTTGTCTGTATTTCTTGCAAAATAACTGAAAAAATGTAAAGCTGAAGCATGAAGTAACTAATAGGTTGTATAAGTTAAACATTCCATTTATTGCAAAATGTATAAAAAAAAAAATCCAAAGCAGATTATTCACAAGGACTGAATGAAGGAAGAAAAAAAAAAAAAAGAAGAACAAAAACACTTAAGGCATTAAAAATCAAGTGACATGACAGGTTTTTGCCCCTCAGTGACAGAACAAGATCCAGATGCAAACATCGGCTTTATTGTTGATCCAACATTGTCACGGCAGTAATAGCTATAGCAATAAAACTAGGTGGAGGAGCAACCAAGCAAGACAAAAACTGCATGGAGGCCAGGCCCTTTCTTCTGCTGCAGCCGCAGAGCGACCCACTTTAGTTCAACAACAAACACCGCGCACTTTGTCTCTGTACATTAACCTCAGATGCTTGACCACTGCAGGCTGATCCCCTCAGGAGGTCTACACTACCATTTAACACACACACAAACAGTTTTTAAACTTAATCAACAATCTCCAAAGCCCCAGCAAACATTGCAAAAAGAAAAAAAAAAGAATTGTAATAAGATAATACCGACTTATACTCATTGTATATTATAGCATGTTCACAATAATTGGGCTGGACTGCTTTGCAGTTGAAAAAAAAGCGTTGGTGACTTCACCACACAGATAAATACGGTCTACTTCCCATGTCAAGTTCACTAACTGAAATGGGTTCAACTGGATTTTCAGCTCTATTTATATTGGCAACATAAACAGCATGCAGAGAAAGGACAAAATGCATGCACACTATACAGAACACTCATAATTCAATTTAAAGGCTCTTTTTTTCAGAGAGAAAGATGAGACATTTTTGCCAGCACATGGTAGGATTCATTTCCAAAAAAAAATAAAAATAAAATAAAATCTATGAACACATCAGAGGGATTAAATGTTTGAGGGATGATAAAAAAAGACAGCCTTTTTTTTTTTTTTCTTTTCTATTTCATCATCTTGCCAATCACTTTGAATAGAAAAGGTGCAGCCACTCTTCTGTAACGCACTGAGAGCACAGCCAAGAAATGGCTAAAGGAAAGAAATGCTGCGAGGATACCCATACAGTAATGTGCAAATATTTTAGACACTGGTTAAATAATCAACTTAAAGTTAAAAGAAAAATGTTAGCTTGCATTTTTGTAAGGGGCAGCATAGCAGCACAGTTGTTATCAAAGATGGATGTTCAACATACAAATAAACCATCAGTGAAGTCCTTCCTGTATATTGTTTGTCATTAAAATCAATGCCAAATTGTTGATGTGTTTAATTTACACATCAATAAACAACAACAGCAAAAAAAAATGTTATTTAGCTAAAAGTTAAATTGTGGTGCCTTTTGTGCAATCAATGTGTTTTACAATGTTAAAATATAAAATGTAGATTTTATTAAAAAATACAATAAAATCCCTTTTCCTTTGCAGTTGAATTGTTACTATTTTAGCTGTGATGCTGATATTTCAAGATGGACCTGAAAGCATCAAGTTACTGCAAAAGTACAAGGATGACGGCAGATTATAAACTGTGATCCACACAGGTTGAGATGAGACTGAATTATATCCGAGTAAATTAAACTAGTCTTCTGATGATTGACCATCCTTCCATCCATCCATCCATCCATCCATCCATCCATCCATCCATCCATCC
>NC_056498.1:52761784-52771072 GCF_014905685.2 Nematolebias whitei
CCATCCATCCATCCATCCATCCATCCATCCATCCATCCATCCATCCACTCATTGGCCCAGCTGGTAGAGCTAATGTCTCTCAGTGAGAGACATTTTCCCATCATATCTACCACTATGAGTTTCATCTGAGTTTCCATCAGAGAATATATACCAGCGAGACTTTAAAGGCAGAAACAACAATTCACGAGTTCTGCCTGACCCAAACTGTGGCCTTGATGCTGGACTTATCTCAACTCCTCCTGGAATGTTAGGAAAACAACAAAGATGCTTAGACTGTTTCCTCACCCCTCCCTTCCCCAAGCCCGTGGACATGTGACAGAACCTCACCTGAGCTGAAGATGAACGTCACCTCTTATCTGGATAATGGCTGAGGTGGGGGGCTCTGGACTATGCTACGACTTTCCCTCAAAAATTCAATGTTTTCACCGCCTATATGTACATGTATAACGTCTGTTTATGTTGCTTTGCTGTGGTAGGTTTTTTGATGCCTCAAATTGTGCCCTGTCTAGGACACGGTGTGAGAGATCTTTTTTTATACCGTCTCTCCTCATGTTTTCTTCCCTTTTCTCATCTAAGCAAAATATTAGTCTGAATAAGAATAAGAAGGCCGCACTAATTATTTATAGCCGCAGCTTCGTGCACTCCGCCCATCTTCGGACAACTGTACGTACATATTCGCGTTGTATCTCGGTGCAATGCCAATAAAGTTTATTCCGATTCTGATTCTGAGAAGGTCACGGGATCAAACCCCATCCAGAGATCTTTTTGGGTGGAGTTTTCATGTTCTCTCCGTGCATGCGTGGGTTTTCTCCAGATACTCCGGTTTCCTCCCACAGAACAAAAACATGCATGTTAGGCTGATTGGTAACTCTAAATCATCCCTAGGTGTGAGTGGAAGAGTGAATGGTTGTTTATCTCAGTGTTTTTCAAAATGGAGGCCGCAGCCCCCTGGAAGGTGGCCAGGGGGCGATAAGGAGATATGCCCCAGAAAGCTGGGAAGAAGATAAAAAAAAAAAAACAACCAAAAAACACACAAATAAAAAATATTAATAATAATAATAATTCCCCACTAGGGCAGTCTGTATCTGGCATTTCCAGATAAACACGCTTGAGAGAGGTTGGATTTATTTTGTTTTGTTCTTCTGTTCAACAGTTTGTTGAAAAGTTGTTGTTGTTGTTTTTTTTCAGTGAGAATATAATACATTGTTTAAAACATGTTAACATTTTTATGCTCAGCAGCTGTAATAATTAATTGAATATAGCAAATAAAAGTTAAAACATTCTAAAAGTTTATGTTTTTTTTTACATATTTTATAGCATTGTTTGTGGGTTTGCGAGGAGGACCTCGGTCAGAAGCTAATGCTGTTTGTGGGGGTCATGGCATGGAAAAAGTTTAGGAACTCCTGAATTATCTCATTTGTCTCTATGTGTCCCTGTGATGGACTTGTGTCTTGTCCAGGGTGTCTCCCGCCTCTCGCACAGTTCTGATATGGGCACCAGTGACCCCCCGCGACCCGAAAAAGAAGAAGTGGGTAAAGATGATGGATGGATGGATGGATGGATGGATGGATGGATGGATGGCTTGTGTAATTCATTCTATAGATTTTTTTTTCTCATTATGTTAAGGTGCCAAGACTATTCACCCAAAAATATTTTGGAAATGAATTGATCATCCCACGTAAGATGCTTTCAGATGCTGAGACCAATGATTCTTCTGTATTTCAGCACATTCCAGTCCATGCAAAAAATACATTGTAAAACTATATTTATATCTATTTCTCTTCAGAGATGCTTCTCTAATTCTTTTCCTCTCTATATCCATGACAATCCATCAACTCAGATATAATCTAACTGTTTTTTGTCTTATTTTTCCAGCATTTTTAAGTTTTTGCTCAGTCTGTCTTGTCTATTCAATGAATTTGCTTTGACTGTTAGCGAAAGAGATTTCTTGAGAACAATGTTTTTTTTTTTTAGCTTCATGCTGCATCCCTTAACCTGATTCAACCTATTGTTTTTCGCGCCAGTCTGAGTAATGAAACCAGCTTTAATAGCTAAACTCTGCAGGTGGTGCACTTTCCTCAGACACAACATAAGCAAATAGGCCTCATGAGCTTCTCTACTCCCATCGCTGCCAACAACCGCTATGGGTCTGAACAAAGATAAATATGTATGACAGGAGGTTGAAGAAAACTTCCACCTTTCTTATTCCTTTAAAACACAGGGCAGGTTCAAAAAAAGGTCACCGATAAAAATATCCACTGAGCAAAACCTCTATTGTCTTCTGATGCAAGCAGTCCGAGGAATGAAAAGCAGAGGACGGCTCGAAAGCTCACGTATCATAGACACAAGAATCCTTTTAGTGCTCTCATTGACTGTAGACATGTTCAGGGTGTAAGTCTGGGAATGCTTTCTGTTGATAACAAAAGACAGGATCTTATCAAACTGGTAGAAATGACACAGAATGCATTAACATTTATGGTGCTTTTTTCTTTTGCTCTGCTTTTGTGACATTACCAGAGTGTCCACTTCGGTCCTTTTTTTATAAATGCACATCAGCTCTCTGCCCGTTCAGCCTGTACTGTGTGAAGTGCTGCAGAAGAAATTAATGACCAAACAAAACCAGCCTTTTGCATGTTTTGCCTAAGCAGCCTACTTTTTCACAAAACAGAACATATATTCGCCTAAAAGCTACACATTAATGAGCATATAGCCAGTAAAGTCAAAAGCCTGATTCATATTTAGGAGATTTACATCACCTGAATTAATGATGACAAAATCTGGGTCAGAAGCTTTAACATGTGTGTAACTGACTCAACAACAAAAAAAATAAAAATAAAAAATGTAAATGTTATAAAATTGCAATAGAAGATGAATGCATTTCTGCAATTGATCTTTGTGTCTTTGATTTGTTTTTGTTTATTTAGTGAAACATAGGTGTGTATGTTGCTCCCTCTAGTGGTACATTTCATACATTTGTCTCATCCACATGTTCAAGTTTTTGCTTTGCAATCTGTTCAGCTTTATCCCCTCAAAGAAAGACGATGTTTTCAAAGCCGAACTGCAGAAATAACAACTGATTTAATATTTCAGTCCATTTGACTAAAGTATTTAGCGTAAAGAGCAATTTTTGTGTTGTTTCTTCATATGTCCACGTTTATATTTAAATAAAAAAGGTGCTTTGTGTTGTCATCATTGTATGTTTCCATAAAATGATGAAATTGGTTCTCTGCATTTAACCCATCGCACCTGGGATGCCCCCAGGTGGAGCGGTGGGCAGCTATGTAGGCGCCTGGGGAGCAATTGGGGATTGGGTGCCTTGCTCAGAGGCACCATGACATGCAAGAATCACGTGGGATCGAGCCTGGGGCTTTTGGGTCACGTCCTGCCTCTATCCCATCTCGACCCCCCTCAAATCAAAGCACATAAACGAAAAACATTTATGATTATAAGATTGAATATTATGTAAAAGCACAAGATGGAAATATCCCTGCTGTTCACAAAACACAGTTTTTTAATGGCTCAAAGCAACATTGTCCTGGACACTGTGCCAAACTTTAAAAGTGGATTGACTCAACCATGTGGCAACATGGAAATGTGTAAATATCATAAATTTAGGTTACATGCATGTGACAAAAGAAGTACTTTGATCATTGAGAGTTAGAAATGAGAATCCTACCATCATTGCACAAAGGTCCTCCAAATGTCGTCATGCTGCAGTCACAGCTAAAACCCTCCCACTGCTGAAGACACACACCCTGGTTGGCACACGAGTCCTCCTGGCACGTGGTGCTGGGGCCTGAGCAAACAGACGTACCATCTTCATTAATACAACACCAGGCGGCGGGATCATCAGGTGTAAATACCTGTGTCATGTTTAACATTTACATACAGCGAGATTTAGTTTTTAAATGAGGACATACACCGAGCAAACATACAGAGCTATCTGTATGTTGAGTAGCGTCTTGTAATTATTTGGACAGATTCTGCTTTAAATGTCATTTGTTACAAAGCATCTGCCTGAAGTCTTCCTTTATTCAAATGCATTCACTGAATGCACAAATCCGAACCCTACAGATGAACAAAAACAGCCTAAAGAAGACATTTAAATAAAGTCATGCAAGTTTAATGTTTGAACTGGCTTGACATTATTTACATACTTACAGTTACATATTCAAAACATATGCAAGATAAATTACAATTGCATGAATAAAATTATACGTAGAGTAGTGGCGGCAGTTTTAAGAAAACAAAATTACTGAAAGTATAGGTATAGAGGGAGACTTCGTCCACCGTCTTATTTTAATCAGAAGTTGCAACTTTTTTTAAAAAGCATGACCATTTTAAACGTTTACCATATTGATTAGTCCAATATAATGCAATTTTACACAGATGACACTTTATACAATTACATTACATTTGTTTAGACATGTACTGCAGAAAAGAAAAATACTGTGATATTTTATTTTTCATTCAACTTCTATTTATACAGGTTAGTCTCATTGAGCCTCGAGGACTCATTTACAACAGAGACCTGTTTTTTTTTTTTTAACAAAGAACACAGATATAAAACATTGGTACCACTTTACAATAAGGCTCCCCTTATAGATGGCTTACACTTTATATATATATTATTAATTCAGACTTTATAAATCATTAATAACTGCTTATTATGCATTATTAAGGGTGACAGAGAGACAACACTGACCAGTTTCTTACCAAATAGTGAGCCAAATCTGTTTGCCTGCCATATGAAAATATGGCAGGATTATAAGGCGCTTTAAGCGAAACAAAACAGTCAAATAAGTCAAACTTTATTCAGCTCATTCACAACAACATGAAATTGGCTTGAGGTCAGTAAGCACAAGCTGAATTAAAACGTAAGGTTCAGTGTCGATTTATAAGAAAATCAAAGGATTTTAAGTGCGCCTTATAGTCAGAAAAACACAGTATATATTGCATCTAGAGTTGTTGTATTAAACATTTTTGACTAAGTTACTACCTTGTAAGCACAACAGGCATTTGTAAACCTATTTTTTTAGCATATAATAGTGTACTTTATCACTGCATGATCTACAACTAATATTCAAAAAGCGTTCAATACAAAAACAACTGGACTTTATTTGTAACAGAAGACGTTTCGCTCCTCATCCGAGGAGCTTTCTCAATTCAAAGAGCAGAGAGTGAGAGATACAGGTTATAAGGCTGAGTGAGAGAAGACACACACACACATAAGACACACACACACACGCATACTGTATATGTAGATTGGCAGTTCACACCTAAAAAAACCTAAACAGTAGGTCTTTGTTCCTCTAATTCACTGATGAGGCCCAGACGCATGACTCAACACAGGAGAGCCACCTCCTCTGGACAAAATTCCGCAGTTCACCTCCACCTCACAGATAAGGGACACTCTTTTGAGGACCAAAATGTGCACATTTTGGACCGAGAACACAGATGGTTTGAGAGGGGGGTGAAGGAAGCAATTTATGTAAAAAGAGAAAAGCCGTCTCTTAACAGAGGAGGAGGCCTCAGATTCCCACTTTCAAAAACATATAATGCAACTTTAAAACAGATCCCCAGCCGGTTTTCACACCTGATGGGAACAGAGGGGCCTCGTCAGTGAATTAGAGGAACAAAGACCTACTGTTTAGGTTTTTTTAGGTGTGAACTGCCAATCTACATATACAGTATGCGTGTGTGTGTGTCTTATGTGTGTGTGTGTCTTCTCTCACTCAGCCTTATAACCTGTATCTCTCACTCTCTGCTCTTTGAATTGAGAAAGCTCCTCGGCTGAGGAGCGAAACGTCTTCTGTTACAAATAAAGTCCAGTTGTTTTTGTATTGAACGCTTTTTGAATTCATCATGTCCTGGATGACTGAGAATCTTCACCAGCATACAACTAATATTATAAACTAAAAATAGGTTTACAAATGCTTATTGTGCTACAAGGTAGGAACTTAGTCTGATATGTTTAATATAACAACTCTAGATTAAATATATAGGTGAACAGATTTGGCTCACTATTTGGCAAGAAACTGGGGAGTTTTATCTCTCTCTGTCACCCTTAATTAATGCATAATAAACAATTATTAATGATTTATAAAGTTTTATAGAGGAATTAATAACGTATCTATAAACTATTTATTAGCCATCTATAAAGGGAGCCTTATTGTAAAGTGGTACCAAATTTATTTATTTTTTTTTTTGGGGGGGGGGGTCGATATGTATTCATTTAACAAAATACATGCTTAACATGATTAAATGTATATTTAACAACCCATATAAAAGCTAAAGTGTGAGCAGCTGTAGCAGCTGCTGCTGCTGCTTCATCTTCATTTCCTACTTGATTATTAATTAAATAAAAACAGACGTGGCCAGATGAGGATTGCTGTATTTAAAAGTGACCAAATAATCAGTCAGGAGATGCAATTACTCTGGTTTTAGATGGATAATACATTTATTGATGCATCCTCGGCAGATTTTGACTCTCACTGAGCAGTTAGAAGTATTTTAATAAATTAAAGAAAAATCAGCATCAATAAAGGTTTTAATGAGGAGCTGAAGATAAAAACTGAGCCTAGAGTTTTAAAATGTGCAGAATTGATACATTTTACATATAAATGTTTGATATTTGTGAATTTTGACAAGTTCATGAACAATGTTTTAAACAAATTTCACAATAGGAGCCCCTTTATGACTTTATGGTTATGCTTATTCATAATTTGTATTAACGGCACTGTGATTTTGTTTTTATTTTATTTTTATTTTTTATGTTTATATTAATGTGTAGTTTGATCATGTTTGCATTGTTTGCATGTTTGTTTGTTTGTTTGTTTGTTTCTGTAAAAAAAAACTGCCATCTACATGTAAGTTGCTGTTATGGTTATTAGTTGCCAGATTGATTGGTAACATTGAACCATTCTTCATAACCTGCGCCCGCTGGCGCGCGCGTCTCCCTCCACGGCTGTGCCTGTGTCGGACAATATCAGGATGTGTTTAATCAACGCAAGGTTTGTTTCCAACAAGACGTTTATCCTCAATGACTTTTTTAAAGATGAGGAGTTGGATTTTCTGTTCGTCACGGAATATTGGATTTCTGATGGTGAGTCCAGCGCCCTGGTGGAACTACTTCCTCTGGACTGTCTGTGTTTCAATGCCCCGCGGCCATCAGGTCGGCGCGGGGGGGGATTATTAACAGTTTTTAAAGCAAACTTTGCGTGTAAACAGTTGTCCATCCCGGTGTCCCGCGCCAGCTTCGAGCTGAACGCCTTTGAACTTGGACACTCTCCTCCGGTTCTGTGTGCGCTCATCTACCGCCCACCTCGTTCTAAGGACTTCATAAATGAATTCTCTGACTTTTTGGCTGATATCACTCAGAGATACACTCACTTTTTGCTTATTGGTGACTTTAATTTGCATGTGTGTTGTCAGGAGAAGCCCTTAGTGAAGGACTTTCTAGATTTATTGGACTCTTTTGGCTTAGCTCAGCAGGTGAGCGGCCCCACCCAAGAACATGGTCACACGCTGGACCTCGTTTTAACACGCAATGTCTCTGTTTCTAATTTGAAAATCGGTGACAAAGTTTTTTCAGATCATATGCCTGTATTGTTTGACTTCACCCCCCCTTGTCATACTGCTAAGACGTGCGTTCCTGCACGTACGCGTTCCATTAACCGTTTCACAGCTGCTCGTTTTAATGAAGGTTTTAATTCTGAGAGGATCGAACAGCTCTCGGTGTCTCTTACCACTGAGGAGCTAACCTCTCAGTTCAACTCTGCCTGTTTAAATGTTCTGGACCGTGTTGCTCCCCTTAAGACCAGAAAAACAAAACTTAAATCAGAGCCTTGTCTGAATGACGTCACGCGAGCCGTTAGGCGGCAGTGTCGCAAAGCTGAACGAAAGTGGAGGAAGGACAGGCTCCAGGTGTCTTTTCAAATGTTAAGGGAGAGTTGGCGTCACTATCAGAAAACCGTTAAAGCTGCCAAATGTAAATTCTTTTCTGATTTAATTGTCTCCAACTCCCACAACCCCCGAGTTCTTTTCTCCACCCTGAACTCAGTTCTACACCTCAGTGAGCCTTCACCTCTGGAAGCCTCAACTGAGCTGTGTGAGAACTTCCTCCATTTCTTTTTAGAAAAAGTGGCAAACACCCGGGCACTCATTTCTCCACCAGCTCATGATCTGTCCATCCCATCTCAGTGCGTGGCTGTGTTTGACCACTTTGAGCCCATCTCTCTGTCCTCTCTGGAGCAGGTAATGTGCAGCATGAAGCCATCTGGTTCCCCCTTTGATGTGGTCCCCCCTCGAATGCTAAAGGAAGTTTTTCCTACCCTGGGTCCTTTTATCCTCGCTATTCTGAATAGCAGTTTATCCTCAGGTGTGGTGCCAAAGACTTTTAAACATGCTGCTGTCCAGCCCCTCCTGAAAAAACCTAACCTTGACCCCTCAGTCATGTCCAACTTCCGGCCTGTCTCCAGACTCCCATTCACCTCTAAACTACTGGAAAAAATTGTGGAGTCTCAGTTGAAACAGTTTTTGGGGGATCACGCTATCCTTGAGTTATTCCAATCTGGCTTCAAATCTCTCCATAGCACTGAAACTGCTCTACGGAAGGTTTTTAATGACATTTTCATATCCACAGACGCAGGTGATTCTGTGCTGCTTGTCCTATTGGACCTTACATCTGCTTTTGACACCATCGACCACAATATCCTCATTTCTAGACTGGAGCAGTGGGTGGGCATCACAGGGTCAGCCCTTAAATGGTTTGGGTCCTACCTCTCTGACAGAACCTTCTGTGTCAATATCAAAGATTTTAGTTCGGCATCGACCGCACTCCAGTGGGGGGTACCGCAGGGGTCCATCCTCGGTCCCCTTCTCTTTTCTTTATACCTGCTGCCACTAGGTGCTATCTTCCGCAAACACGACATACCCTTTCATTTCTATGCCGATGATTGCCAAATTTACTTCCCCCTGAGGCACAGAGGCACACGCTCTATTCAGCCTCTTCTTGACTGCCTGGCTGACATCCGGGACTGGATGGCTTTAAACTTCTTAAGCTTCAATGAGAAGAAGTCTGAAGTCATGCTGTTCCATCCCAGTGGCTCACTCATGAACCATGACATTGACCTTTTCTCTCTAGCCCCGCTAGAGAAACAAAAGGTCACTAATCTGGGGGTGATAATGGACCCGTCCTTAAAACTCAACAGTCACGTAAACATGATGGTCAAATCCTGTTTTTTTCAGCTGAGACGGCTGTCTAAGCTGAAGCCTATACTCTCCAAA
>NC_056498.1:52801072-52801874 GCF_014905685.2 Nematolebias whitei
ATCTTAATACATACAAAAAAACAACAACAACAACAACAACTGTACTTTTGTTTTTTAAAACCCTTTTGTGGATTTATTGTGACCTGGATGAAATCACATCCACACATAAAACAAAGCTGAAACTTTTATGTAAGGTGATATTTTCTTAAGTTATTTTAATCAAAAGCCAAAATCTGCACAGATGTGTCCAACTGTGACATGTGTGTCACGTCTTTTCACTCTTCTTGACATTCATCTTGAACATGCATATGTTTTCTGTTTTCCTCTTACATACTGCCACTATCATGAAAACAAGTCACAACTCAAGACTACATATATTGACAGAGAAGCCCTGTCAAAACAGCTATAAATAAGAAATGTTTCTGACTGTTGATAGTTGAGGTCAGTGAGGACAGTGAATCACTTGTCTCAGTAGGACTGAACCTACATGTCTGCTAGGGCTGCACAATATTAGAAAAGATGCAATGTGCAATAATATTATTTAGATTTGCATTGACAATATCAGTTTAACGATGAGTCTGGCTACAGACAGGAGGTGGAACACCTGGAGAGATGGTGCAGGAAGAACAACCTTCACATCAATGTGAAGAAGACGAAAGAGATGGTTGTGCATTTCAGATGGAACAAACACAAAACACCCTGAATATAAGAGGATCTGCAGTGGATGTGGTCTCCAGCTACAAGTACTTGGGTGTGCACCTGAATGACAACCTCAGCTGGAGCAACAGCACCACCAGTCTGATCAAGAAAGCTCGTCAGAGACTCTACTTCCTCAGACGGCTGAGGCGAGCTGGTCTGGGAA
>NC_056498.1:52801974-52806149 GCF_014905685.2 Nematolebias whitei
TCAGAGACTCTACTTCCTCAGACGGCTGAGGCGAGCTGGTCTGGGAAGCTCAGTCCTCACCTCCTTCTACAGGTGTGCAGTGGAGAGCATCCTGTGCTCCAGCATCAACGTGTGGCATGGAGGCTGCCACACATCTACACCTCCAGATGCAGGAAGAGGGCCACCTGCATCATGAAGGACCCCACTCACCCAGCGCACACACTTTTTGCCCCGCTCCCTCAGGCAGGAGGTTAAGGAGCATTAAGTGCAGAACCACTAGACTGAGGAACAGCTTCTACCCTGAAGCTGTTAGACTCATAAATCCCTAATTGGAATAATCACTGTAAAAAATAAAATAATAACTGTAGTGCCACTTTCATTGGTGATCTGTGCTGCTGTTTATCCATGCTGCTGATCTCATGCTGCTGATTATTTCATGCTGCTGTGTTCATTCATACTCATCTGCTAACACAGACTCAAGTTCGTGCTGCTGTTGTTCGGCGTATTGTTTTGCACTATTAGTGTTTAGCGTATTTCTTAGTTTATATCAGATCCTTATTTACTGTTTCTTATTACACTTTATATTTTAGCTATTGTTGGATGTAACTGGGACCCTGTGTACACAGTCTCGTTCCACCTCATGTGCCACATGTTTTGTGAATGACAATAAACCAATATTTTCCTCACATCCACTTTATTTTTTTGTCATCACTAATATCTAAACCAAGTGTAAGCATTGAGGACAGTCACATTCCTTTAGATTGACTAAATGTAATATTCACATGCAGAGCATAGTACTTGAAATGTGATTTATTGCAGTCAATGTAGTCCTTTGCACCCTTGACATAGCACTGAATGATAATACAGTGACAATAATTTTCTGATATTATGAGCAGCCCCCAATGTGTGCTGTAAAAAAAACTATTTCCTATACAGCCCCATGTTATATCAGGAACTTGTGCATTTTGAAGTGATGACACCAACACAGCTTTATTAACCACAACCAATGTGATGAAACGCCTAAAGAATAAACACATGACTGAAAACAATGACATCACTCAGCTAAGTTGTGCTAATGTTTTCATATAGGATGATGAAGTTGGTCTCAGAGTTACACTGTGAAACAAATGTTTTGTCATAGTTGCTAAATGGAATGCTACAAATCCGAAATCGATGCAGGAAAACGTCAAAGCAAAGACAGTTATGAAAAGGGTGATTGAATTTACGACCAGACCATTGCAGTGGCAGTGAATGATTGTTCTTATCATTCATTATACATTTTTTAAAGCAGCTTAGCAGAAAAAAAAAAAATCTTATTTTTATGCAACTTATCTAACAGCCTAAACTGTTGCATTTTTTTTTTTTGTTTTTCTTTTAACATTAGAGGAACTGGTTTTAAGGGGGGGTTCTGACATTTATCTCAGGGCTTAGCTTAGCTGTAATGTGCAGTTTTACCTGCCTAGCATTTCAATGAATTTGTTACAAAAACACATGTGCAGGGAAATTCCATTAGGGTAAATTAAACATGTCCTTATCTGTGTGCAAGAAAATACAAAAGACAAGAGAAACCTGGATAAAGCCAAAATGATGTGAGAATGAGCTGCATCACATATGTATTTGTGTAATTTCCTTGAAACACTCGACTTTTTGGCTGCATTTTTTTTTTTTTTGCTTTAGATAACAGTTCATCTTCTGACTTTTAATTAGCTTAATATTTCATTTGTAACTACTTGAAAACAAAATTTGTTTTCCGAGCACCACTGAAAGCATACTAAGTACCACCAGTGATACTTGCACCACATTGTGCAAACCTTGAATTGAGGTAAATGTTCATTAGCTTCCAAAGGCAACATCAACAAAATGCAAAAGAAAAAAATATATATATACATATATACAAAAAATATTAATTTCAAATCCATAAATGATGAGTTCATATTAAATGAATGGCCAAGTGATTTGTCACATGATGTCAGAACAGATTTTAATTAAAGCACAGGTGAAGAGAAGGTGCAAAAAGAAGATTAGGACGTTATTACAGTTTATAAACTATTTAATTAGTAAAATTCAAAACCAACATAGAGCTTGCTATTGAAACATTATTATTCTGAAGACGTTTAGCAGGAAGGCTTTATGTCATTTAGTCCTATCCTTTAACATCTTGTTGACGGCACATGATTCACTTTTATGGGAATAAAATATACAAATAAATATGGATCTAGCAAACTAGGGTTTTAAATATTGGTTATAAACATTTATAACCACCACCATCTCAGAAAACATTAAACAAAGAAATTTGTTTGATTTCCCGAGATCACCAACCAACTCTGCTTGTTATAAAATTAGTTTCAGCAGGGTCAGGGGTAACTCAGCTCCTGCTAAGACGTGGAGCGCTAGGATTTATCGGTATGACACTCTGCTCCTATTTCTCTTCTCTGGAGGAGACACAGATAAGTATTCTGCACAAGGTCTGGTCATGAGCGAATGGTTTGATGAGGCAAATGGTTAGAAGAAGACAGCCAATTTACAGGCCCGTGTGTATGGTGGACGTGACCAGCAGTGTCTCAGTGGTGCATCCGTCAACTGCCACTCAACATAGTCCAACATCACTCCTACGCATCCTGACTCTTTCTGCCTCTTTGTGTCTGTCTACTTCCACAGGAACACACTTTTTACCTTATATTACCTCGTGTGCTATAAACTTTGACTTGAATTATTTTACTTGCAGACTGATGTTTTAGCCAATGCTTTTCAAAATTTAATTTAGACAAAAAGTCTTAGGAATATGTCCATTTTTGTGTGAAATGTGAGCCTGCAAATTCCTGCTGTAGTGACCTTTAGCACAAAAGCAATTATACAGGTGAATATTAGAGCTGTAGATAATAAATATTTTAGTAATCTTTATTTTTTGTTCATCAAATAATCAGCTGACTTATAAAACAACTGTAGTGAGCTAACCATCATCTTGACAGGTAGCTTTGTGCAGATACCTCTGTGCATGTCTGAGATTTCAGCTTTTAGTGATACTAAGTTATTTTTTGCTTGTTTTTATTGTTCCAATGTGCGGAAGTCACCAGCATGTACAGTATATGTAGATCTGAGTGGGAGAACAACGTGAAAATTATGTCTGGCTTTCCTGAGTGCAACAGCATGCCTTTGACAGTCCAAAACTTTTGTCTGTCTTCTAAAAATATTTTCCTTTGCTGGTGAATCATCTCGAATGCAGGCAAAGTACATGACTTTCTCTAGACAGGAAATATCAAAACCCGACAATTCATCTTTCCTTTTTTTAAATGTCAGCATCAAAAACAGGATTTATTTTCATCCCAATGCATCTTGCACATCAGTAAATCAAGTCTCGAGCCCTGTGCCACTGAACTGTCCCAGTTCAGGCCCATTGATACAGCTCCACATATGTTATTTTCATGACCTCTTACTCTAGTTTGTGCACATTTACTTTAATGGCCACTTCCTTTTTAGTTTCATTGTGAAGAATGAAGGTGTTCGCAGGAAATGAATTTCCCAATACCCAGACACCTACTGTTTGATCAAAACTACTGATGACCATGCACTGTTAGGGTAACTTCATTCTGTTCTAGAATACATGTGGCTGAGTGGTTAGAGCAGTCGTCCTCCAATGCAAGAGTTGTGGGTTCGAATCCACCAGCAGTCACATGCCAAGTGTCCCTGGGCAAGACACTGAACCCTTCATTGCCTCCGATGTGTGTCCTATTGGTGTATGAATGTGATCTAAAAGCACTGATTAGTGTCTTTAGAATGATTTGTTCAATTAGCTTTGTAGAGATCTAGTAGAGTGCTGTATGAATGGGTAAATGAGGACACAGATTGTAGTGTAAAGCGCTTTGAGCATCTCCATAAGATAGAAAGGCGCTATATGAGTACAGTCTATTTATTGTTTGAAATAGTCCTTAATTTTTAGAATTGTGGGACTTTTGGGATTTTTTCTGTCATCCATTTAGGTTTTACATGGTGAGCTCAACTGCATAAAATGTTGCCAAATTTACAACAAATGTCCCATCCATGCCTGTTAATCCATCCATCCATCCATCCATCCAGCCATCCATGTCCATGAATCATCCATGTGCATCCATCCATCCATGTGCATCCATCCATCCATGTGCATCCATCCATCCATCCATCCATCCATCCATCCATCCATCCATCCATCCATCCATCCA
>NC_056498.1:52806249-52825455 GCF_014905685.2 Nematolebias whitei
CATACATACATACATACATACATACATACATACATACATACATATATCCATCCATACATCCATCCATCCATCCATGTCCATCCATTCCTCCATCCATTCTTCCTCCATCCATCCTTCATCCATCCATCCATCTATCCATTCTTTCACCCATTGATGGATCCATCCATCTGTCCATTTTCCTTGTTATTATCCATCATCCATAATTATACATTATCCATATAAATTAGACATTACTGAACTTGGCAAAAGGGCCATCCCCTAATCCGCTCCTGTATCCTGGAACACCTTGCAAAAAGATCTGAAGCTCTCGACCTTTATTTCTCTGAGTTGCTTCAGACAAGTTTCTGGTTTTGATATTCTACATCACTTTACAATCTAGATGTTTTTTTAATACCATTTTCTTTTGTTCTTCTCAATTTACAAGCTTTCTTTTATGAATGTCTACTGCTGTCTTTGTTGTCTACTGTTGTCATCATTATTTGGTAAAAACAGGTCTCTCTTGTAAATGAGTCCCCGAGGCTCAATGAGACTAACCTGTATAAATAAAGGTTGAATGAGAGTAGCATTACTTATAAGTTTGTCATATTGTCTTACTGTGCAGTTTGAATACATATAAATTTGTGACTTTATGATTGTGTCACTAAAGAGTTAACAGTGAAGAAGTGTGCTTCTGTGCAGCAAGCTTCTCCTGTATCAAATATAGTTCATATAAAACCATAAGTATAAGCAGTCTAACAGCTGAATATGTAAAATAAACAAAAATAAAGTTTTACCTCTTTCACAGGAACGTCCAAGGTATCCAGTCCCAGAGCAGTCGCACACGTAACGATTCCAACCCTCTCGACAGATCCCATTGTTTTGACAAGGGTTGCTCAAACACTGTTTAGGAGGCTCTTTAGAACACGAGGGTTTGACCCCAGCAGCCTTCTGGACCTCTGCCAGCCGCCGGACATCCTTACTCTGTCCATCAATAAATAAATCTCGGATGCAGCCCACATAGCCATAGTTGAGCAGTGCTGTCCACACCTCAGTAGGGAACACCAGCCCCATTTTGTTCTCTGGCAGACCCCCAAGGTAGAGATTGTCATCCAAGTCCAGGATCTCACTTTCTCCAGGGGCTGTATAAGCAGTACGAAGGGTATTGATGGAGATGGTACCTGAAAAAAATAACAAGAAGTTAAAAAAAAGGCAAATATATATATACCAAATGAGCAACATAAGGATATATAAGGAGAAATCTATTGGCATATATAGATTTGTTTATATGTTACAGATGCATTCTTTTCTCCCACTCTGATATTGTCCAGTCACGTTAATACGTTATGCCAAAAGATGCAAATGGTCTGTGGAACCACAAACAAGCAAAGAAAATCTATTAAAAAATGGTTTGATGAAAATATTAGTCTAATTGGGGTTATACATCTGAACAGGGTCAGGACCTTCTTCCTTTAGAATGACTGATGATCGTTGATAAGACTTATTAATCACAGGGCGGCTAGTCAATTAGAAACTTAATCTGGGATCCCTAAGGAGCATCTTCTCCATTTTCCATGGATTTCCTCTAATAAATCTTCTTTATCTATAAAAGCAGTGGTCATAAAAAGAAAGGTAAGGAAAATAAAAATCATTGCCCTCTTTATCATTGCAGACACCCTCTTCCACCATGAGAAGAAAAAAAAAGCCTAAATCCAAGCCATCTTTTTGAACTTGATTAACGGTCTGCAGGCTGTGTTTTTTCACCCTGTCTCTCCTTCTTTTTGCCTCACCAACACATAAACCTGCAATGGGAGTTTGTGTGTTTCCCCATCGTGATTTATCACTCTCATTCAGGTTTAATTCTCGATCTGGAGCACGGTAAACAACAGCGGACATGACTGGACTGTAAAGCTTTGGAAAAGGAAGGCCTTACTGTGGGACTCAGACCTGGTGATTAATTTGTATATGGATCTGTCACTCTCTGCACAGGAGCCATTGTGGACTTTAATTAATGTTGGCTGCCTCCAATGCCCACATCCTCATTGAGTAATCTATAAACTGTGCTGCTAAGGAGCCACACAGGTAGTGGCAGAGGGAAAGTAGGGTAAGGATGCTCCAAAATACTTGGTCATATCTGCCATGGCTGATATGACAGAGTTATTAGCTGACTGCTTTGGGCTAAATGGCAAGGTTCAAAACTGTGAGTCTGCATGTTAGGACCATGGTTTTTAAGTGACCTTTTTCAGTCAAAGTGTTTATGCTTGTAAAAAAGCCCAGAGCCACACATGAATTTTCAACAGGGCTGCATGGCTTATTTTAGAGGAAAATAGACACTAAATGGGGCATTTCAAATATGTATACAGTTTCCATTAGCATGCATAAATGTGAAACTCATAAATATTTATACATATATATTTTTTAACCATTAACATGTATATATTTTGTATTTGTGCTTATTCTTATTAATTTATTTGACAGAAAAAAAAAGAAGCTAATATGTTATGTTATGTTTGCTGTTTCTGAACGCCAAGGTGAGTCAGCCTTTTTGCAAAAGTGCATTAAATTGACAGCTAAGGACCAAGCACACAATGATTAACCTGGTGCACAGTAACATGTTCCAGCTCTCTTCTTGGGGTCTTAGCCCCAGGCATCTGTTCCAGCACTTTCCTGCAGTCACCCACTGCCCCAGCTCTCTCCAGCACCAGCTGTTGAGACTTCCAAGCTTTGCACACTTGGCATGGGCTGCCCGTCACCCAGCCAGAACAGCTCCCTTCAGGTTATGGCTAACGAGCTCACTACATCAAACTCATTAGTGTGAAAACTTTTCTGAGAGTAAAGCAGGTGCCCATCTAGAGAATGAACATCAGTATGGTCAGGATGAGTTGTGAGAGACGTATCAGTTTTGACAGATCCACCCTGCAGCAGTAAGAAGTGGTTTGGACTGTTAATGTGAATAATTCATTCACAAAGTAAACAATGATGGGCATCATCAAGGTAAAAGCCCCTTTAAATCTTTATGTTTCAATTCTTAATAATAAGTCTTTTTGCAGTCATAAACAGCCAATAGAAACTTGTGAATCAACAAGCGTGTGTCTAAACAGATGCAAGTAGAAGACGAGAGAAGGATGAGACATCTAAGGCTTCTACTCAGACTGCTCTGCTCACTTGTCAAAGTCCTGTTAGGAAGTGTTTAAACACTGTCAAACTATGTTAAATCAGAAAGCAAAACACAATCCCTTGGGGATGTGAACTATTGTGATGCTTTACGTAAGGAAAACACAACACATATGCACACAATGGATTGGAGCATATTTTTGGGGACATTTTCCATGTCTGCGGGGAAAGGAGACAGATTTGACTTTGCAAAAGCAAAAAAATTAGCATACAAAAGGAAAGTGAAATTAAATAAAATGAGAGTGTGGAGATAGAGATGGCTGAAAAGAAGTTGTGAGAGATTTCAATGATGACAGATAAGACTATATTCCTGAAAAAAACAGTCAAGGAAAATTCATACGTTTCACAGTGAAGAGAATAAACAAATTGGGACAATCAGCAGTTCAACCACATCTCTGTCATTGCTTCTCTTTCCACATAAGCTGACCTATAAGGAGCAATCTATTGGTAAATCTGAACATAGGGTTCAAAATGACAGCTTAAATCTCTTACACACCTTCTGCATCAGCAGCCTGGCTCAACGTGGCATGATTTCCCCTAACCCTACTTACACATCCCCAAAATGTTGGGCAAGGGATTATTGCAATCCAGTTAGGGCAATGGGGCCAAATCTCTGTATGTGATTGGATTCTCTGTAGAAAGAGAAGCTGGTGAGTGAGATTTGACAATGGGGAATGTGTTGCCTGCATGTCTGCACATCCATGTGTCCGTTTACCCCATGCTTGCTTTTGAAGTAGTGGTGCATGTGCCCTTCATAGGAATGTCCATGTAATGTCCCTGATAAGTGACCTGCAGCACTCCCAGCATAGAAACCCTCACTTAAAAGCATAGTGTCTTCTAGCATCTCTAATGTATTGGGGTTAGAAGAGGCTTTCAGAGAGCGAGAGTCCATTTGCAGGCTTGTTTCCCGTCGGAAGAACTGACAAAACTAAATAGGGCAGGGATCATTATCTGCCGTTGTCACAGCTGCAAGAAGAGTTGCTTGTGGAAGACCAGGCCGCAGATAATTATGTCTGGCTGTTGTGTTGCATTTTTGTTATGAGTGATGTGCTTGGTGGTGTGTATTAATAAAACATCTGACGCGCAAATGAAAAGCTGTGAGTGCCATATGTTTCGTGACTTATGCTCTTGGGGGACTTGTGAATTTTTTTTATTTTAAAATTATCTTAAATTAATAAAATATTAAGTATAAAAATGGGCTTTGAGCTTTGGACCACTATGCACCAGAAGTAGTCCAGGACATTTATTTGGATTTGCACATACACTTCTAAAACACTTAGATCCTACCATGTTTTTTTTTTTTACAATTTATACTTTTGCAATTGTTGGGTGTAACTGGGACCCTGTGTACAAAGTTTCGTTCCACCTCATGTACCACATGGGATGTGACTGACAATAAAGAACCTTGACCTTGACCTTCATTTTAAAGTAATGGTGCAGCCATTTTAGCTAATCTTTTAACTATTCATACTCTGTAAATCATAGGAGACCTATTTTTTTTATGTCCTCTTTACACTCCAGTACATAAGTGTTGATGCCAGAGCCTTGAGGAATGGAGGAAAAGTTACTTGAAAATGTCATTAGCACACTGCTCAGCACAGCACTGTGCAGTCTTGGTTTTACGATAGACCACCTCCTGTTTCCATGGAAACTTGGGCAGGGTAGACAGAGAGAGATGGGTGAGTAGAGAGAACTCGAAGAGAGAGCTTGGGGTTGTGTGAGCATTTGTTAAAGTGTGTGGATGTAAGAGTGTACGGGTGGGTGACAGGAGTACACCAGACAGATATTGAACACAATCTAATTTAGTTTGACTGGACTTTCTATAGTTTGTTCTACCAGAACTAAATGTTGTGGATTTGTATTATTCGGGAATTAAACAACAATTTTCTTTTTCAAAAGGTTTGGTGAAAATTACTCAGTAAATATACATACACTGTATATTAATGATCAAGATTGATCTTGGCTGTAATTCTTCAGCCCAGACAAAAATTTCAAATACTGTACCTAGGTTTTGGATTATTACCAAAAAAAGAATAATGCCGTGCAAATGACCATTGCTTGAATGCATTTGCATGTCAAAGATTTGAACAAATGGCACTTAACTACAACACCAAATTTGAGTTGAATATTCATAAAGATATGCATTTTTTTAACCTATTTTTTTGGTGTTTTCTAAGATTGGTTAGCTGTGGAATTAGATGACTCAAGAATTGATGATGTTGGAGATGTCCATCCAAAGATTATTTCTGAGTTTCATTAGAATCTGACTGGTGCTTCATGGGATATTTTCTTAAAAGAAATGGTTCAATCTAACAGTTGTCAAAAGTTTAAACACATATCTTGTTTCATTTGTAATCAGGTCTTTCTTTTTTGTAATTTGTAATCAGGTCTCTCTTGTAAATGAGTCATCGAGGCTCAATGGGATTTACCTGTCTAAATAAAGGTTGAATGGATTTCTTAGCACTCAGAGTTTGTGTTGGAGATGATTTCCAGCTAATACCACACCAAATGTTAGCTCAGTATGTGTAAAAATGATTCAGCCATCTTAAGTTGGGTTGAGTCAATAGGTTCATCAGTTTTAGATGTATATTAGCATTTTTTTATCATTTGGAAGTTGCATCATAATCCACTAATTATGAGATAGTCAGACATACACACACACGATGACCCAAATTTTAAAGCAACTATTTTGCATGATAGGAATTCTGTAAAAAATGAGCTTTTCAATGGGCAGCATGGTGGCGTAACTGGTAGAGCTACTGCCTCTCAGCGAGCAGGTCCCCGGTTCAAACCCCGGTCCGGGGACCTTTCTGGGTGGAGTTTGCATGTTCTCTCCGTGCATGGGTGGGTTTTCTCCGGGTACTCCAGTTTCCTCCCACATACCAAAAACATACATGTTAGGCTGATTGGTAACTCTAAATTGTCCCTAGTCCCTAGGTGTGAGTGAGAGAGTGAATGGTTTGTCTTGTGTCTTGTTTGTCTCTATGTGGCCCTGTGATGGACTTCCAACCTGTCCAGGGTGTACCTCGCCCCTAGCACAGTGATTGCTGGACACGGGCACCGGCGACCCCAGTGACCCAAAAAGGAAGAAGCGGGTAAAGATAATGGATGGATGCATGGAGCTTTTCAACAATGTATGTAGATCATTGTCTAAGTACAACCCAAACTGAGGCCGAGATGGGGTAGAGGCAGGGCAGCCGACTCAGGACCTGAAAGTTTTAGGTTCAATCCCTAGTCATTGCACATTGCACATCCCCAACCATTATCTCTGAGCAGGACACCTTGCCCTCTGGGCACCTTCAATAGCTGCCCACTGCTTCACCTACGGGGTGGATGGGTTAAATGCAGAGCAAATTTTGCCAGTGTATGGGAACATACAATGATGACAACACATAACACATTATTATTATTATTAAATTGCTTGGAGTGGTAGTGAAACAGTTATTCTAATGTTCACCTCTTGAGATGGCGTACAAAACATAGCTGAGAGGTATATCTGATTGGTAACATGACATTAAAAGACCCCGACTGTAAGCTCATACTAACAAATTGCTACTTAAATAAGCAAATCAGCAGGGGTGTGTGAAGGGCCACTGAGGGTTTACAGGACACAGAGAGAGCACACTATTTAGTGTCAAACGCTTGATGTGTCTAGATTCTAGAATCACAACATGTGCTGAACATTTGAAGTCAAGTTGATGCTTTTCAAAGCTTCTCATTACAGTAAGTGTACAAATGTTTGCAGTGAGCATAGAGTAGTAATGTAGTATCAACCATTCCATGGTAAGATTTTTTTTTCTCAATGAGTAATATACTTCTAACCCCACAGCCTGTTTTTTTTGTTTGTTAAATTATTCATCAACATGGTGCATAGCCAAGATTTAAGCCACGGATTCTGATGAACGTTGGAGCATAAAGTCTTTACATGTTTGATGGAACAAAAAATAATCTTTTATCACATACAAACATGTAAACATTGGTTTGTACAGAGGCCCTTGAGGTTAACATACAGACAGTATGAAAAGGAAAAAAATCTTAAAACATGCTCCATCTGATTAATCTCAATTGTCTTGTGTGTTTGTGTGCTTGTAAGCCTTAAAATTTACCTGATCTTCCATCTCGCTGGAAGTCCACATGGTACCATTCACCATCATTGACCTTCTTATTGACGGCTCTGGTTTTTGTAGTTCCTGAGCCCATATCTAGCAGCAGATACAGATGTCCGTCCAGCATTTCAATGGCAAAGAAGTCCACCTTAAGAGTTTGTGGCGTCTTGGAATCCTTTGGGTGTTGTTTGGGCTTGCCATGGCTGAAAAGGAGAAGGCCATTGGGCTCAGTGGTGCGGAAGTCAAATGAGATGGAGCCTGTCTTCTTAGCGTTCCATTTGTTGAGAATTATAAAAGATTCAGGTGTCTCAAATGTAATGGGATCCAGAGTTGCTACATTTTCACACTTAAAGGCAACAGTGCCATGGATCTTCATCTTAGGATCACCCAACTTTGCCAGTCTGGACAACTCGAGTCTCACGTCGTTGTTCTTATAAACAACCTGAAATGAATGCAGAAAGTTTAGGTTAAATGCACAGTACTGTAATAAATAAAAAAAGCATAAAATAAAGTTGTGCAGAATGGACTGTAAATGTTTCATGAAATGTTACAAGTAACCAGCAGTTGTCTATGTAACATTTACTGCCTGGGGACAGTGTGTCATGAGCAGGATTCGCGTGCCTCAAGCGCTAAAGTTGCACCTACATGGCAACAAATGCCACTCGGTTCCTTGCTATCTTTGGTCCTTGTTTGAAGTCTTCACCACAAGTGTACAATGTATTCTGGCAGGGTGAAAGACAAAATAATAACACTTGTATTTGGACTTTTAGTGAAGATTTAGTGTCTATGAAAGAAACTTCAATTTCAGTGGTGATTCCTGAACATTAGTAGGGCTGATAGTCATTTCCTGAATCACTAACCATAAAGTTTACATTTTGGTTGGCTTTTTCTATTAAATGAAGCTAAATAAATAAACAAATAAATAAATAAATAAAATGAGTGCACAGTGGTTTTTTTTTTTTTTTTTTTTTTTTTACCAATATGATTTTTCAAATAAAAACTACTTATGGTCAATCTTAGTATAAGTAGACATGGAAAATAAGTCTATCGTGTTGGAGAAAATGTCTTGTTGTATGTCTTCCCTCTGTATTTAGTTTTCTAAGATCTCTTAATATCCAATCAGTCTTCTTAAAGCTTCTGACTGATCATAAACCATAATCAGCTTTATTGTAATTGCACCAAAGCACAACAGAATTACATTTCAGCACAGCCCATCCAAGTACAAACGGACATGGGTAGACGGAGGTGTCTGAGGCTGTGGCCTTGTGGGAGATGCTGCTCTTTTGTTTAGATAAGGAAAAGAGAAACATGAGCTCACACTGTGTCCTAGATGGGACACAGTGTGAAAGTTGAGGAAAAAAAAAAAAAACAGCACAGAAATAGCAGCATATTGATGCCATTATTAAGGTTCACAGGACAAAGAGCAGAAGCAGGAGGGAAGCAGGAGTGGGAGGGAAAAGTGTCCGCCTTCGTGGAGAGCAAGCAGGAAAAAAACAAAGATTAAAAAAAAGTATAATGAATAATGAATCTTCCAAGTTTATTCTCACAAACTGATGTTTTGAACTGAGTATACATTGTTAGACAGAAAAGGTTTTGTTGCAAGTTTTACCCACAATAAATAAAATCATATAATATCCAGAATTAGTAGTGGTTGTGTCAATAAGCTAAAACCAGCAGAATGTGTGGGCGGCGAGACTCTATTGGAGTTACCTAATCCATCTATCCATTACCTTTACCCGCTTCTTCCTTTAAGGGTAATAGGTTTTGCTGGTGCCCATATCCAGCAGTCACTGTGCGAGAGGCAAGATACACCTGGACATGTCACAAGTCCATCGTAGGTACACATAGAGACAAACGAGACAAACTGACGAATGTGGGTGATAACTCGTACGGCATCATAAATGTAAATAAGTACAAAAACACAGGAACAAATCATTGCTAAGTATTTTAATTTCCATCTAAATTTGTCAAAATTTGTGAAAAACAGATTTAAAAAGAGTGTACAGCAAGCTAAAAATTAAGCATTTTTAATTATTTATTAGGAGGAATTACATTGTAGGGCAATTTTTTTTCTTCTTCTCCCTTAAGAATCGGCCACGCCTGCTCAATTTATAAAACAACTAGATTAAAGGTTTGGGAAGACTTATCTGGTATATATTATGAGTCAATGAGGAACGTGCAAGGAAAGTGATGAATCTAAACTAGAGTCTTAATTGCAGGTGTTGTATAAAATGCTGATTAGGGCCTCAGTTGGAGCTGGTGATTATAATAAAACTGGGCAGATGATAGATGTACCTATCTAAAATAAGTGCATGAGCTGACTCATTCACTCTGGAGCATTCAGCACTGCATGCACAATTTAGAGAGAGCATTGGTAAAGTGACAAATCAGTTATAGTTTTATTTAAACACTATCATTTTATATAAATGAATCACAGACAGTTTAAGCCTTATAAAGTCAAACAACATAAAGTGAATTGAACCCATGACCTCTAAGCTGCTATAGAAGGTGGGTGTGGAAGCAAAAAGTACATTTTTGATCATTGTGTTTAATAAAAAGATGGCCTAAGAGGCATATGCAATATGCATCAATAATATCAATATCAATAAACAATTACAACAGAATGCTATAGATTGATTTTAAATGCAATACAGTAAAATCTCAAATGTTATCACATTTTGTGTTAATGCACTTAATGCCACATTGCATAGAAATCAAACGGAAGTGTTACAGTAATTGACGAGGGTCTTTCAGAAACAAATTGAAGCAACCATAACCTCATCATCATCCAATTTTTATAATGAGAGACTAACTGCTGAAGTTGTGTAGCTCTAAAAACAAGAATCCGTCCATCTTGTCATTTTCAATTTGCATATGAGAAGCTAATTAGCATTTAGGCAAATGTCAAACTCTTTAATTAAAACATCAGAGTGCCTGTCATGGTCTTACTCCAGAAATTCTGACACAAGCATGTTTAAATGCACTGTGCCAATCAGTTTGCTAGATAAATATTATGAAAGCTCGGGTTTGATTACAGGGAGAAGTGGCTACAGTTTTACAACAACAATGATAAAGCACAGTCAATGATCTTTTCAGACTGACAAAACAATCCGTTTGTTAGAAATTGGTCATGTGATGAATAGCAACATTAACACTAAAGACTTGTAAAGGTACATGTGTGTTCCATTGAAGCAAATCAAATAAATCCAAGCTGTTAAATGTTACAAAATCCATCCATCCATCCATCCATTTTCTTTACCCGCTTGTTCCATTTTGGGTCACGGGGGTCGCCGGTGCCCATGTCCAGCAATCACTGTGCGAGGGGCGGGGTACACCCTGGACAGGTCTCCAGTCCATTACAGGGCCACATAGAGACAAACGAGACCAACAACCATTCACTTTCTCACTCACACCTAGGGACAATTTAGAGTTACCAATCAGCCTAACATGCATGTTTTTGGTCTGTGGAAGGAAACCGGAGTACCCGGAGAAAACCCACGCATGCACGGAGAGAACATGCAAACTCCACCCAGAAAGGCCCCTGGACCGGGGTTTGAACTAGGGACCTGCTCGCTGAGAGGCAGCAGCTCTACCAGTTGCGCCACCGTGCTGCCCATGTTACAAAATAGATTAAAAAAATATATATACATATGTCATCCTAAGCATTTGCCTGAAATTGGGGACACCACCAGTGGGATTACAATAGCACTGAGCACTGAGTTTATCAGTGACTCAGATCTGCAGTGTTTAACAGTTCAGGTGGATCAAATGTGTAGTGCTGCATCCGAAATTAGCCATGCCCAGGGTTAGCGTTTCAAAAATACTACGTGACTTGCTGTATCTAACTGCAATCAATAGCATGGAAATCAAGAAACAGATGGTACAAAGTCTCTGTTATCATATATTTAGCATACATTTTTAAGGGTTTTTACTATGACTGCAAGTTTTTAACTTCAGATAAATAGAAATGGAAATAAAAAATGTATTTTGACCAAAAATATACTATCTAAATATAAGATAGTTGAAAAGAAAAGAAGGGATAAAGAAAAATATATCTGCTAGCTGGGCCTAAATCATACAGACAACGATGGAACAGATAAAACCAATAAACCTAAATCATTCGTTTTATGGTCAAGACAAAGGGCACCCTTCAGAGTTAAAGAAGCTTTGGTCTCGGCTATGCCTTGCACTGCACTAGTAATGCTGCACTAATTTGTCATCAAACCATGGTTGTGACAACTGAGCTATTACTGCACCACCGTTTGTTTTGCCATCAGAACCAACAAGCAGGCGTGGCGGCTCAGACTGGAATCTGCACAAATACTGCAAGAAAACCACTTTCGGACATGCCATCAATCAGGGCCCACTGCACATGCTCCTAAACTACAGTTCATATTCCAGCACAACATGCTCAGCAGCTGACCTGGGATGGAGTGCATGTGTAAGTGCACAGCATTGGCTGACATGATGCACAAAGACCGTCAATGTAGTGAAAAGGTATAGATTGAATCGAACTGCAACTTGCAGGTTGCAGAACTTGAAAAATGTATAATGTTTTGCAGGTATGCCTTATCTGATATGTTTGGATTTTATTTATTAAAACATACATTTAATGTTTCACAATGAACAAGGGTATTCTGTGATTTTCCTTTTGTGCTTTGTCTTGATAAAATATCCCCTTGAATCTACACGACAATAAAAAAGTTGTAAATTATTTGCAATGTCCTTAGTTGCTCATCTTTGTAAGTTTCATCACTATAAAATGTATTTTTTGTGCAGGCTTCATAGTTTATTTTTTACCTATAATGTTTGGGTGCATTTTGTGCAGATGAGCGAGACAAGAGTCTTTTGCAGCACTCACATTAAAAACGAATCATGTCCTCATAAAACTGATGAAGCATTGGCTAAAATGTAGAGAAAGAACAAAAGGAAGGTGGTAGTCTGGTTCTTCTAGTCTGGTTCCTTCTTATGTGAGAGAAACTGATTTGGTGCCATTAAAGGCAGCAGCCTCTGGTTCTTGTGCCAATCAGAACAATAGGTGCCAACTGGTGAGAATGTTAGCTGAGTAGAAATAGAAACTGTGCACTCAGTTTTTTCTAATAGTTTAACAAAGCTACTGTTCAAATATTTTTCTTTATTATTCCGTCTCCCTCTCTCACTCACAACAACTTGTTGCTTCCTTACACTCAGCAGTACTTTATGTTAGTCAATGCACTTTAATACTATTAGCAAAAATGCTGAATCCTGTGAATTTTTGTTAATATACTCAAGAAGTAAACAGCCATCTGAGATTGTTGTAGTCTGTTTTTGGGAGACTGCGTCGAAGTGAAGATTCAACATGTCTGCTGGCTTCCTTAGATAGAGAACTTTACTAATGGGCTTCTAATGTATGTGCATGTGCATGTAAAGTGTCCTGAGAAAACTTTGTTGTGGTATGGTGCTATATAAATAAACTGAATTGAACTGAATTGTTCTTGACATCTGCATGACATCTTGAGTTTCCCAATTAAACAGTAGAATTAAAACAGTTTATGGTTAAACGTGATGTGGCCTCAACTTTCTTGGGAAGGTTCACCAGAGACATTGCTGTGGCAATATTATAAAATTAATTTTAAAAGTTTATACCAAACTGGCAGAGCTTAATTTGAGCTGGATCCTGCCAGAACAGGATCTGGGAAGACTCTTCTTTTGACAGGGTGCGTCCCGGTAACTATTTGCTTTGATCCAGTAACTCCCAGGTTTACTAGTAAAGTTATGAACAAATCTGACTGCCTTGAACAAATAAAACCTATACTGGACAAGTAATCTGAAAATAATTACATAAACATTAATTTTAAACACAACAGCCACTTACAAGTTTCCTAACATCACACAAGAGCTGCCCCTTCAAGTAAACATTTCTGCCTCTACCATAAAAAATCTCCACCCCTGAAAGTCATGGGCAATTTAAAAACACAAAAATACAATTAAACAACACAACTAAATTGCAAATCAGTTTGACAGTTTTAGTAGGTCAATAATAAAATTTTGATTATTTATTAAAAATACGAGAGCCATATTTAATGTGTAATCACGTTACTACATCACATATCAAACCAACGGTGCCACTTTGTCAAAATAACAGCGATCAAAATGTCAAAAAGACGGTCCGATTTACGTTCATTTGAATAAAAAAGTATTCTCATTGAACAATTAATAGGATAACATTGGTTAGGGTTATTGTTGTTGAAATGTTTTAAGGCTGTTGGCACTAAATTTCTTCAAAGCTGGTGTTGATTTGAGATTTAATTTGTGTTTGAGAACAAAAAAATGGCATTTGAATGGAAATGCAATACATTTTGGTATTGATATCTAACAACATTATTTGGAAATTAGATATATTAATTGTAAATGATTTATGATGCTTAATGAAGTATTCATTATTTTTAGGTAATTCGATTCAATTCATTTTATTTATTTATATAGCTCCAAGTCACAACAGACGTCATCTCAGGGCACTGAACAGAAACATTCACATACATAAAAAGTAAGTTAAAACTATTTATCTATTTAGGTAAGGCATATTTAATTTAATTTAAATGTTTCCAACCCACTGTTTCCAATGGATACGTGTGCTGAA
This sequence comes from Nematolebias whitei, assembly GCF_014905685.2. NCBI lineage: Eukaryota > Metazoa > Chordata > Actinopteri > Cyprinodontiformes > Rivulidae > Nematolebias > Nematolebias whitei. Next base: position 52,820,125 of record NC_056498.1, read on the forward strand.
TCAGACAATTTGCTACCGAAGTGACAACAAAAAGTAAACAACCAGCGTCAGAGCACAGTTGAGTTGTCCCTTTGCATTTTTCAAGAAACTGTATAATTTATAATATTTGGGCAGGAGCTGATTCTTGAATTTATGAAAAAGGTGACACTGTAATCTGTGACAGGTGTGGGCATCAAGTCTCTGAGAATCAGTTGGATTGACCAAATAACATAATAATATAAATTTACGGTTACTCGAAATGTGGTCGCATATAATTGATTACAGCCAAAACCATATTTTGCAATATTAATATTGTGCTCACTGATATCGCAAAAATGTTAAAGTTGCTGTATATTATGCAGCCCTGGACTGAGAATCTCATAGGATGAGAAAACAAGCATAACATGATGCATACGTGTTGATATTAACATTGTAAAAATAATGCAACAATTTTGTTTTTGTAGCACCTTATCCTCTTTTACCAACACTCGTTTAAAAAGCTGGACATGCCATAAAGATGTTACGAAATACATCATAGTTCATTTTGCGCTGTAACATTTCAGCAATGGAGAACCAACGCCGTTGTTGGTGGGTTGTTACTGTAATGATAGCAACATTGTTAAGATTAATGGGATGTCACAAATTAAATTTCATGCAACCTTTATTCTGTGCTGTCGGCACTAAGTGACTTGTATTGTCACCAAATCTGCATCACTCCAGAGACATGTAGCTAACTAAACCAGACACGGTAACAAGACTTCTAACATGTTAAACGTGGCAGGAGAATGTGTGGTCCACACCTTGCCTGAGAATTCCCCAAGAGGTAATTAAAGACGACAGCAAAAGGTTGAGGTAAGACACAATATGTCGGTCACAAAAAAAATAAAATAATAAGCAAGCAGGAAATGAAAGGAGAGCAAGTTCATTGAAATCGCAATGAACTATTGGGTCATTTTGAATTAAAATAAGAATAATAGTTGATTTTGTCAAGTGGCGATTTAAATAAACACGTTTCTTGAGCACTAGAATGTATGATTGCAGTATTCCTGACCAACTGTATGGGTTTAAAAGTGTCAGTTTTCTGAGTGCTCATAAAAATTCTTCTCCCTGATCTCTGGATCACTGCTCTTCTTTGATGCGTACCTGACAGCACTGTAAATGAACAGTGGTGAGGTCTACTTCAAGACCGAGCTGGGCGTTTGAATCGTGTCTATGTATGTGCTAAACGTCTGCAAAGAAAAAGAATGATTGCAATGGGAAACAAAAAAAAAAGTTTGTGTTATGAAAAAAAAAAGAGGGGGAGAGGAGAAACTAGCTCAAGTAGAATGTTCAGGAAGAGACATAGGTCAGCACGTGGGTGGAAGAGTCAGTTCTGGTGTCTTTAGGTGAAGCGAGTTGAATCCTGCACACCCACTAGTTTAAGAGTTCACACAGAAGTAGTGTTTACCTCCTTGAGGCAACCCATGAAGTTGTTGCTAACGGGAGATCCAGGCAGGTCAGCAGTGCTAGGGCTCCCTCCAACATAGAAAAAGTCATCTGAGCCTAGCATGGTGTAGTCTTCCTGCGTATATCCAGTGGTGGTCAGGATCCCATCCACAGATATCGTTACCTAAACAACAAAGCACAGGGAAAAGACAAACTATACTCAAACAGCCTGCATTATTACCATTATTGCCCTTTTTTATTTTTATCAAGATTGACTTTCCTTTATTTTTATATTCCCAAACCCATTTTCATGTCTGGTTTATTGTCTTTTTTCTTGTTTATAATTATTTTGACCAGTTTGATTAGTTGGAAGACACACGCCTTCAGTGGAAAACTATTCTAGTAAAGAGTTAGTGAACTGCCCATACTACAGTGTTAGTATTGCCTCCACTGCAACTTAAAAAATTAATTTAGCAGACACAAAAATGGTGTTAGTAAAGTGTTATTCAGGTTAGTTTAACTATTATTTCAAATTAGTACATTCAGTTGTTCTACAAAAAAAAAAAAAAAATCACAACGTGCCTCTAGTTAGAAAAGGGAGCACATGCTTTAGGAAGCACAATCACCTTTTTAATATAGAAAAATAACCAGATACAAAAAACAAAACATGCATGTATTTGTCTTTTCTTTTTATCATCAATAAATAATAATAAAAAAAAGTTCCCAAATTCTTGATTGGGACTAAGAATTAGTATTTTCAGTGTCACATGCATGCATAATTTTTTGAAGAATTTCATGGACACTGAATAATAGGCCTGTCACGATAAACAATAAATCAATTAATCGCATGATAAATGAAAATTATTGGCCTCATTTTCATTTATCGGCTTTATCGTTTCTTCGTGTCTCTCTTTCTACTGAAGACACTGGATGACAAAAGGCTCGACTCTGGTGCTCTTCACTGAACCCTCCCTTTCTCTTTTTTCTTTAAAATCCATGTAACCTTCCACAATCGTGTTTTTGGATCGTTAAAAGCAGCTAAGCTGAGAAGCTAAGCTACGACCTAAATTGACAAGCCGACCTCGGGGAAAAAAACTCTGTCTTGTCAAAAGGTCAAAGCTCCAAAATTCACGGTTGAAACCCGTGCCTTCATGTAAAAAGTTGTTTTTCTCTGCAAAAATAAGCTGAGAACTTGTTTACTGATTTTTTATTAAAAGCTTTGTGTGACAAATGCTATGCTAAAGAGCTCAAACCACACGAGCGGCCGCCATTTTGGGAACTGAAAAACAGTAACGAGAGACACCCCATGTCATGTCAAGGGGCCTCCTTCCCATTTTTTTTAAAGAGACACGCTGCCCGCTCCCTCACTATTCATCCTTCAGTTCAAAAACAGTCTTATACTGTCATCCAGTGGTCAAAAAAGGTACTACACACAAAAATTAACCAGCATTTGTTCTTAAATTTGACAATAATTACTAATTATTGTCAAATTTCAAAGAATATTATCGTTTATCGCAATAATTTCTGAGACAGTTAATCGCCCAGCAAAATGTGTTATTGTGACAGGCCTACTGAATAAGCAGAACAAAGCACCATAAAAGAAATGACAAACACAGCTCAACTGTCATAATACTAATGTCGGCAAATGGGAAGTTTGACATTTGCAACATGTCAGACAAACAGCATGCCATGCAAAGTGAATGGAGAAACAACTGTCTGAGCTATAGAGCATCAGACCAGCCAGACAGGAGAGCGTCCTCATTATTAACCACAGCTTGTTGCAAAAGGCTCGAAATGATGCTCCTGAAAAGGTGGGTCAAACAGAATTGGACAGAAAACAAATGAAACAACCGGGTGAAACCAATGAATGAACCAAGAAATTCAAAAAGAATTCAAAAAGTAAGCAGAAGAGTACCAACCGCAGATTCCCTTATTTTGTAAATGACGTCTACAATTTAAAAAAAAGAAAGAAAAGAAACACACGGCAAACCCAAACTAAGAAACAATTAGAATGATATCTACCGAACAATGTAGTTTGTTTACCATAGCGTGTCCAATGCCTGAGTGCTTTGTGGAAAAGGGGGAGAAAGGAAATTAAAAAACTGTGAACAGAATAACGATTGTTACTCAAATAATATATGATGGTCAATACTGTTAGTACACTGTTAAACAGCAAACAAACAAAAAAACAAAAAAACATACTGGTTAGTAAAATGTCACATTCCATGAATGATGTTAGTTTGTTTTCAAAGCAAGTTAGTAACAGAGGGAAAAATAAGGGCAAAATAAGTTGAACAAGAAAAAAGCTGACCAAGGAAAATAACAAGAATCCTCCACAAAATGGAGCTAGAGCTTAACCAGTGACTCCCAGTCTTCTGTGTCTATTTAATCTTTTCACCAGTCTCCATGTGCCAAGACAGCGAAATAGGTAGCAGGAAAAAATGTTTACCATAATCTGGAAAAAAAAAATATGACTGGCTGAATGGTTTGTAAGACAGAATGCCTAAAGCACATCACTTGACCCTCCTTTAAAAAAAACCCCCAAGTTTAGGAACATAGCAAATATTTGTTTTATATCCATTTATTCAAAATATATTTGCTTTTTGTTTTGTCTTAAGCATTTTGCCAATCCACTATGTCCGACTTTCTGGCACTCATACAATACTTTACCTCTTATTTGGTCTTACTGATGAACTTTAGGATCACTTTACTGCAATGAGACAAAGCAAAGAGGACCTGACAAAGAAACGAGGAGGATGGTAATTTTGATCCCCCTCCAAAGAGCATGCACTCAATATGCTGCCTTTTTTTATTTTATTTTTATTCACATTTTGAATGCAGTGGATGTTCAAGCTGGACAAATTCTTGCCAGTGACCAATTTTGTGAATATGCAACAAAAGCAGATTTTTTTTTTTTTTTCAGAGGTGAAGATAAACATTCCCAAGCAAATGAGCAGGAACAAATCTAAAAGTTTTGGCTCAATAGTGTTTTTGTTAAGAAAAAATACATAAAAATGTCAGTCCTGGGAATAAAACACAGGGTGATGTAAAAAAAAAAGTTTACCATTTAAAATTAACAAATGTTAAGACTTCCACTGTAGCTAGTACATCAAACAGACTGGTAATCCCCAGAGATTAAGATGAACAATTCTAGTGTTCTTATCTATAACAATCTTTTTGAGTTATACTATTGGCAGAATCATACACATTTTGATTTAATTGCAGTTTTTTTATTTTTCCAGCAGCAAGTTAGATGGCAATTCATGGAAAAAATTAGGAGGATTTACAGCTCCCCTTGGAAACAGGTGATTCTAGCAGAAGTAGCAGGATAATCCAGGTAGGAGTCATTAAAGCCAGGTCAAAACTAATTAAAATGATGAGGTTGGATTTGCACGGTCACAGGTCACCAGTGAACCTTTAAGCAAGTGCTGAGCAAAATTCCACTATTTAGACTGTTGGCACTTTTTGGTTTTCCACCTCTGAGTGATTTGAGATGCAAAGCAAAGAGTTCTATTAGACTTCCAAAAAATCCTCTGAATAATAATAAATTTAAAAAAACGTCCCTCACTACTTCGTGGTTCGACTTTCAGGGACTTGCTTTTTTGCAGATTTTCAAAGTATGATTGGACATGACACACAACTGGCTGACTGATGGATGTGTTGCACGATTGGCAGGAATTTTTTTAAATTTAAATAAATATTTAAAATTATTTAGCACCTGCTGCACCTGTGTGCAGTCCACATGTGCAGGGTGAAGCTCCCCACTGCAGCATATCATGATCTCTGCTCTACAGCAGAAAAGTGGGCATGGCCAAGAGCACAGGTGGCAGAAAGCAGCCGGTGGCAGAGAGAGCGGCGATAATGACATGCTGTGCTCTTTTAGAGCGTTTAGAGTTTAGACACATTGTTTAGAATATTGCAAGAGTG
>NC_056498.1:52825855-52850979 GCF_014905685.2 Nematolebias whitei
GTTTTAAACCCTTCACACACTCTTGCAATATTCTAAACAATGTTTCTAAACTCTAAACACACAGAATGTCATGATTTCAGCTCCCTGCCTCTTCTCAGCCACGGCTGCACTCAGCCACCTGCAAGCATTCTTGGCCACGCCCACTTCTCGCTCTGCACGGAGAACAGCTGATCAGCTGCATCAGGAAGTTTATCCTGCCATATGGGCTGCACAAAGGTGCAGGAGGTGCTAAATAATTTTTAAATAATTTATTTTAAATTTTAAAAAAATCCATGCCAATCATGCAGCTCATCCATCCATTAGACAATGATGTGTCATGTCCAATCTTATTTTGAAAAGCCGCGATAGAGAAAGTCTGCGATAAACGAACTGTGAAGTAGCAAGGGACTATTGTATACTAAACTAAACTACTTCTTACTACTACTATTGTACTATTCCTACTTGGCAGCATTTCATTTATCGCAGGTCAGCTGAGAACGGAAACCTCCAAGATAAACAAGGGACTACTATATATATATATATATATATATATATATATATATATATATATATATAGTAGCTTAAAAATGAGTCTGTCCATAGCAGTGTGACCACTGCATTCTAACCTAATTTACTACTTTATATCTTTGCCTAGGTTCTTTCTAACAAGGATGATTTATTCTTGCCCAGGTAAATTGTGCACACAAATCTTTTTTTTTTTTTTTTTCATCTCATCAACTTTAGAACATCAGGTAAGTGTGAGTCCTACTAAAAAAAACAGGTCAGCTCTCAGTTTTTGTAGGACTACTATAGTTTCACAGCCTGCCAAATGGGATTTCTAACACCTAAAAAGTTGTGTGCTTTCACACTGACAATGCCTCCAAGGAATTATGAATATAAAGATGAGCGTTACACAGAATACATTGTATAGTGCATAGATCTTATTAAAAGGATTTGCCTGGATTAAAATCTACATTTCAAATCCTCACAGATATGCTTTAGATGCAAGTTTGCTTTAAAAAGTGTGATGTGGCTGCATAGTGCCATGAGACTAAAATATATTTTCCAAATTAAGGACCACATAGGTTACATAATTCAAAAAATATTTTTAGTTTAGGTAGCTAAAACAGAAAGTTTCTTAAATAATTTGGTGATGGACACATTTTCATTCTACTTAGTTCTTTTTATCCTAAACGCTAAATAGGTGCTTTTCAGAGTCTTTGAAATAAAGTCAAGATCTTTAGATTTTTCCCAAAAGAAACATAATTTTAAAAAGATCTTGTTTCAATTCCTGATGCCCCTGCTCTTTTTTGGTTGTGTTTAATTCTTCACCCTGAACCACCAATGACTCAATTTAGCAACCTAATTATATCTTGGGGAAAATGCACTGTATGATCGTAATGATTGAAGACCATTTATTTAATTAATATAGAGTTCCTTCATCACCATTCATACTGTTACCTGACGTAGATTCCTTGTTACTTTGACATCATGCCAATCATTGTCATTAAATTTCCCATTGACCGGCTCCACAAGAGCTTCAAAGGCGCCAGACCCCAAATTAATGACGAGTGACACAGCCCCATTTTTCAGAGCCAGGTTGACGTAATCGGCAGATTTGCCCGTGTGCAGCATTAGTCCATTCCTCTGAAGGGTTTTAAAAGACAATGTGATTTCATCACTGCTGCTTTGAATTGGGTTCAAGGACAAGTCGTAGCAGAAGAACTCGGATCCTTTGAAGGTTGCAACGTACTCTTCTTTTCCTGCAGAGACAAGAAACAGAGAAATGTGTTCCATTAGTGGTGTGGGCTCTTGGGGACACAATGGAAAGATGTCTTAAAGGGAAAAATAATGCCTTGAATTGTTGTACTAATAAACACACTGAAATTGAAAAGCCTGTACTACAAAGCAGGATTAGTGTCTTAGTGAGGTACCAGCAAGTTCAACTTGGGATTTTCAGTAAAGCACATTTTCTTAATAGAGTGTATCACAGTGGCAGCTTAAGCTAATCAACTTCATTGACAAATACATCACGCTTTTATATTACAATTTAATTTTTAGGTGACATAAAAATGAGTAAAAATACAAACAAAAATAGGCTATACACTTTTTTGAATTGCTTGATGTTTGTTTCACATATACCTGTTATTAAAACTTTATTCTGGAAGATGATAGACTCGTTTTAATTTCATTTATTTAACCAGAAGAAAACCCCATTGAGATAAAGATTTGTTTCGTAAAGGGAGACTAATGCATATATATATATATATATATATATATATATATATATATATATATATATATATATATATAAAATAAAGTCAGCAGCTTGCATCATATGAGAGTCACATAAGTCACAAACACAACAATCAGTTTAATATCTTAAGCATAAAATGCAGAAATTAGGTTGAACATTTTTTATTTAAAACACAATTACGTATTTATTGATTCACATCACATACATGTAGTATTAAGAACTGTTCGTAGTATTTTAAGAGAAATAATTTTCAATATTTTAAGTTCAGACTGAATATGATTCCATGCAGTTGATGCAGCTTCGATTAAATTTTAAGGAAGTTGAACATTTGTGAACATGTGCACCTACAGAGGCCGTTAAACAACAAAATGTTCTCATGATTTTGTGTTTGTAGCATCAGTATGATTGGTCATATGATGGCAAATGCATGTGTTTAACTGGAAATAACACAACAGTCAGGAAACTAGAGATGAGTTAGAAAGTTGATAGTATTCACTGTAAATGCATCTGCTTTATGATGCAGACATTTTGAACTGTAATGGAAAGAGCATCATGATGCCTGCCCATAAAATAAACTGTTGATGAGTGTCTACCTCAACATTTTACTACTGCATTGTTTTAATTAAACTCACACTCATTGTCAGCATTACCCTTGTTACAGCTAACAGATTAACAAGAGAGTGCACTGACAAAGATTTTATGGTTATTATCTAGAATTACTCTGATTGTTGTGTTAAATGAGCATTACTTCTGTAAAAATATCTGATTCTGTAGAAATGGGAAGCCCCTTGACCACTTTTCAATCACTCAGGGCATTCACACAAGTTCTTCTCTTTCTTCATGCCTTAAAGCCTCACCGCAAGAGGGTCACAGGTTCAGAACCTGGCTGGTGATTTTCTATGAGGAATTTACATGTTCTTCCATGAATGCATGGGTTTTCTCCAAGTACTCCATTTTCCATTCTCAAGCCAAAATAGGCACCACCTCCCTCATGACTGCATGAAAAGTTAGCAAATTAAATGGAAAATTGAAAAAAAAACAACAACAAAAAAAAAACTTAAAACAAAATGTGGTGGAATGACGGTCCCAAATGCAGATGAACAAAAAGCAATTTGGAGCAAGGCTGGACTTTTGGTAAAATAACTGGTAGAAATCCAAAGCAACCCGAAAGAGGAAAACAGGATTTAATTGGACAAAAAGTGATGCATAATTGAAAACAAGCAGTATTTTTGCATTAATAACAAGGGAGGGGCAGTTAACAGTGGGATAGTTGAGTTGATTGCAGCTGTATAGCAGCTGGAAGGGAAGGAGCTGCAACTGGAAAAACTGGAAATTTGTGACTAAAATAACAACAAATCTAAAACCTGAACATAAAATATAATTTGTCACAAAAGATATATATATATATATATATATATATATATATATATATATATATATATATATATATATATTCAAGGAAGAATAAATGTTAAGTCATGTTACACCAAAACTAGCAAAAATAAATAAATACAAATTAGGACACCAAGCTGCTGCTAATTAACACACAACAAACCATTTTATGGAAACTATTGTTGACTGTTTTTTTTTTTTGTATAACTAGTTTCACAAGTAAACTATGGAAATAGGTCAACAAAGTTAAGTCAGGTCCTCTGGATGGTTTGTGTTGAAATGTTTCATCTTTCATCCAAGAGAATTCATCAGTCTGAGGAGCCACAGAAAGGAGTGTCTCCTTCATGTCCTCTCAAACCCAGCCAGTCAAAGCACAAATGAGGGTGGAGGTAGATGTGGGTGATTCACCTATCCCACCCACATTTTGATGTTGCCAGTACCAGGGGATGAACCAGCGATCCTCCGTTCACAGGCCCACCTTCTCTAACCTCTATGCCACCATTCTCTCAAAGATCATGCTCAATAATCCAGGTAAAAAAAAATCCAACAAACTTAAGATAGGTCCTCTGAACGGTTTATTTGTGTTGAAACGTTTCGTCTTTTATCCAAAAACTTCACCAGTCCGTGGTGTCACAGTCTTATCACCATCAAACTGGTTGGCCCACTATGTGAGTGTGCTGCTTATGGGACTGAGTTTGTTGCAGTTTCTCGGACTGATGAAGTCTTTTGGATGGAAGACAAAATGTTTCGACACAAAGAAACCGTCCAGAGGTCCTGACTTTGTTGGATTTTTTACCTTGATTATTGAGCGTGAACTTTGATGTGGAAATAGTTGTGTTAAATATAAAAAGCACAGGCAATCACGCACAAACTGTAAAATAAACAGGTGAAGTGGCGGACGATGGGATAAGCCACAAGCAAGTCCAATGATCTAATTATGTTTGGGTCACACACAATGGGTGCACAATAGATTTGACATTCCTCATAGACACAGCTGAATGCTAAACGCTTGGCATGCAAACAGATGCACAATATTCCTTCAAGGAATGCTAATTCCATCTTGCTAGAATTAATCTTGGTACAAGTTTTATCCTTATGATAATTTAGAATGGATAGACAAAGCTGACATAGATTATCTGACACTGCAAAAGATACAACAAAACAAACAAACAAACCAAAAAAAAAATAGCTTACTTAAACTTAGTTACTGGTACATTGATGTGATGGAATTTAATATTTTAGCAACAGCTTGAAATCTCACTCTCAGAAAATTCAGTGACACATATTTCCCCATCTTTTTTAATTAAACTCATCAACCCTGTGCTTATGAGCCATCAAATCCACAAGAAAAAAAAACCAAACAAGCAAACATAAAAATAACCTTGAGAAAACTTCAACATTGTTACCGTGATATATAAACAACACAAAGCAGCAATAAGCGTCAGTGGGCAATGCATGTGAACAACCATTAGAGAGCATTTAAAAACAAGTTTAGACAAATAACAAGCCATTAAAGTCACAAGCAGAAAATAAACCACCGAAACACAAATGGACCAAAGCATTCAATTATCATAGATGAGGCTATTTATTTAAGTACACATGCCAAACAAATTCCCCCATGCACATCCCCACTCCCTCTCACACACAGAAACAAATGCACACAAACATGCTTAGAGGAGCATCCAGGAATGGATGCAACAATGTAAGAAATAAAAGGGGTTGCTGTCCACAACAATTTGTCACCCCATTGATTTCTCCTTAAAGGAGCTATAGTGCCCCCCTGGGAAACCTACAAGGAGCCGTAATTGAAGCTGACTGGATCTGACCACACTTTGGTCATTCCCTCTGAGTCTGAGACCCCTATAAGTGAAAATGAGATAACTCTAGCCTCTGCTCAAAACCCACACATCACAGTGAGCGCATAACAAATAGAGCCAATAGTTTGGGGTCATTCCCATCTCTCCACACAACCTGCAAATCACTGTTAATTCCCCTAACCAATGGAGGATAAATTGTGTGTATGTGGCAAAAGGAATTGTTGGATATTTACAACATCTGGGACTTGGCCAAGAGGTAGTTTCACACCTTTCCAGATGTCCATTTCACACTAAATCTATATAACGTAATGTTTTAGGGTGAGATTGGTCTAATGTAAACATAAATATTGTGACTGATATATGTGAAAATGCAAAATAAATAAAAAAAAACAATTTAAATGCCACTTCTTTGAGCTCAGAAATAATACAAGTTTAGTTACAGCTAGTCCACTTAAACAGTATTTCCAATATATCACAAAACTCCTACGACATCGGCTGTAGGAAAACCTGCACTGTTGAGCTTTAGGCTGTTGGAGGTTTTTGGCTCTCAGCCAGGTCAAGTGCCATACTCTGGTTGTATCCAACATTCTCTCTTTAGCCTCAAACAAAACAGCTTGGAAGCACACCAGTTTCTTATAATGAATGCCTTTTTAGATTAGGTTTGCACTTATATTTGTATAGCCAAAGATGTCTGTAAAACACAGCTAATTAGATAATTGTGGAAGAGCTTTTAACTTTGGTAACATATCTGTGACCTAACAATTCCATTACACAATGCCATGCTACTCTACACACACCAGTACGCCCACTGCTTGCTCATGTGATAAACTTATCTCAACTTTTTTTTTAAATATAAAATTGTTTCTGCAGGTAATTTGTTGGTGTTGCGCACGTGTTGCTTATTTTCTATTCTCTATGTAACAAATACTTTGTAATAACATAACTCAAGATTTATGGTTGTCCTTAAACTGAATGCTTATTCTTGTGTGTACCTCAATTACGTTTTTTGTTTAAAAAGCACTGTTGTGATTCAATGAGAAATAAAGGTTATAAAATAAATAAAGTTATAAATAAAGGTTGAATGGGTGTAATACAAAACAACCCCTTACAGCAACATCAAGCCAGCAAAGAAACTAACTCACACAACTTCCTTAATTCTTCACAACAAAAGTCTTAAACAAGTAAAGTGTTGCTCTCCAAACACTTACAAAACATCTCTAAAGTTTATAAAACTAGCTTTTATGACTACCACAGATTGGGCCTTTTCTTTTATGGCCAGTGGATAAAAAAACCTGCCGCAAGGTAAATAGTAAAACAAAACGCCACGTCACTCAAAAATATTATAGCAATATGGCTAAAGCTATGTAGCATAAATGATTCTGAATCAGTATTTTCCCAATCGTCAACTCAATGTCTACAATACATGCAGTGGGAACGGATTGTGAACTTTGCACATACGGCATACACTTAAATAAGTACATACATGTCATACAGTGGCATACACTATAAATAAAGGTCGAATGAACTTCAAGGTCTTGACTCGAAATAGGCTTTATTTGGCCTCGTATGATGATGGGCATTTATGGACATACCAAATAATCTTAAAAACTTACACTTTAAAAAACTTTTATAAGCAAGCAAAAGGATTTTGTGAATTGTATCTACATGTACTTTGTTTTATGAATATTGAACGGAAAATGATGGATACAACTAAAAACAATTGCATGTTTTTTGGAGCATTGTATTTTAGTAGACATAAAACTCTGTTGTGTCATTATCAAGCACACAATGTGTCCCTGAGCTGTGCATTTATTGTGTAGAAAATAATCCGCCTTAAATTTAAAACAGTGATGATTTGTCACTGTATTCCTCAGGATATTAGAGTATGAAAAGGTTATCCCCCTGGGTTGTTTAACAATTTACAGTCTCAAACTACAGTAAGCTGCCAGCACGTTAATGCCTTCGAGTCATGACACTGAATAAAAGCCATCACCATGAGAGGACAAAAAACAATAGACGTGCACAGAGTAGAAGTGAAGCGTCCAGAGAGAAGCCAGGAACACACAAGTAAAATATGGCCACAATCTGTTACATTGAATCTTTCATTTGTATATTTATAGTACACCAATGTTTCACAGCAAAATACAGAACCCATTAACACTGAAATCTATAAAATTAAATATATATTTGGAATTTCTAACTATCCTTTAATGTGGTTAATCATAAATGACCAACGTGTAAGTGCCGTTCAGAAACCTCATTCTCTATAGTCACATTACATTTGTGGTTGTGGTGAAGAACCAACTGCCCGTATCAGTAGAAGTAATACAATTATTCGCCACTCAAATTAAATTAATGTCACAAAGAGTCAGAGACTGCTGCATGACGCTACCACAGAGCACCAGGTACACAGTCCTCCGCAGCTAAAAAAAAAAGTCAGCAGAAGCAGCATAAATCAATTTCAAGGATTATTTTACCCTTAATTAATTGAGGCTGAGTATGTAGAACTGAATCACTTATTTGTTTTGAACCACCGAGGGATTGCAAGCTGAAGCACGACTTTCTGTACTGTATATACAATAGGACCAGCGTGCGACCAAGCAAACAAGAGGCTGCTCATCAGTCATTTTGTGCTGACGCTAATCTGGCATTTGCTATTTCATGGCTGCTTTTAAAATTAGCTTGCAATCCAATGGAGTGTGGGGGCGAGGTGGGGGTGGGGGGGTGGGGACGCCTACTGTCAACATCAAATCATGACAGTGTAATCCGAAACAGACCTGGCAGGACACGATAAAAATTACCTGTGAAAAGAACTCCAAGGGAGGCATTCATTCTAGGTATCATTTTTCAAATACATGACATTTAGGATCTGATTCTGTACGTAGTGAATTTGTAGAAAAAGTCAAAAAGATTTCAGCTCTTACAAAAATAAAGCACTGATTTTAATAAATAAATAAATAAATGACGGTGTAATTTATTTGACTTGTCAGAACAAGTTTGTGCAAGAAGCATTAAAAGATTACAATGGATATCAAGAATATCCAATGTCAAAGAAACAGAAGAAAAGTTTGATGTCTTATATGAACTAAATGCGCACGTTAGACAAACTGTTTGCACACTTGCTCTGTTGTCTAATTATTTGTATTACAAAGTATTATCTAACCCAATATTTGGGATTTTAGGATGAAGTTCTGGATTATGGTCACAATTTTCACCAACATATGGCCATTCTTTTCTTTAGTTAGAACGTTATTGAACAAAATGAAGCAAGAAAGTTGTACCATAGACTCAATTAAAAGTCAATGTAAAGATTAAATCTGTATAAAAAGTTTATTAAAATTTTCAGCAATTTAACCACTGTTTTATTTAATTGCTATGTTCTTGTTTGTTTGACAGCCATTAAATTCTGACAAAACTACAGTAGTTTCTCGCTACTTTGCGTTTCGATGTTTGCGGACTCGCTCTATTGTGGTTTATGAAAGTACAGCACATAATGAACTGTACAAAAAAAAAATGTTTACAGGACACATGATTGTCAACTTTAATATTACTCGTAATTGGGACAGTACTGGATACATTACAGTAAGAAGTTAACAAAAAAAATAAATACTTTGGACAAGCACCGCCATTTTGTAGTTTCCTCTTAGTAAGCCTCGACTGTATTCCCGCTCATAACGACCACATTTCCCAGAAGGGAACAGGGCCCCAACCAGAAGAACTGTTTTCTTCTGCTGGAAAAATTAGAAGAAAAGTTTTGCTCTGATCAGTGCCCAGAGGATGCAGAGAAGCTGCATGGAAACCACCGAACTGGAACGGAACCGGAGCAAAAACAGACCTTCAGACTCATGGGTGAATCTTGAGAACTGGCAGCTGGCCCATGAGGACCTCCGAGCAGGGACGCGCCGCCCTAGGGGGTGATGCTTCTGTAGGCCATTGGGACTTTTTTCATCCAGACTTGGAATCTATCAACAACGTTCGATCCCGCGCCTTAATATATCCATCCATCCGTCCGTCCATCTATCCATCCATCCACCCATTATCTTTACCCACTTCTTCCTTTTCGGGTCGCAGGGTCACTGGTGCCCATGTCCAGCCATCACTGTGCGAGAGGTGGGGTACACCCAGGACAGGTCGCACTCCGGAACCAAGCACCCGCAATGAACGAGGGACTACTGTATTTATATAAAATGCAATGTCATTCCAAAACTCTAAATTATGTTTAAACTATTTTTACTGTTTATGTTTATCACACTACTCAGAAAACACAATACAAAAAATATTAAATATTTCAACAACTCCATAGTAGAAATCCTCAAAATCCAAAGAGCGCATGTGCCTTTTCTTGACAGAACCTTTGCTCGTGCTTTCTTATATTATGTGAGCCATAAAAATACATTTGTTTGATGCAGATTGCTTTTATTGGATATCCTGTTGACAGAGCAGCAGTAATGGGAGAAAAAGTCCCAATTAGCTCAGTGAAATGTACCCAGGCATTTAACTGACAGAGTCAGCATGTGTGGATGTGTCTGAGTTTACACATACTAAGTACTGTCAGGCACCGCACTGTGCTGGTTTAACATATTGTGTCATTTAGATTTACAATGTGAAGGGTGCCTTGCTGTGCTCAGAGTCAGTGTGCAGAAACCCATTGTCCATATTAAGTTCACTCCTAATTGGCTTTACCACCATGACTGGAGTTAAAAATAGAAGCAAGTGTAAATTACACAGAAGTTATAGCATCTGTGGAATATATTAGCTAAGTCATTCAAATTAAGTCAACTTGAGGGTAAATATGGATAAGCGGTTAGAACCTTCTGGTTTGAGCTCAAGATCAGTCATTACTGAGGCTCTCTGTTGTTTTATGTCAGCTGCAAAATAACACATTGGCACATAAAGACTTTGGAACCACATGTCTGCCGTGTGAAATATTCCAAAAAACAGTGCGATTTCAGCTTTTTCTCAAGATGATAGTGACACTACACTCCAAATTTAATGAGACACCTGAAGTTTAAACTATTCACTGAACACAATAAGTTCTCCGCTAACTTGAGACAGGGCTCGGTTGGAGCACACAGTTGAAGTTGGTTTCTGAATCATAACAAAGCAAGTTAGTTATTTCAGTTTAACTGCTGAAATTGGAGCAACTAATCATGCAGCAACTTCAGGCAAAAAAAAATAAGACCAGGTGGTTGAACGCATTGGTCTGGGTCACCAGATCACTGCTGTGGTTGAAAATATGGATTAAAAAACAAAAAAAACGTTTGTTTCGTTTTGAAGCTACTGAAGTAGAATAAAACCATACACTCTCATCACTTTATATCCAATACAGTGCAACAAAAAATACCAATACCTATGATGAATTTTACCTTAGCTCATTACCCATAAGTGAGCCATCATCCACCCATTTCCTTTCCCCACTTCAGCATCGTAGGTAACTGTTCTCCAATTGTCATTGGGTTCACAAAACACCAGATGACCAACAATAATAAGGAGTTGTTATTTGAATCCTATACCTATCACAGTAGATAACAAGAAAAAGACATGGTCTGTTTTTTTTTTTTTTTTCTGTGATATAATTCAATAAATATCCAAAAATGTGATGGATAGCATAGATGCTGCATGCATAGTGCACATATTTTATAGGTAGGACTTTTCTTTCAGAACAGCAACAACGAGCTAGATTCTAAACGGAGCGACGCCTGCAAGGTAGGTCAGACACTCAACTCGTGCTGTTTCACATGCGATCTGCTTTACATTTCACATGACATACATTGAACCTGCACTTCTAGTTTAGATGGTCTATTTAGACTTCAAAATGTATTATATGCTCTTTGTCATAGTGATGCTATTGTGTGCTGTTATCTGCATGCAACGTATTTGACTACCCATCTACAACGCCAGCATAACACTGTATGTTCTGAGACAGAAATATTTGCATCAATTAAGGGTGTTTAAAAAAAAAAAAAAAACAGGTGCACAGGAAATCGGGATACTAGATGCCAAATTTAATTTTTATTCTGCAACAACGATTTTTGAAATTGTCAAGTGAACTGTGGCCACTGCTGTGGTATTGCTTTGAATTTATTGTATTGTGTAATTTACAACTATGTGATTCATCCATCCATCCATCCATCCATCCATCCATCCATCCTTTATCTTTACCCACTTCTTCCTTTTGGATCACAGGGTCACTGGTGCCCAAATCCAGCAGTCACTGCACGAGAGGTGGAGGGACACCCTGGACAGGTCTCCAGTCCATCATAAGAATACATAGAGACAAATGAGACAAACAACCATTCACTTTCTCACTCACACCTAGAGACAATTTAGAGTTACCAATCAGCCTAACATGCATGTTTTTGATCTGTGGGGGGAAACCGGAGTACCTGGAGAAAACCCATGCAGGCATGTGGAGAACATACAAATTCCACCCAGAAAGACCCCCGGCCGCGATTAAATCCAGCAACCTTATTGCTGAGAGGCAACTCTACCACCTGAGCCACCGTGCTGCCAACTATGTGATTCAGAAAACAAACAAAAAAAAAAATATTTTGTGAGACCTGGCATCAGCAGATACCCATACACCTTCAGTGACTCAAACGTGATTTCACATCTGTTTACCACAACTGCTAGCTGAAGTAAAGATTAACGCTACGCCCTCTTGTCTAAAGCCTCTGTCTTTGTCAACATCCTTTTCTAATGCAACAGGAATGAACCTTCATTTTGAGATAATCTTTAATTTTGAAGAGCTGTACAGACAAGCTTGTAAAACCTCATAACATTTACTTAAGAATCAGAAAGACATTTTGGAGTGTATCAGCCAGATCAGACAGACTCCATGTGAATTTGCTCTTGTTGGCTGTATCTCAGTCAGCTGTACAGGAAACCCTCCTCTGGGATCAGCTCCCACAAAGACACCTCATCCACGGCTTGGCATCCTGACTTTGGTGATGCATACACCTGTGCACGTGATCACACAGGCATGAAAAGCAAACATACAATAGACAACGAGGGCAGTACTGACACACATACACACAAACAATCTCCAGAAAGACACACTCCAAAGAAAATCTTGTACTGAATCCCTTTGGCGCACATGCTGGATTTCAATCTAATAACAATTCTGACTGCTGCAAACTCCCACATAACTAAATTCCCTTGGAAAAGAAAATCAGATGGAGCGAGGCAGAGACAATGTCATTTTGTTTTTATAACCAGACCTGCAATATCTCATTTGCTTTTTTTTTAATTTCATGATGCCTTTAGGATATTTACAAACACAATGTAAACTAAGTGTGTCCCCATGAATCATATAGATAAAATAGTTTCATGTAAGCTGCAAGAATATGAAATCATTTTTATTTAAAGAGAATACAAGATCCTCAAAACCAGAAATATATGTGAGATAAAAATGGTTAGACATTTATAGTTGGTAGGTGATCCATAAAAGCCAGATATTTGTGCATTCCCCCACCAACAAGACAGTTTCTGTGCAGTAGGTCTAACAAATAACTCACAACAGCAGCATATTGAGGAGTTTATGGCACTGGTGAGAGACAAAGTTGTCAGCAATGCACAAGTGCCTATTTTTCTGTCCATTGCAAAGCAAAGGGAGGCTAAAATTGTCTAGGGCTCTTCGGTTCTTCAAAAAATATAAATATATTGTGAAGTACATTTTTGGAAGTACTATCGAGACCCAAAAATAGGATAATAAAAACATATATGAACACAGCCAGCCAAATAGGATGTGAAAAGCCATGCACGTGAGCACACAAAGACTCCACAAGAACACGCACCAAATGCTTCCAGCTGCAAGGCTCTCGTTTGCTTTTGTCACATTATAAAATCAGAACAGCAAATTGGTGAGAGAAAAAAGTGAAAAATGTGTTGAATAGCAAAACTATCCAATTTTACAATATAAATCCAGAGAACCAAAACATAACCCTTAAGCTGTATGATGAATCAATTTCTTAATAAAACAATTTGGATATCAGTGCTTTAAATATTTAAGATAACTGCATGTGTATAAATAGTACTGCAAAAGCCAAGTGACTAAAAAGGTTTTGCCTAAAGAACCCTTCAGTAGCAATGTCAAAATGACTGAACTACATGGACAGCTGTGTGATAACGTTTCATGGCAGGTTTCTGTCTGAATAAGCCTTGTTTTAAAAGTGCTGCTGGCAATAAATCTTTGACATGTGCACCTTAACAAGCTTCTCAGTTTAAATCTAACTTTGTCAAGGTTGCCAGCGCAGAATCAAAAGTGTACGCTGCAAGAGAGCAGCCGAGGTTACCGTGTCCACTTTTTGATTACAGTAGCTGAGGAAAAAAGTCTGTTAAGAACTCACATTTGGCAGATGTCTAATTTGGGCCATATGCATGGGGACATTTTTTTTTACACGAGAGCAAAGTCAAGAGGCACAGAAACATGTCATTGCACAGAAATAATTCATGTGCTAATTACATCGTTGCAGTGTCTCTAAGGATAATTTCCGTACAGAGCTGCTCTTGTCTTCTCAGCTCTAACCAGTGAGATCCACTCTCTGCCTGATGCACCATGAATCCTTGATAGCAAGCAGGCGACACGTCGGCAAAGACACTTTCTTATCATTATCCTCAATTCTCATCCCTCATTGCTCAGACAATGCACTCAACTTCTGAAGCACTGAGCTACAGAACAGTTTATCCCTCAAAGAATGATGTTTTGCACAAGCAATGAATTAAACAATTTATATTATGTGTATGTTTAATTATCTTTTAATTATCTCTCAGATCGGAGGCAATGTGTTCAACATAATGGATCTTCTTCCAGCTAACTGTCAACAATGGTGTACCGCAAGGCTCAATCTTAGGACCCACCCTCTTCACAATCTACATAAATAATGTAGGTCAGATCATTCCTGATGTATCCTTACATTTCTATGGCGATGACACAGTTGTTTACTGTTGAGCTAGAACAGTTGCTAAGGTTTATCTGTCACAAACAAGCATTTCAGGTGCAGTGAGGTGAACTTGAAATAAATGTACCCTGAATTAAAACTAAATCTTGTCAGTGTACTGACACCCCACACTCACTAGTCAGTTGGTCCTCAGTAACTTCACAAAGACTCTCTCACTGCTCACTGGTACATTTTTATCTTTAAATCACTTCTTGTTCTGTTGCCTTCGTACAGTATATCTCCTCCTACATGTCACTCCGTGAGTGCAGTTACTTTGTGCACTCTCAGGACATTATTACCTGCAGTGTCCTCTCAGTGTGGACCAAACTTGACAAAAGGACCTTCTCTTACTCTGCTCCGTAACCTGGAACATCTTGCAAAAATATCTGAAGCTCTTGACTTTAACCATTCTAAGGGATTTTAAACAACTAACTTCATGGCAAAAAGTCAATGCAGACATGCTCCTGTTTTTAGTATTTTACATCGTTTTGTGATGTAGCTTGTTTTTGATTCTGTTTATATACTTTTTTTAAATTTGCTTTTCATTTTATACACTTTGTATGATTGTCTATTTTTATCTGAACCTCATCTGTGTTCTTTGTTTAAATGAGGTTTCTCTTGTAAATGACTCCCCAGGACTCAATGAGACTAACTTCTATAAACAAAGGTTGAATTAATGTTTTCTTATTTTATTTTAGTTGATTGCACCTTAACAGAATAAATAGCTTGGAAAAGGCAAGGATATTGTAAATACAATACAAAATATATTTTGGTCATTTAAAATGATATTCAACATATCTAATAATGCAATTGAAGCACTGACAATGAAGAAAAAAAAAATCATTTATAATTTGTTCATTCTTTCCATGAATGGAAAACCAATGTTGAAAACATGAAAGTGCATGGTGTAAAATGGTGCAACAAAGATTTATTACTACACTTATGGTCACTGTAATAGCAAAATTATTTAATGAGCCTTGGCAGAACATGAAATTTGCTGCATTTCATTAGGTGCCAAAAATAATCAAAACTTATAATTAGAAACATTATCAGCTGTGCTAGTGGTACTACTTTCACTTCCTGAAAGACTAAAAGAAGAAAGCATTCAATTAGAGCAGGCATTACTGTCATCCTTTGCAGGAATTTCTAAACATAATTGAGTTTTAAAAAGAAATACCTGCCAGGAACAATCAGTCCTTACAACCACATGACTTGGTTGTTATCTAATCTGGTAAATTATCAGAATCAAAATTAAAATAAAGTTTGAATTAAATTAGTTTGAATTTCATTTCCTTTCACTGACAGTGTGGAAGCAACATCCCAGCGGCTTGACTTCTTGTGGCAAAAAAGTTTCCTTTTTTTTTTATTTCTGCCACTGAAGTCAACACAGTGAGATCAGATTGTTCATTCATGCCTTCCATCGTCTGACACCGGCAAAGTGGCCTGTCTGTCACAAACGAGCATCCCAGGTGCAGTGAGGTGAACTTGAAATAAATGTACCCTGAATTGAAACCAAATCTTGTCAGTGCATCGCCTCTACTCTGTCTCACTTGAACAAGAATAGAAAACAAAGAGCACCACGACTTAAAAAGTGCACGTAAAGTTAGTTTGTTAAAGTTGTTTCATCATGCTTTCAAGCTGTAACCTGATTTTTATTTTTTGAGTGTGTGGGTCAAAGAACAGTGATTTGACACGAGTGCTAACTCTCCCTGTGGTAGAAAAAAAACACCACACTGCTCAATGATCAGCAACAATTCCTGTTTGAAAAATGATTCCAGTAAACTAATTCCTGAAAGACAGTAAAGCTTGACAACACGTGCACATTATCATGTTGACGTAGTGGGCATTGTTGCCACCAAAATCATGAGTTTATTTATTTATCCATTTGTTTATCCATTTACCCATTTGTTTGTTTGTTTAATTATTTATCTGTTTCTTTATTTACCTATCAATTTATTTGTTTATTTTTTTTCATCTGTTTATTTTTTATTTATCCATTTATTTATCAATTCATTTATTTGTTTACCAATGTTTTATTCATATATTGTTTGTTTATTTATCCATTTATTATTTATTTATTTATTTATAACATGTCTCTCTTGTAAATCAGTCCATAAGGTTGTATAAATCAAGGTAGATTTTTTTGTTTTTTATCCATTTATTTATGTAACCTTTTATTTATGTATTTATTTTATTTATATTTATGTTGTGGTTGTGCAAAAAGTATCATATCATAACTCAGAGCACTTGCAGTTATGTTATTTCTGTTTTTTGTTTGTTGTAAATACAAATATTTACATGAAAAATGGCTACCAAAGTATATTTTTTCTCAGTATTTAAGTACTATACACTAAGGCATCCAGTGAAGACTTTTCCCCAGACCCACAGTACACATTTAGCAAAAAACATATATTTCCTAATTTGAATTTCCTAAAAAATAAAGAATCAAATACAATCCTCCCGGTGCTTCACATCTTTGGCGGAGATCACACCATGGTAACCTCTGTGAGGATAACTAGAGATACAAGTGTTTGTTCTGAGCCAAACACTTCACGGCAGTGATGACACACGAGTATACGTAGCATGCCTGATGCAACATGAGAAGTATTCATATTGTTCAAAAGGTTTAACACTTTACCGAAATTGTACTAAAAATGGAAAAATGACAGATGTGTTTTTACTTTTAAGTGTATAAGAGAATAATGGCCACACATCTCAGCTCAGAAAATAACAGATAATACTCTTGAAGCTTTAATAAAACCCATCCTTTTAAACAGATACATAAAAAACATAAACTAATTACACAAACCTGAGAAGGAAGTGCAAAACAAAGTGCTTGTGAGGTATTTTTAATCCATTTCTCAGTTTTAGATGCTCCTTAACACAATTCACTGTTGTAAATGCTTTGGTGCAGGTGTCCTTGTTTTTCCACCGAGGGTTGTCTCACGCTGCCGCCCCTCCTTCTCCTCTCCATCACAGCAGTAATTGTTAATAGCAGTACCCCCTCCCAACCTTATCTACTGTGGAAGATTGTACACCAGCAGCAAAGTTGCTGACCTATGGAGGGGAAATTACTCACTTTTGGGTGTTACTGTTTCAGCAGCGCTACCGCCTCACTGACACTAGACCAAGGTCATTTCATAATGGGTTGTCCAGCTGCCACTCTGTTGTCAACAGGCCTGAGTGATGAAGGAGAGCGCAGCCCGTTAAAGTGACAGGAGTCAAGGCTACGGTGGCTTGATAAAGATCTGCCTCTAACAGGAGTGAAAACAGCAAAGAAAGAGAGTCGGGGGGGAAAAGATGATCCTGCATTTTTCCCCTTACATTTTCTAAGTGGTGACAAATAGATCTGCTCAGAGGCTTTCATCTGCAGTCATTCTCTTTTGCTTTCTGTTTCCAGCTGAAAGCACCAAGATATGGGCATGAATGCATTAGTTTAGCAACAGCAATCATACTTTCCTCTCTTCTCTTTTTGTCAGTCCTTTCAACACAACAAATCGATCAGTGAAAACTGTATCTGGGTTTTTTAATTGATGACAAATTGTTTTTTTTTTTTTAAGCACATTTTCAGTTTGCTGTAAATAAACTGAAGCTTTTACTTGGATTTTATTTTCAGAATAAATCCTGCCTTTTTTTTAAGGGTAAAACAGAAATTGGTGGAGTCAACTTTTCTTTCGATTATCGACTATGGCGATGCATTATACATGAATGCCTCTGCTCAATGTCTGGATAGCGTGTATCATGGCGCTTTGCAGTTTATTACAAATTATGGAGTCCTAACTTATCACTGTCTCTTGTATGCTAAAGTAAAATGGCCATCTCTGCATGTACGCCGGCTTGGCCACTGGTATGTTCGGATGTACGGGTACAAGGCTATTCTTAAGTTGACAGCACGTTATCTTTCATCTTTGTTAACTTTAAATAACAGACCCTACAGCTTCCGGTCTCAAAACTTTTTAAATTTTAGTGTTCCTCTTGTCAGAACAGACAGGGGGGAGAAAGCATTCAGTTTTTCTGCTCCAACCTCATGGACCTGTTTGTATTCATAGCTTAAACTTGCATCTCTGAATGTATTTAATGCCACAATAGATCCCATTATGTTCAAATTGCATAAGTGCAATTGTTATAATTGAGTAATTTGTTTTATTGTAAGCCTATGTTTATTGTCAGTATATGTTATAATTGATTGTTTTTATTTTTTTCCCATGCTGCCAGCCTTGGCCAGGTTTCTCTTGTAAAAGAGATGTTTTGATCTCAATGGGACAAAACTGGTTAAATAAAGATTATTAATATTATTATTATTATAAAACTGGTAAGCATTTGGGTGATTTACAGAGCACATATTTGCTTTATCATCTTTAATAAAAAAAAACATGTATTTTTGTTGTTATTTTTGTATTTATTTATTTTTTTTCTTGTAACCCCATTTTATTTCTGCACAATTGTAGGTGTAGTGTATGCATTTTCAAGAAACAATGAAAACCTGTTTGTCTTGAATATATTGCAAAAAAACCTGTATTAGTTAAAATTAATATGAATATATTCTTACCTTAAGCTGCTGCTCACAACAGCATGCAGCTACAGCATGCATTCTCAGGACATTATTACCTGTTAGTGTTCCGTCAGTGAGAACTGAACTAGGCAAAAAGGCTTCTCCTACTCCACTCCTGTTTCCTGGAATATCTTGCAAAAAATATCTGAATCTCTCAACATTGACTTCTCTAAGTGGCTTCAAAGCATCTGTTAAGTTCCTGGCAAGAACCAATGCAAACGTTCATGTTTTTAGTTTTCTACATCGCCTTATCTGTCTGTTATCTGTTCTGTATCTTATCTGTTATCGCCTTAGCTGTTTTTTTGCTACTTTTTTCCCTTTTGACTGTCCTTTTTGGTTGCCATTTTATTTTAATTTGTAAAAAAAATAAAATAATAATAATCTGTATGCCTCTTTTATGATCATCTATTGTTGTCATTGTTATCCACTGTTGTCATCACTCTTTGTTAAAATCAGGTCTCTCTTGTAAATGAGTCCCCGAGGCTCAATGGTATTAACCTCTCTAAAGGTTGAATGAATGAAAAAACAGTCTCATGTTCAGGCTTCTGTTTAATACACTAGATTATATCCTTGTATACTGTTTCTTGTTTTATACTTTATATTTTTGCTATTTTTGGGTGTAACTGGAACCTTGAGTACACAATTTCATTCCACTTCATGTACCATATGTGATGCGAATGACAATAAAAAACCTTGAACCTTGATTAATGCTTGTGAGTAAAGCTGACAGAACTCGCATCAGGCGGAGAAACAAATGGTACATTGTCCTGAAGTGAATGGTTTAAACTTCAAGAAATAATCCACATTCACCAACTTTCAGCTAAGACCCCAGTCACAACAGTGAATAAAAACGTACAGTGTGTAACTAACAAAAATATCCATTCCTTCATCTATGATAAAATGTTTGTCTATGTGTCCTTTGAAATAGTTTATTAGTGATTATT
This sequence comes from Nematolebias whitei, assembly GCF_014905685.2. Taxonomy (NCBI): domain Eukaryota; kingdom Metazoa; phylum Chordata; class Actinopteri; order Cyprinodontiformes; family Rivulidae; genus Nematolebias; species Nematolebias whitei. Next base: position 52,845,736 of record NC_056498.1, read on the forward strand.
AAAAAAATAATAATAATTGTGTAAAGAAGGAATGTAATTTGTGAGCTCAACGTAGATTGAAGGCAAATAGTTTCTACGATGTGAATGTTTTACATTTTCTTCTGCTTTGGTCTGTGCATGTCTTGTCTGTGCTTGTTTGTTTTGTGTTCTTGCACAGGAGATGGAGAACCTAATGGGATTTTCTTGTTTTAGCAGTTTAAAGTGAAAGAAATGACTGTGCATACAAAGCCAAATTTAATATTTCTTTCACAGTAATGAATGAGTGCCCAACGCTAGACACGCTTACGATATGTGCAGAAAACTCTGCAAAATGCACCAAAAGTGCACATTTACTTGTGTGAGCTCACGCTTCCCTGACACCATCTCATAGGTTCTACTTCTACAGCGCTGTACAATAAAAGCCTGGAAATTTACAAATTAATTAACAGCACAAAGTTGTTGTTTTTTTTCCCCGCTTTTAGACTCCCTCTGAAGTGTGCTCCAGAGACTGATGAAACAGCTCGAACAGCAGCCCCAGCTTGCATGTCCTTCTTTATGCTTCTTTAAGAAATACATACGAGAAAAAGAAGAACAAGGGAGTTTAGACGCTTAATCATGTCAGCCCCGCTTTTTTATTCTAAATCTGTTATTCCCTTGTTACACATAAAACAGTCACTGTGGTCTGAAAGTATCATTGCTTATATCACATTTTCTTTTTTTTTGCGTCAATTCAACTTGCTCTGCTGTGTTAATGTCACCTAATGTAATACAGATGATTCAACACCGAGTCAGCTTTCTGAGACAAACAGCGGTACGTTATGGCGATTGTTTCTTCAACAATATCAATCAGGGGTGTAACTTTAGGTGACTTAGCCTTTTACCTATATGTGCATCCAGCCACCTGCCATGGAAATCACGGCTGTTTCCTCCATATGCCCCAATGTTCTGCCAAGCCGCTCCGCTCTGTTCCGCCTTGAGCAAATTTCATTATGAAATGGCTGGGAGCACACGGCACTACTCATTAACGCTATCAGTGTGGCAAGTCATCATTTCTAACAGAACGGACGCCCGAGGTCACATACCCCCAACACAGAAAAATGCTTGAAAGTTTTAGCAAGCGTCCGACTTTTGTTCTGGAATTAAGAGTGTGATACCATATGGTCTTCTTCTAAAACACACAAATGTTTAGGGGGGATGATTAGGGTATATTTTAATAATAGGACAAACAAAGCTGTGCGTTAGGTCAACATGCGGTCAGAGAAGGAATTAACAAATCTTGCAGTGGTTAAAAAATAAATTATCTTATCAAAAGTTGAATCTTTACTCTATGTAATTGCAATTCAATAGTTGCAATCAAAGAGTAATATTTGTACATGAGTTCAATGATGAAATTATGAATAATAAATATATTGTACTTTAGACGTTGCTGTTTGAATAGCTTCTGTTTGGAGAAACAAAGTTTAATCTAACTGGATCACCACTATTTTACACCATCCATCCATCCATCCATTTTCTTCCGCTTATCCAGGGTCGGGTCACGGGGGTAGAAACCTAAGTAGGGAGGCCCAGACTTCCCTCTCCCCAGCCACTTGGTCCAGCTCCTCCGGGGGAATCCCGAGGCGTTCCCAGGCCAGCCGAGAAACATAGTCCCTCCAGCGTGTACTATTTTGCATCATTAAACGCTAGTTTATAAACCTGTACACCACTTCCAGTTTTGCATTTACAAGGTCAAGGTTCTTTATTGTCATTCGCAACACGTGGTACATGAGGTGGAATGAAACTGTGTACACAGGGGCCCAGTTACATCCAACAATAGCAAAATATAAAGTGTGGGAAAAAAAGTAAATAAAGATATAAGGTATAAACTAAGATATACGCTAAATGAAAGCCAAAGGGTACGCTAAAAGATCTAAGATATATGCTAGTCATTAATAGTGCAAAAACAATACAGCAAACAACAGCGGCACGAACATGAGTCTTTGTGGATGGATGAGTACGAATGAAAGAATACAGGAGCATGAAATAATCAGCAGCATGAGATCATAAGCATCATGGATAATCCTGTTTTTTTAGTATTTTAGTAGTATTTTTTAATGTTTTTTTTAGTATGTTAGCAGTATTTTTGTATGTTTTTAGTATTTTTGCTGCATGCTTTGATATTTCTTGTTGTTGTGTGTGTGTTTTTTTTTTTTTTTTTGTTTTTTTGGCAAATCGAGACGTTTCTTCTCGTCCTAAGCATTTCATTGCATTGTTGACCTTGTGTTGATTATGCACATGACAAATAAACCTAACCTAACATAACTTAACTATAATGATCAGCACATGTCAACAATCAAAGCTGCATCACAGTGATTTTTTTTATTTATTTGTTTTTACACAGTTCGTCCAGCAAAATTCACACGGCATTCCTGACTGATGGGCCTCAGACTGCACTATCAGTTGCTGCTGCTACTAATTACATTTGCAAACAACCACATATATGTATGCAAATAACATTACAATGTGAAATTGACAGCAATATAAAGGTTTATAAAACAGCCTTTGGATAGACTATGAGATCTCTGAAACCCAAATAGTTTGAAAATGGCAGCAATCCAAAGTGATCTTGCCCCCTCTCTGGCTAATCATTATCTTATCAATTCAAAGTTCATTTTAAAAGATCTCAATGAGCTTGCATAGAACAAGCTGAAAAGAGCTTTAAATACTACATTAAAAAACCAACAATTTACACTTAGACTTTAACAAACATCTGGATTCTCAATCCAGTGCACTCAGGCATCATGTTTCTGTGAGCAGTTAGTTATACTATCTAAAAGTATCTTAATAGTTATATTTATATTTTAAAAAAATCAAAGTTCTCATTTTAAAAGTATCACCATTTAAAGCAGGGAATTGTAAATAATAAATGATTGTTTGAAAATAAAACACAAAAATAACTTAAATATTTGAATTTTTTTGTTTGTTTTTTGTGTGAACATACTGCATTGGCTGAGATTTGCATAGCACTGTGGTTCAACTGCACATTTTTTTTTTGTTTGTTTGTTTGTTTTTGTGTGTCTTTTGTGGAATATGTTGCGCTAAATGGCTAATACCCTCCTTGGCGGACATCCTTGGATACGTTACCCCTCAATGTGTTAAATAAGACTGCTGATTCACCGAAGGATAAGAGTCCCCTTCTATCGTACATGAGCCAGTGTCAAGTTGCCACGAGGCAGTGGCAGTTGCCCACTAACATAGTCTGCTTATAGCCAGATGGAGCTGAGCCACAGGGATCAAGCGGAAAGCTCTATTGCTGGATGTTTCCTGCCAGCTAACACCCACCACCCTCGAATGTTTCAGTCCAAATCCTTTCTGTCTTTCTTGTTACTACCCTTAAAGAAGAAATTGGTTCACCTTGCTCAGGTATTGCGGTATCAGGTTTTGGAAGTGATTCAAAGTGCCCGTAATTTTGCATTGTTTACTTACAGTTTCTTCATGTCCTGATGCAAAAAGGCCAATCTGTGGCCTGTTCACTAGAGAGGTAGAGTTTAGCATCAGTGTGCTTTATGTTCACTCAGCCATACCGATGCTATGCACCCAAAGCCATCAGAGCATTAACCCATGGATGCTGCCTTGTAGTGCCTCACTGGACAGTAAGTCCACTCTGTTTATACATCTGAGGCTTTGTTGACCCGAGGCTGTCCAACAGGAAATAACTCAATTTAAATTTTAAATATTGAAAAATTGGTTTATAAATGTAAAACTGGTTAGAAAGACGTAAACCAACAAGCATTACTTTATATTGTAATAAATGTCATGCCTCTCAAAATTGAATTGCATATTTAAAACATGCTAAAAAAAACAGTATTAAACTATTAAAAGCAACATAAAACACGATAGGAATTAATGTTACACAATGTCAAATAATTAATGCAAAAAAAAAAAAGATTACTAGCTTTTATTGTGGTTGTGATACAATAGTTGTGGTCCAGAACTACAGTTTTGGGGTAAGTGCATAGCTGTAAAGGCCATTTTAAAACTCTATTTATCATTTGTAACTAAATCTTTACATATTCACATTTCAAACATCTGAGGAGAGTCTATCTACTCCGGGGCCTTTGCACTTTGGTCAGCTGCATCATTGACTATTGATAGAAATTCCCAACAAGTTCACTCACATGTTGTCTATAAATTAAAACTAAAGTATCACATTATACACACATCGACAAAGCATTATTCAGCAATCTAAAGCAATGGCTCAGACAAGCACAGACCTTGTATAATCTTTGACCTTGATATTTGACCTTGAAGCTGAGGTGATGAATAGTGCATGACACCTTTGCTAGTGATGATGCATATGTTTTGTTTTTAGTGATGGTGTATGAAATTTTGTTAAATTATCGTGAGTGGATCAGAAGTTATGAACGGGACAAGAGAAAGTTTTTGGCTGTACAGACTGACAGATGGAGTCTATACCACAATACTTCTACCTTTTGACGGGTGTATAAAAGAGTTGACTTTTTTTTATTGAGCTTTATGAATGGCAAAAAATATAAAAATATTCACTGAAACTGTACCTGACGCAATCTTGCATTGAAAATGTGTGAAATAAAATTGAAATAATTAATATAAAACTATGTCATAATGTTTTACTGACAGTGATGGAGCGGGTGTTGACAACTGTCTCCTTCGGGAACCTGGGGGCAAACTGCAGAAGCCGTAATCACAGAAGGGTATGATGTGTTAGCACTCAGAAATGATGAAGGGCATGACTTCACATGACCCGTACCAGCAGCCATCAGCTCTGCCATGTTTGAGAGGCAATTCACACTGACGTATGCCCTCATTTACGAGTGTTTACTAGGATTAAAATAGCCGAGCAGTTTTAACAAATGTAGAGCGCTAAGGGACACAAACCTAGAGGCGATAAGTCATTTGTGGAAATTCTGCTCTTGTTTGCTCTTTGCAAATTGTTTTGTGGAAGCTAAGGCTGTCCTTCTCCCATGACCCCGGGGTAGTAGTTTGTCAAGCAGGACTGAAACCAAACTAATGTCTAATAGCTCCAAAGCCATAAATATGGCTGCGGAGTTGACAGCCAGGATCTGCAGTTTCCCATTATCTTGATTCATTTCACCACAAAAGGAGAAGCATTGTAATATATATATTCAGCCATCTTAGGATGTGATTCCAGTAAGGTCCTCAGACATGTCCCACTGAACTGGAAACGAACTGAAACGCATTGTCCTCTAGTCAAAATTTACAGTTCTTCCGAAAAAAAAAAAAAAA
>NC_056498.1:52865979-52893034 GCF_014905685.2 Nematolebias whitei
TATATGATGCTGATCGTGCGGCTCTTCCTTCAATCAGCCAACTGTATGTCATGTCCAATCTTATTTTGAAAAACTGCGATAGAGTGAGTCTGCAAAACACGACCCGCCAATTAGCGAGGGACTACTGTAGCGCCATGTCACAACAGAAGTCATCTCAGGGCACTGAAAAGAAACATTCATATAAAGTATTTGAAATATAAGTTAACACTATTTATCTGAGGAGCAGACTGCTTTAGATTTAACGCCATTACTTTAGCCAATCCAGTTTATTATATTTATTTTTAATAAATGTAATTCATGTATACTATGGCTTTCAAGTAATACAGTGTTTTTTTGTTTTATGTCAAAGTGACAAACTCTTTATCCAAGCACAGAAATTATGACCAAAGAAAAGTAATGTTAAAAATGGTTGTGGTGAATACAAGTGTCAACAAACTAACACAATTATACACGTCTATCCATCCAATTCTGCCCTAAGGGAGTGTTTCATGTTGCAGTCACTTATTGAAAAATATATAACTTAACTAAAGGAAGCATTTAGAAGCCATTGAAGTGTTTTGTATTCATAACTAAGAGAAAAAGAGGCACCTTTGAATTAGCTATGCATTCAATCTACACAATGTGTTAACTTTTCACTTTCATAAATGACATCATCATCGTCATCAGGATTGCAGCAGACCAATGAAGTGGTACTATCTGAAGTGATTTCCCATTTTTCAATTTGGCCCAAGTTCTGTTATGCTCAAATTGACAGCAATAAAAACATTTTGATAAAATGGAAGCGTACAAATATGTAATCAAAAGATGAAAAGCTCTGTTGTAAGAAAAAAAAAAAAAAAAGGTGTCAGAAGTCACAGTTAAGGTTAGAAGTTGTTTTGTTTTTTCACAGTTTTGAAAAATGTTGTACCTGCTGTTTTATATATATATATATATATATATATATATATATATATATATATATATATATATATACACACATAAAAAAAAAAATCACAGTATTGTCTTTCTTTTCTCCCATGATGTTTACAGCTATGGAAATGTGATGGTGTTTCCCACACATAAAAATGGGCAACTAATTTGGGTCACCCTTAGAAGAAGCCTTGTTTCTATGGCAACGGTAGACATATCTGCTGTTTCCATAGTCAAAGCTATTGCTATCTATACAAGGTGACCATTTCAGACAATACACAGTGCATGTCAACTGAACACCATCAGCAGTGTTCACAGCAAAGAACATCCAAGAATGTATTTTTATTTCTCAGAGCTGCAAGCCAAACTAAATCATGCCGTACTATGGAGACATGTAAGTGATTTCTTTATTGAACTGGTCATGAAAGAGGAAAATTATGTTTTGTATGTAAAAGTAAGGGTCAATAAGAAGCACAAAGCAAAGCCCATGGTATTGGATTTCTCATACACAGGATGGTGCCAGTAGGGAGCCTTTAAAACACAAAGAATAATGGCTACAAGAAGCAAGCAAAAAAAAAAAAAAAAGAGTACATAATACAGTCTTTCACTGGAGTCAGACAGCTGAGATTATTGAAAATTCCAACATTAAATAGGGCAATGAAGAACATTTCCTACACTGCAGAAAGGGAGCAACAACACTGCTTACTCTAACAGATGAGCAATGCATGCCACAGTCTATTAAGTGGATATTAATTTTCCCCAGGGCAGTTATTAAAGATGGAAGTGCTAATGATCTAATTCCCTATATGAGGATCCTCAAGGACCTCTATGCTGCTGTTTGCCTGATTCTCAACAATGTGTCAACAAGGATATGTACCTGTCAACATACAGTTTGGTACTTTATTTGGAACAAATGTTGATGCAAAGGGTTTAAACAGGTAAGCAGATGGGCTCCATACTACTATTAAAATGTCCACTCATCAGGAATTTCTATGCAAAACAAAAGGTAATGTCATTGATAAATGTGAATTTTAAGCAACAAAGTCTAAAACAATTAATCAACCATGCATGAAAATATCATTTGCGACAACGAAATATGATAGTTTGATGTAACCATAACTCTGAGTTTTTTTTTAGTTTGAAAAAGTCAATACATACAAAAAAAGCAAGTAAGCATTTAAAAGTTCTGCAAGTACTCAATTGAAGTGACATCATCAAAGTTATCTATTTTTTTTTATTTTAAAATATCTCGAGTCATTATATTCTCGCCTCACTGATCAAAGGAAATAACTCCTTTCTGATTTTGTTTACTTTCTCTTTATTAAATTTCACACCTTTTTATTTTCACAAAATTTCCTGACAAAAATAAATAAATTCCAAGCAGTCATGCTTTTCGCAAGGTAAAAAAAAAATAAAATAAAATAATTAAAAAATATTGCTTCTAATGGTCGTACACAGTATATCTTTATGAAAATACAAGCAAATCACCTTTGTTTTACTTTTGTTGTTGTTGTTATTTTACTTTCAGATGTGGTGCAGCTACTCCATTTTACAGAGCTGATACATCACCATTGAAAGAGAAGAACAAGTCTCAATACAAATACATTACTTAGTTTATCAGGGGAGAACATATAACATATAACTGTCGGGAACGCGAGTCTACGACGGCAGGCGTGTAACCTTTGTGTTTCTGCTGTGACAGACACAGGCTCAATAAAGAGGGGTGTCTGTTTTTTTATGTTGCTACAGTGCAGCTTCAGTGAGACCTGAGTGAGACTGAACGAGTGGCTTGTTTATTTAAAATAATACAGCTCAACCCAAACTGAACCTTTAGTCCAGTCCCTCAGCGACAACTGAGCAGGCCAGGCCACCGGGAAATGTCCCAGTGCTCCAGATGGACAGTCCCTGTGTTATTGTTATTTCAGATTAAATGTCTGTTGTTGCACTTTGTGAAATACACTTCTAAATAATTGCAACTTATACATGATTTTTTTCCTCTTCATGATGCATTTTTTTGATTGATGCGACCTATACTCCGGAGTGACGTATAATCCAGAAAATATGGTAATAGTATTTCTATTTTGTTAGCCAAGCCGCCAGGTTAATGTTAAGAAGCGAGCTGTCATTAATCATGCCACATACCTTTCCTAAAACTAACAAAGTGTTTTTGTTTCCTAAATTCAGTGAATAGACTACACCGGGAATTTAGTGCACCTACACATGCAAAGGTCACCTTGTGGGCTTATCAGAAACTCCCTGACAAAACTGCAACATTTACCAGTCTGGGTCAAAACCAGGGTTCCAGAGGTGGAGCACTGTCAAAGAAAGAAGCCAATAAATTTTGTTACAGATGTAGGTCACTTTACTGAAAATAGTGTGACCTTGACCTTCACGGAGAATAGAAGATATAGAGTGCTCTCCTAGGTTCTTCCTAGGGATTCAAAAATTCTCAAATGTCATTCAAGTAGTTTTAATAGATAAATATTTAATTTAAAAAATCTAGGATTTTCACAAGTTTTGTTCTTTGATTTAAGACTATGATTCTCATAAAACAAATCTTCAAAGCCACCATATTTGTCCTATTAGACAAAATAAATCAGTAATCAACCATAGCCGACCTTATTCACAAGGACTACATTAATAAATGTCCTGCTCCTAAACACACAACAAACCAGTTGACTGAGCTTATCTAGTATGCTGAGATTTCAAATTCTGCATATCTATCAAACACATTAAATGAAGTGCTATCCCTTGTGTTTTAGACAATAGATTGGTCTGATTGGGATGCAAGTGATTAGATGGACTGTCAGCACATGTCCTGCACCGGTGAGGCTCTGTCTAAGTCATTAACACTCAACAAGCACGCTGCAGCCCCAGGACACCCTGCTTTCTGACAGTAATGCATTCTAATCTTGTCAGTCCATTGAGAGCTTTAGCTACAGTACAGATAACAGGAGCAGAATCAAACACGGACAACAATGCCTGTCAACATCGCAGATCAATCAGGAACTGAGTTCACGAGTCAGTCATGCAGCCTTGACGACTTCGGCCAATCACCATAAATTGGAACATGAAGCGTGGCTCCTTGTTAAAAAAACAAAGTCCCAGTGGTGATGCCAACAAATGTCCTTTTTTTTTAACAAACCCACTCACTCTCGGAACGAAAAGTACAGCTATATTTTATTCAGAGCACAGTGTGCTGGTGAGGCTTCTGTCTGGGGTTTCACTATTACACAGTGAGGGCTTCGCTGTGCATTATTCAGTGATCCACATGGCAAACAGCCAAACAGTCAGACATGTCAGGTGCACCTTCTTCTCCAGCATCAATCTTCTCCCCTTAATCCATAAAATAGCAATGCAGTTCTGATACCAGTAAACAGGATTTGCTGGATGTGTTGGTAATGATTATTTAATTGACTTTTGCTTTTATTTTCAGTTTCAATTAGCATAAATGAGTCAGGCACTGAGAGTCAGAGAGTTTAAGAATTCCAGGCTTGCTGCTTGCTTTCTTTACCTGTAGAGGTGATTGACACATCAGTGAATAAACATTTAATAAATAATACACTTTCTGTCAACCTTCCCTATACGTGTGTGTAAGCGTTTTCAGGTATATTCTGTCTTGTCTATGTTTCCATCACTTCACATTTCCAGTCATCCACTATACATACAGTGATACTTCAAACCATTAAGTCGATTCATTATTCATAAGGAGATTATTACTTTGCTGCTTCACTTCCCATAATTGTCTTGATTTTTTTTTTCTCTCCCTGTGATCCATTGATACAGGAAGCTTGTGAAAGGGAGAATAAACATCATAAATAATCGAAAGCATGTCATCAATACAGACATGGCTCAGAATACAAAGATGCCCTATAGACAAACAAAGGAACAGATTTAGCCTTAAAAGCAACATATTGCATCAATATGCACATACTGTATTCCCATCAGCACGTATCGGCTATTTGGCTAAATAAAATGAAGAGCCAATTCAAAAGCCAATAAGATTTGATCCATTTGAGAAAATAAAAATAAAAAAATAACAGATTTCTTTTTTCGGTTTCGTTCTCCTCATTTTGGAAATGACTTAACAGTTCAGAGACGCATGCATGTGATTTATTACTAATCACTTAACTACATCTTCAAATGTATTCTTGTGAAGAAACCCATAAATTCACAATTTGTTTTTTTTTCTGGCCTTGTCGTTGTTTAAATTAGCATTTGCTAACGGTTTACAACAAGATTCTTGTAGATATGAGTCAGTCCTCACCACAAAGAGACATCAACAAGCTGTTTTTACACTTGGCTGGTCAAGCACACAACTTTTAGGGCTGTCTTTGGCTGACGATCTCTCTCTCTAAAAAAAAAAAGAGAAATACTTACCCAGATACAAGACATTAATAATTCATTTGATAAATCTGGGTAGGCAAAATCTAAGCAGCTTTAGCATCATGGGAGCTTACTGAATCATTTTACCATGCTCCTAATTTATGTTTGTGGTTAGCAGGATGCATTACTGGCCACTACTTTAACTCAACATTGTCTCAGATTACACTGTGGTGGTCTACAAACAAGTGTATGAATGCCAGGTTAAGCCAAAGAAAATAAATTAGAGCAGGAAAGGCTGCCTGGTTCTGCTTCTACTTTGTTGTGCTTCATTGTTTCTAATAAGTACTTATTCATTATCCTACAATTTGCTGATTGGGAGACCCTTTCAGGCTTCAGTTCACAAAATATTACTGCCTCTGTTTATGAGGATTGTTTAAGGTCCAGTTTTACAACAATAGTATGTGCCATTTTACCACTTAAATAATAAATTCAATAGTTCTTGTTCTGAAGCTTCGATAGGTACAAGTTCCTTTTTAGGAAGTTAAGATTTGTGGCAGCAATTTAGATTGTCTTTGTGAGATTAATCTAAAATATAGGCCTCTTTAAAAGAAATAAAATCAAATATGTTGTAGAAACGTTAGTCAAAAAAACTATTTTATAATAAAATTGATCACAACTATCATTTTATACCTATTTTGTGTGCTAGTAGTTCTAAAATCCAAAGATTCTAGAAAGCAATCAAAGTGTCTATGTGGAGTAAACCTCCTCTGTTTCCTTCACTGTTCTATTTGTCCTTTTAGAAATGTCACTGGCTATGGGACTCCCCAGGATGCTGACTAAAAGCTTGACTAAAATGTTCTTCTCCATTTATTGGCTGAACCCACAGAGGGACAGTACTTTGCTTTTGTGTGTTACTTGTGGTAACCAAGAGCGTAGGAGAACAGAGCTCTTTATCTTGAACTAAACTCAATGATGTCATTAGGGAGACGGTAGGGATGCAGCACAGACACATAGAGAGCCTTAAACCACACCAGAGAGGAAGAAGCCAAAAAGGATAAGAACATGGTCATTAGGATTGATCCTCAGTTTATGCATTTTTATAAATGCCATTATGTATTTTACATCTTATTAGTTAAAAAGATAACACAGTGATGAACTGCTCCAAATTTTAAATTGACACCTCTAATATTTTCCACTAAGACACTACAGCATGATTGATGGGTTTCCAAATTGACACAGATGTTGTTTTAAGAGCGGAAGACACTTAAAAAAAAAATACTTGACATCTAAATGAAACGTGTTTAGTCTCTGTTTATCACGATCTTGTTCCAGTGATATCAGGTCAAGTGATTGGCACCAGTTGGTGTAACCAAACTCATGTTAAAGCCAGACTGAAGGAAAATAAAATAATTTTGTGATTTGATATAAATGATCAATGGACTGTACTTGTATAGCACCTTCCTATATAGTCAAGACACTCAAAGCACTTTACAACACAACCTGCGCCCTCATTTACCCATCCCCACAGCACTCTCTCTACAAAGCTAATCTGAATCTGTAGAGATTAATCAGTGCTTTAGGTCACATTCACACTGATGGGACACAAATCGGAGGCAATGAGGGGTTCAGTGTCTTGCCTAGGGACACTTCAACACATGACTGCTGATAGAATCGAACCCCCAACTCGCTCTAACTACTCAGCCACAGCTGAGTAATACTATCAGATACTCCAAAGTTCATGTTCAATAATCTAGGTATAAAATCCAACAAGTTCAGTCAGATCATCTGGACAGTTTCTTTATTTTGCGCTATCATATTCATGCTATAATTAACATTAGCGTCTATACTAACCTCTCAAGGTGACTGATAATCTCTCTATTCAGTTTCTGTCTTAGGTTTTAGAAAATGTAACCTACATTGTTGAGAACATTTGTTCTAATCCCATTACATTTAAATACAAACATCTAGATATGCTGGTACTGCCATGCAGAGATTGGCAAACTGAACATCAAACGCAGCAAAAGTATCTTGTCAACCAGTGGGTTAAGTTTAATCAAACTATGAAAACGTTTTGCTGGATGTACATCTAGAACTTGTTAATATTTGGAGTCAGCACAATTAAAGATGGAAATAAAAGTGAAACACAAAAACTGGCTGTGACTTTATTTACAGGCATTGAGATAAAACTCGGCATTGTAGCAGTTTAAAATCATCCCCAACACATCTTCAAGTAGTAACAGATTTATTTATTTTGTTTAAAACTTTGGGCCATAAGGCAGCTTAATATATTTTTGGACTGTGGAAGGAAACTGGAGAAAACCCACTCAAACACACAAAGAACATATAAACTCCACACAGAAAGACCCAAGGTCCAAACCGAGGATTGAACCCAGGTCTTTCTTGCTGTGAGGCAACCGTATAACCACCAAGCTGTTGTGCTGCACCTTATTTCAGAAAAATGTACTCTGCTTTAAAATATTTGTTTTGTTTTAAGCTGTTATTTCTCTATTTTACTCCAACTACATTACATTTGAGCGCACAAACCTAATAAGGACAATACGAGAGATTGTCTTAAAATACTTTTTAATTGTCAATGTCAAACTCTCGTCAACAATCTGGTCTGGACGTCGGATCAGATCCTCACATGAAAATGATTAGTTCAGTTGTCAAACAACAGTGATATGAAAAAAAAAATAAAAATAGTTTAAACGAAACATAATTTTTTTTGCAGTTGTTGCCACTAAAGTTATGCAAAACGTCTTGACACTTGATAATGTTTACCCAAAATTGTAACTTTTTTTTTTTCAGGCTGTAGCCATAACACTGATTTCTGTTTACAGAATAGATCAGTCCATGATGTATACAGGGAAAACAAATCCCATGGAAAAAAAAAAAAACAACAACCATATTTCGCAGTGGATATTGTGGGCAGCTCATTAAACAAAACTCTTCAGGGATCAACTTGGGAAGGAGCCACACTGGTGCCCTTGTCTCCACAGGCAAGGCACCAGGGAGGTGCAGACAACAGGGACAGGAAGAAACAAACACACTATCTGAATTACCGCACATACTTCATCATTTAACTTTGAGTAAGCATTCTATTTTTATGGTTTTAAACCTCTTATTATGTCTGCCATTAGAGTACAAAATCAAAAGGTATAAAAAAGTCAGAATTTAAAACAAAGAAAAAAATAAAATTAAAAACAAAAAGGATATATCCCTTTAGAAAAGTATTACATCATCACTACTATAAAGAAATGCACATTTTCTACATTCAGATACAAATTGCTTTATCATTTTATTGATCAAATAAATATTTTGAGTAAACAGTGCCAAGTTGAAAATGGCTTTTTGCACGCCAATACATCATTTTGAAGACTTTGAAATTAGCATACTAATTTTACTTTCAAATCAATCAGCAGTCCAGGCTGAACTTCATAAATTTTGTCACTAAAACGAATTAAAGCCACCGCTGACCCGTGCATTTTTAATGGGCAATCGATCAAGCCAAACACAGCATGTATAGAAATGAAAATGTGAAACACTGACTTTCAGAGTACTGAGAGCATGCACAGAAAGTCAAGGCTGTAAATTATGGAGATGTGGCACTTAATGGTAGATGTGGCTCGCAGGGTCACCTTTTATTAAGATTTGGCCCTCATAAATCTATTCCATATGGAGCTTTCATTGTCACAATTTGCCAGTGGACAGGCAATTCATGAGGACGTCAGCAGATGTGGGAGGCTGGAAAGTGGACGTTTAAAAAAAAAAAAGAAAATAAAAAAAACATAGTGGGAACAATGCAAGTGGAGTCCTGCAAAGCTCTAAAATAATGAGAAGGCAGATCTGTCAAAAGAATGGCATAAAGCAAAAACTCAAGTTAAAAAAGAACACATTGGAAAATGTCAAAACTCCCCAGTGGGACAGAACAACACTTCTAGAGAGATGTGGGTCACAGTGTTCATGTCACAGAGAGCCAGATACTCACTGACATTATGGGCAATCTGTTTAATGTCTCTTTAAACAGTCAAAAAAAAAAAAAAGGTGTTTCTTCTGATTTCAACACAGCACAAAGCCACAAGACAGCTACTGCAAAAACAGCAACATTCAAATGTTAAATCACTGTAATATGAAGCTTATCTTAGTTTTTCCAAAGTGCCAAATTTAAAACACCCAAAGGTAAAGCCTTCTACGCACGTATATCGTATTTTTCGGAATATAAGGCACACTTAAAATATTTTAATTTTCTCAAAAATCGACACAGCCTTATAATACAGTGCACCTTTTATATTAATTCTGGTTGTGTTCACTGACCTTTAACCAATTTTATGTGGTACAACTGAACAATGTTGAGAGTTATTATGAATGAGTTGAATAAAGTTCGACTTATCTGACCGTTATGTTTTGCTTAATACGCCTTATAATCTGGTGCACATTATGTATGAAAACAGACCCGTTCATTGATATTGCACCTTTTAATCCAGTGCGCTTTATAGTCTGAGGAATACGGTACTGGTGACTGGATACAAGTTTGACCATGAGTAAAAATAAAAAAAAAATAAAGGAGAGTGTGCAGACTTTGTGAGTCTTTGAAGGCCACAACAAAAGCAGTCTGATCTTAAAATGACGGTTTAAATCAGTGAACTTTGATGATTTATAAAGTCTCTTTTTATACATTTTATATGAGAATGTTGATGGTCTGTCCGTTTAAATGTATTGATACAGGCTTACTTCACTTAAGTTAGATATTGAAATGATTCATAGATCATAAATTACTTCCAAACAAGTACAGCAGTAATTTAAAAATACACCTCAAAGGCTTTAGAAAGGAATGGAATAATGGGTTATGATGGGTATAAAGCTTCAAAGTTGTTCAAATCCATACGGTATGTTAGTAAAGGGTCAAATGTATATGTGTAATATAAAAGCCAATACTTTATGGAACAAAATCACTATCAAATAAAACAATTTAAAATGATTAACATCTGCAATTATTCTTGGATAAATACTGGGTTTGTAGCAAAGCTAAAATTTAAGAATAATTGTCTACCGCATGATCAAATGTATCAAAATGATCACTGATTCATATAGAAAGGGTCAGTTTTAGGAGGTGCTCGATGACAACACGGCAGTCAAACTTTATGATCCAGTTTCTTATCATCTCTCTTTATTACATTCCATTCACCAGTTCCTTTGTCCTGCACAAAGAAGTTCCATCAGCTCAATGTAAACACAACATGATTAATTTAAACTCAGTGGAGACTGAACTGCTACTCTCTTCATCTATCAGTAAATGCAATCTCACCACAGTATGGAGATGGTAATTTGTCTTTATTTGAGTCAGATTTTGTTTTTTACAGTCTCTGCTGCACTGGGCTATTCTCTTACTGTTTGCCAAAAGTGGCCTTTAGTTTCCTCACTACCTCATTTGTCACAATTCACCATAAGTGCAATACTTTATGTTAACAGTTACTTTTTACCATAACCTTTTTTTTCCCCTCACATCAGTAATACCAGACAAAATACGTTAGTAGTATGTTTTACCCTGATAACTAAAATTACAAACTACTCCAATATTTATTTTGGTATACACCAATTTTAGGTAAAGTGCAAATACTGCTAATTTTGCTTTCTTACATTTTAATGTTTTGCTGAAAAACACCTGCATCCTGAAGATTTTTATAGTTAATTTAGCATTTGTCATTTTGACATGTCTGTACCAGGCCTGTTGCGATCAACAATAAATCAATTAATCGCATGATAAATTAAAATTATCAACCTCATTTTCATTTATTGGCTTTATTGTTTCTTCATGTCTCTCTGTTTCTACTGGACACTGGATGACAAAAGGCTCAACTCCTGTGCTCGTCACTGACCCCTCCCCTTTCTCGTTAAAATCTATGTAACCATCCAAAATTGTGTTTTTGGATCGTTAAAAGCAGCTAAGCTAAGAAGCTAAGCTCTGAGCTAAGCTAACAGGCCGACCTTGGGAAAAATCCTCCGTCTTGTCGAAGCTCCAAAATTCACGGTTGAAACCTGTGCCTTCATGTAAAAAGTTGTTTTTTCTCTGCAAAAAGAAGCTGAGAACTTGTTTAAATATTTTTTTATTAAAAGCTTTGTGTGAAAAATGCTACGCTAAAGAGCTCAAACCACACCGAGCGTCCGCCATTTTCAGAACCAAAAATAAGGAAGGAGAGACAGCCCATGTCAAATCAAGGGTCCTCCCTCTCCCATTTTTTCTTAAAGGGACACGCTGCTCGCTGCCTTACTATCCATCCTTTAGTTCAAAAAGTTTTATACTGTCATCTGGTGGTCAAAAAAGGTACTACACCCAAAACAACTTAACATTTCTTCTTAAATTTGACAATAATTACTAATTATTGTCAATTTTCAGACATTATTGTTTATTGCAATAATTTCTGAAACAATCACCCAGCAAATGTTATTATTGTTACAGGCCTACCAGTCACAACCCTCCAAAAAGCAAAATAACTTCCCAAAAGAACAACTGTGCAAAAACTGGCTGGAACCACAATATAGACCTCACATATTCCAGTCTCATAGATTGTAATGTGATCCTTGGAAATCACGTTAAATTACTATGTTATACGTAAGTCGGCAGAACTGTTTGTACATCATATAATCCTTTAATATTAGGTAAGTAGTCATTACACTAAATTGAAACTGGTGATATTTCTCTGCAGCTTTTCAGCTGATGGGTAAAGATTTTCTAAAGTGAAACCAACAACAGCAAAGCATGCCCATAAACAAAGAAAAAATAATAACAAAATGTTCCCATTAACTGGTAAAAAAAGAAACCGTTTTCAGCCATTATGTGGACTTTTCTTTTTTTGTTAATTTGCAGACAATGTGAATGTTTCTATTGCTCCCTATAAATTTACTTCAGCAGCCAGAGTCTGTGTAGGTGTGGCTCTATTCCTTCTGTGGTCTGACCTAGAAGTGAGGGTATTTGACTGGAGGCTACATCTCAGGACTAATTACAGCAAGCAGTTGCCAAGCAACCGCTAGAAATGGGGTCTTGTGGGTCCAGAGGTTGAGTACTGGTCCAACCAGAACTCGTCAAGCCTGTGATGGATCTTCATCTGCCCCCAGTGACCTTCTGCCCTTCAGACTTTGACAGAACCTCCATCCTCCAAACATCCTGCAGTGAGCCTTTAAACTGCTATGCACTTTCTACAACAGCATATTTTACGTATAAGAGTATGAACACTCCCAACGCAAGCTCTTGAATTTCATTACTATAATATAGGGGTTTATTGGCAGATTAATTTAGCAATTATAGTTTTCCCATCAGCCACAATATGCAGGTGCTACTATCCATTTCCTTCAATGACTTCTAGAAGGCATTTTCTGCTATTACACTCTGTTCTGTTCCACATCACTGCACCCACATCCTACGTTTAGTCTCCTTGGATGGCAATTAAAAGACTGTTTTGTTTTCTATGACAGCATGGACACAGTCAACAAATGCCATCCCTCCTCCCCTGCCCTCCTGTTCTCATCTCATTGTCACGTCCCCCAGTGAGTTGTGTTTTTTGTAGAGAAGCAGACAGCCGTCCCAAGACCTCTTCCTCATAATTACCACCCTTGTTTTTGCCACGGGGACGCCAACAAGCTAATTACTGAGAAATAATCACATGTTTGTCAAGACCCCAGCAATCTCGGGTATGTAAACCAAGTGTCTTGTCAGATCATTCTGCAGATACACAAACCCACAGAGCTTGTCCTTTTATATTTTGAATAAGATGTTCCTGTTCAGAAAAGGCACAGTCATTGCAGCAACTGTTAATCATAAACGGTGATGACTGTTATTACTACTGTTTTACATTCATTTTTTCTATGAAAAACCTGCATTTTATAAATGCTGAACTAAAGCAGTGTTACGTACATGTGAAATGTAAATGAGATAACCCTAAGATATGTGATTTAATAATTTTTCTTTATATGAAGGCAATGAATAAAGTGTATATGTTGTGGAAATATTAGACAGTCGATGTGATGTGTATGCAAGACCTTTGACAATAAAAAAAAATTGTATCACCCACTGCCATAATTAATTAGCAAAGTGGTTCTTTACACATTTGACACCTAAAGTGAGTGTGTACTAATTTTAGCATCAGGCGCTGTAAAAGTACCCAGTAATTGTAAGACACATCCGTGGGTGTGGTAAATGGTAAAAAAAGTGCAAAAGAAAGATACTTGACTGACACTGTGATTTAATAATAATAAAAAAATAACATAACTAACAGTTGAACATTTCAGTCCAATTGCTTTTTGAGACTTCATTATTCTGCTTTGTTGAAATAACGTAATTGCCGGTCTACTAGCTGCTACTTTTTTCACAGGCTTTGGACCCCGTGGCTTATACAATGCTGCGGCTAATTTATGGATTAGTTTTTCTTTTTTTTGGACGGGCTAACGAGCTTCCTGCCACAGAAAACATATAGCTTTCTCACAGCCGGGCATTCATATAGCTGCCCAATACATGTCTCTGTTGTGGGGTGGGTCCTCGTGACTCAATGAAACTACTTGTAGGCTATAAACAAAGGTTAAAAAAAATCTGACCAATGAAATTACCGAACAGGTCACATTCGAACCAGGGCCAGATTAACACTTCGCTGTACCCTGGGCAACAAACTTCATGGAACCCATCATCACGACCCCAGAATCACCATAATCTGGCAAAATACAGAATAAATTCCCATAATATACAGTAAATATACTTAAATTCTAACCATCAATTGTATTTTTATGTATAAAAACCCAAATGCTCATATAACTATAATTGTTACAATGTCCTCTTGTTGACACAACTCATCAAGACTGTGCTAATATGAAGGCGATTTGAACACCGTATGACACCATATGTGTACTTTTTTAGCAATGGGTTGGCCATTGGTGTAAGAAGCATTTTTAATTGTGGGGGGGGGGGCAATGATGGGGGGGGGTGTCTGTGGGTCCTTTATGAATAAAGTAGATGCCATTTCCTGCATTCTGGTGTATTTTTACAGGTTGTTTAACATATAGTTTTACCTACATAAGTAAACTTGATTCAATAACTATTTTAGGTGACAATTTGATGCCCACATTAAACTTAAATGACTGTAACTTAGTTGACTTCAAATGCAATAAGATCATCAATGAATGAATGCGACAAAGGATTTCCTGATTATAACAAAGATTCCTTCAAGAAACCTCCCAATATACATCATAAAACCATAATGACTTCTGCTCATTCTAAAATTGTTGCATTGTTCTGTTTTGTTGTTAATAATGTTCTAGAAAAAAAAAAACTGATGGGCTTGTCAGCAGGTAAGGGGCGTTTACCTTCGGGATAAATTGCGGTCGTCGATCAGTCAGTTGCTGACACGCCTACTGGATTGACTGACAGGTCGCGCCATGGAGCATCGGAAAAAAAACAAAACAAGAAAAAACAGAGAGCTGCAGCAGCCGGCGGTGGGAGGAGGCGGGGCTGCCCAAATGCTGCAGAAGCACAACAGTCCCTCTGTGCAGCGCAGGGCTCCAAGTAAAGCAGGAGATAACCAGATATGTTGCTTGTGCCCTCACTGCCCTGGGCCCCTTAGAGATTGTGGGTCCCTGGGCACTTGCCCAGTTGCCCATATGGTTAATGGCCTTGATTCGAACTAATGAAATGGGGAGGCCAATGAAATGGGGAGGGGAGGATAGAACAGAGAGCGGGGTAATCCCATCTCCCTGTGAGGGGTGATTCCCCTGCATGTACATAACATGCGAGGGGGGACTCACATGCTCACAGGGCAACCTTTGCTCCACAGAGCAGGAAAGCTTGCATAGAGGGAGATGGATAGTGATCAATGATTTCCTGGTAGTCTACTGTATTTCTTTTATAACCAGCTGTGTTACAGGCACTGTTCAGAAAAACAAACAAACAAACAACAAACAAAAACATTTACTGTACGTATATGTGTGTTACCAGTACATATTGTAATATTCTGTGGTTCATTGTGGTTGACTGTTGGTGACATGGCCTCAAGGAGGGACTATAGGTCACATTTATGTTCATTGTTCATCATTTCAGTTATATGTTTAGCATTGTTCTAACATATGTGTTCATTATGTGTTAGTTTGTGTTAAGCTATTCAGTGAAGTAACTTGAGTGAGGGAAGTGGTTATCATGAAGACCTGTGGGGTTCACTCTGTCTGTGTGTGTTGAACAGTAAAATGAAATCTATGAAACAACATCTGTTGGATGAATCTTGATCTAGAACCAGAGCTGCACATCTCTCTCAGTAGCTGTGTGCTGCCACTCGTTACATTGTGAACACCCGCGGTTGATGTGTGCACAGCTTATATTCAGTTGTGCTCTATAGTCTGGAAATTATGGTAATCAGAACTTTGAAAATGTTTCTTTTTTTTTTTCTTTAACACATAAGAACTCCACTGTACAGTTTCTAAAACACTGACAAGTGCCTCCATAATTAAAGCCACATTGATTTGACATTGTTACCATTTTATTATAATTTATAATAGCGGCTCATGTTTTAAAACACATTATCTTAGACAATAAAGAGTTTAACTGTAAATTAAGCTGAAAAAAATCACAAAATGAAGGAAGGAAGGAAGGAAGGAAGGAAGGAAGGAAGGAAGAAGGAGGGATTGTACAAAGGAGGATTAGTTACAGCTTAGAACTTGTTCACAATACTGCATTTAATGTTGAACTTTTGAACTTCAAGCTTCCAGTTTAATGTTTACTTCAGTGCATACGAAATGTGGAAAAAATGCAGATGTTTGCATCATCCTGATAGTTGCAGATATTTGCAGACTTAAACTCACATTCACTCCATGACCTGGGTCAGTACTTGCGTCTGAGTTGCCAAAGGGTATGTGGGGAGTTTGTGGAAACAGGCTTTATATCGGCTTAAATCTGCCTCGGTTGTTACCCATAACATACACTTTCATTCTCATTCAGCAGCACTCACATTCTAGTATATCTTAATTTTAGAGTCCCATGTGCATTTTTAGCTGTTGATCCAACAGTGAGAATACATTGTAGGACTTTGAAAAAGTATATTATATGGGCATTTTTATTCACAGTATTTTTATTTCCCAAATAATATGTAAATTTATTTTTCCTTTTTTATTTGTAAAATTGTATATCTGATATCTGGATATGGCTCCAGCAAATGGTTTTGGACTTTAAAGTTACCAGTTGATAAATATAAGATGTCAAAGAGCACTTGTTTATGGTCATCAAAGTTCATGCTCGATAATCCTGGTAGAAAATCCAACAAAGTTCAGCCAGGTCATCTGGATGGTTTCTTTTTTTATTTTAATGTTGAGACCTGTACACCATCCTTTGGATGAAGGACGGAGTGTTTCAACATAAAAAAAAGAAACTGTCCAGATGACCTGTCTGAACCATATTGGACTTGTTTATGGTGTTTAGATTATTCTTGCTTAGAAGGGCTTGTAATTCCAGAAGCTTTTTTTTTGTTTGTTTTGTCCTAGTTTATGTTGTTAATGTTTTGTGCTTTTTAACGGTTTATTTTTTGTAACACGAATGCCATTCAATACTGGAATGATAAAGCTGTGGCATGTGCTGTTGTTTCAAACATTACCATCCAATTAAAAACAAAGCAATGTTTTAAACATATTGTCATGGATTTTCCACTCAAATGATCAGTTTTAATAAAGGAATATAACATACAAAAGAGTTACATTTGTTCTAGAACTGTGCCACTCAGGGTGGCTGCATGTTGGAGTAGCTCTTACATTTATTCTATTTCTTTTGGAAACTTTTATTCCTATTTTTCTATAAGAAAACACATTTTTTCTGATGATTGTTTCCTCTGGTATCAGATGCTGTGCAGCTTGAAGGATTTTTACTGAAACATTTTTACTTTTGGACATTTGTTATAATGCGTAACCATCACAACAAGGTATCTTGATGCATGCTCAATAATCCAGGTAGAAAAATCCAAAAAAGTTCAATCTGGTCCTCTGGACATTCAAAAAAACAAAAGCAAAACAAAGCAAAAAAAATTATAGAAACGTTTCGTCTCTCATCCAAGAGACTTCTTCAGTCTGAGGTGCTGTTTTCAGCTCAGTCTCTTAAATAGCACCTTCTTAGAGTGGATCAACCAGTTTGCTGCTGACAACCAAAACCAGCTGATCACATGCTCAAGAAGGACCATCAGCCTAACAATGGGTCATTAGCACACTGATGGCTGTTTACTACTCACAGAGGGCTGAGTGATACTAGCAATCACAGCATTGTAAGAGGGGGACAGTTGAACCCGGAGGCCTCCACCCCTGTTTAATGATGGACGATTTCTTTTCACAAAGATGGCCTCCTTTACTCCTCTCTCAAACCATCGTTCCTCTCTGTCCAGGATGTGAACATCTTCATCCTTGAAAGAGTGACCGCTGGCCTGGAGATGAGTGTAGACCGCAGAGTCCTGGCCTGATGATGTTGATCTTCTGTGCTGGGCCATCCTTTTGGCCAGTGGCTGTTTAGTTTCCCCGATGTAAGACTGATCACAGCCCTCCTGACACTGAACAGCATACACAACATTGCTCTGTTTGTGCCGGGGGACTGGATCTTTGGGATGAACCAGTCTTTGCCGTAATGTATTTTGGGGTTTAAAAGCCACTGGGACGTTATGTTTAGAAAATAAACGTCTCAGTTTCTCTGATACCCCCTCAACATACGGAATGACCACTGGTCTGGGTCTGGGTTCCTCCTTTTCACCTGATGGCTGACTGGAGTCCTGTTTGGGTTTCTTCTCTGCTTTCAGGAAGGCCCAGTTAGGATATCCACATTGCTCTAGAGCCTGTTTTGTGTAGGATTTCTCCTTCTGCCTGGCTCCCGAGCTAGTGGGGATGCTGTCTGCTCTGTGATACAGAGTCCTGATGACTCCTAACTTGTGCTCCAAAGGGTGATGGGAGTCAAACTGCAAATACTGGTCTGTGTGGGTGGGTTTGCGGTACACCTCGGTTTGCAAATGTCCTCTATCCGAGACTGAGACCTCACAGTCCAAGAAAGCCAACCTGCCATTTTTTACATCTTCTCATGTGAACTTGATGTATTTATCCACAGAGTTGATGTGGTCAGTAAAATCTTGGACTTCCTGAGATTTAATTTTAACCCAGGTGTCGTCAACATACCTGAACCAATGACTTGGTGGTGTCCCTGAAAAGGACGTCAAGGCTCTCTTTTCTACCTCCTCCATGTACAGGTTGGCAACAATAGGAGAAACTGGAGACCCCATAGCACACCCATGTTTCTGCCTATAATATTGCTCCCTATATGTGAAGTAGGTTGACTGCAGGCACAGTTTCAAGAGTTGACACAGTTGTTCTGTGGAAAGCGTGGTCCTGCTGCTCAGAGTGGTGTCTGATTTTAATCTTAAACTGATCACCTCTACTGCATCATCAACAGGAATGCACGTAAAGAGTGATGTGACATCAAAAGAGACCATTGTTTCATCAGTCTCCATGATGACATCCCTCACCTTATCCACAAAGTCCATGGTGTTATGTATGTACCCAGGGGAGGCCACACCTAGTCTGTATGGTTTACCTAAAATCCACAAACAAGGTGTACCTTTAAGACCTATTGTTAGCATGATTAACTCTGTCACTTACAATTTTTCCAAATATCTGGCATCTGTACTCATCCCTTTAGTTGGCAGCTCAGAACACCACATACATAATACATATTTTTTTTTGCTTTGTTTTGCTTTTGTTTTTTAATGTCCAGAGGACCAGATTGAACTTTTTTGGAATCACAACAAGGTGTTTTTACAACTGTGAGCAGCTGATTAACATCTTAAAAGCTCAAATAATATCTCAATTACAGTACCAAATTTCAAAGGAGTTGAAAAGGAGGTGCCGTAGATGCATTCCCGTAATTTCTGCTGGCTGTGCTCGAGTGCCTGACCACTGAGAACCTAGAGATTGCAGGGGACACACCTCGTGACAGCATATGGACCAGGTTCATCCCCCGGCACCTGCAGCTGGCTGTCTGCAGTGACAAGGAGCTCGGTAGGCTGCCGGGAGGAGTGACCATCGCTCTTTGGAGGAGTTCTACTCACCGTTTGGGCGGCCCTGTGGCACAGAGGAACCGAGAGGCCAGCTGAGTCTGGATAGAGGGCTTGAGCAACATATGCAGCCAGTTTCTTCTGATCTGCTCTCGGATGGACCTTTATAAGAGATCCTTCCTGCCTACAACCATCAGTATCTCTTAATTATTTTTTTCATTTACCCTTTATTTATACAGGTAGTCTCATTGAGCCACGAGAACTCATTTTCAATAGAGACCTGTTTAGGGAGCAGATGGGGGTTAAGGGCCTTGCTCAAGGGCCCAGAGTGGGGCAAATGAGGGTGGGGGCAGGCGTGGGTGATTCACCTACCCTACCCACATTTTTTTTTATGTTGTTGGTACCGGGGCTTGAACCAGCGATCTTCCGATCACAGGCCCACCTTCTCTAACCTCTGCGCCACCACTCCCCGACTGAAACGAGGATAACAATTTACAACATTTAATTTTCATTTGGGATTAATAAAGAATATCTGAATTTAATTGATTTTTTTGTGTGTGTGTTTAGAATATCTGATAGCATGAGGCAGACAATCATAAACAAAAGTCAAGTAGGATAGAATATACCAAGAACACCGACATTGTGCTGAGTAGGTGGTCAAGTCAGTGCTCTATAAGTTGACCTTACAACTAACCTCCACACAACAAACACCTGACCAGCCAGTAGTATGGAACCAATTAACTTTACACCATTACAACACAAGAGTTAGTACAAGGCTACTGACACTTAAAACTGGGACAAGCTGTGAACACTGAGGAGTGGTGGGTGTTCTACCAACTAGACTAGTTCCCTCTGTTCATTTGCCACTTTACAGAATATTCCCTTTCTTCTTGTATTAGCACCCAGTTTCTGCCCTCCCTGTCCTCCATGTCTTGCCTCCCTTTTTCCTGACCTCCTTTTGAACGACTATGGTCCTTGCAGCCCTCATGTTGAGTCATTAATAACACTCCGTGCTCTGTTTTTCCTGCCAAACAGAGCAGCGCTTTCCTGTCATCTTGACACAAATTAATTCCCCTTATTTATCTTCTGGCACCAAGGCCGGCAAAAACAAAATAACTGTTTATGGGAAAAAAGGACAAAGAATTATAGATGGTGTGTTGTTGATGACAGGGCCATTTGTTTCTCAAATAAGACTCAAGATAAAGTTCATAACAATCATTTTAATGCCAGAAATCCTTTGTCAGCTTTCTTGCCGTTCTATCAATCTCCATTCAACATTTATTTTTGTCAACAAAAAAATGATTCCATTTGTCAGCAAAAAATTACAGATCTGTGGTTAACAGAATGAAACATTTACAAAATTAATTAAACTGTAAATATTCTGCTCTTGTACAGTTATGACGATGAAGACAGCATAACATTGACAAGTTCAGGGGTGCAGTAGGAACTGTTGTATGCGTCATCCTTTGTGTGATGCTGGAATATTGTCCTAGTGCCTCTGAAGGTTTTTTAGGGTTGAAGCTTTTCTAATGAGCAAAGCCAACTCAAGACTCAAGAATATTTAATGCTCCATTTTGTAAAATATGGGTTACATTTTTGTACAAAAAAAAAGCAAAAACAGTGTTTAAGGGAAGTGATGTTTTGTGATTAAGCCTTGAATAGTTACAACCTTGTATCGTGTCACTGTGTTAAACTGAGGGTTTATAAGGCTACAAACCAGACTAGTCTATAAACCATTATGTGAGATGTTGATTATATGAATCTTCTTCAACACATAGGAGCTAAATCCAGGTTCACTTTTGGTTTAGCTGTCTGAGCATTTGTAAGACCTATGTGACAGTAATTTTTCCATTTGTACTTGTATTCAAAAGTTTACCAAGTTTCTTCATGTTTAACAGCAGAGGAATTGAGCCCTCATTTGAAAGGTGGTGCAAAACACACCACATAACAGAGACAGCGAGTCAGTTTACAAACTGAGGCAAACAGCAATGAATGCTTGTTTCCAGGAAACTCTTGACTACAAGGACTCACAAATCACATCAAGTTCTTCAAAAGATACATTTTAAACTTGTATTTCCTTTCATTTAAATAACAAACCATAACACCCAACCCACTCATTGTGCTCAATAAACTGCAGATCTGTGTGTTAAATGTTGTGGTGTAGCTAACCTAAAAAAAAAAATGGATTAATGACCATGTGAGCCTCTGAAAGGTCCCAAAGGTGTGCACGCAGAGGATTTGTGCTTTTCCCAAACTCAAGATTAAACTTTGTATTGCTTTTTCTATTACTTTTAAACCACTAAACCCCAAAAAATGCTTTGTTAGTCACAAAAAGAACAAAGGAAATAGCTGACAGCCTGTAGCAATAGTTGATTTTAGCTGGAGACCATGTCACCTTAAAGATAGCCTCAAAGGATTTTACTGTAGAATCTCTGAATGTTTGTTGTTTGTTTTTTTTTAATGGCAAAAGCATATCAAAGTGTCAAGTGTGAGACCATGTGCTGAAATTAGGCACAATACAGTCAATCATCTCTCTTTTACCTAACTTATCCTAGTACGCTCCTGTTTCTTGGAATATCTTGCAAAAAGATCTGCAGCTCTCGACCTTGACCTCTCTAAGTGGCTTCAAGCATCTGCTAAGTTCATGGCTAAAACCAATGCAGACATGTTCCTGTTTTAAGTATTCTACCTTACAACCTAGCTGTTTTCGTTTTGTTTAATATTATTTTCTTTAATTTATTTTTCCAAATGTATATGCTATCTTTTATGATTGTCTACTGTTGTCATTGTTGCCTACTGTTGTCATCATTCTTTGTTAAAATCAGGCATCTCTTGTCAATGAGTCTTCGAGACTCAATGAAACTAACCAATTTAAATAAAGGTTGAATGAATGTTCAGCTCATAAACCTGCAAGGACAGTAGCAGCTACAGCATCAATGCTGGTTTTACATGCTCTTACTTTCATTTGTGTATATCCTATTACAGCTGAAATTAACTGATACAAAGTGTTTTTTTGTTTT
The DNA here is from genome assembly GCF_014905685.2 of Nematolebias whitei. Lineage (NCBI taxonomy): Eukaryota > Metazoa > Chordata > Actinopteri > Cyprinodontiformes > Rivulidae > Nematolebias > Nematolebias whitei. The sequence goes on from NC_056498.1 coordinate 52,888,277, forward strand.
TTTTCTTTCTTAGCCCCAAAGCAGGACTGGCATGTCGACCTGCTTTACAGGACTTGGACAGCCAGATAACCAAGAAGGGACACACATACTTAATGATAAAGTTTAGAATAGGTTTATTTACAGGGAAGGGGGTATATTAAATTAAATCTTGATTTTATCCTTGTTTCAGTTATGGAGGATGAGGGAGGAGGTTCCACAAAGAGAGGCGAGTGATAAAGAGCAGGTGAGGCTGAAGAGAGTGAGCAAGCAGCCACGAGCAGAGGATGAAGCTGAATATCCAACCATGAATCCTTTCTAGTGTTGATGGTTCCAACTGAGATAACATCAATCAGAACACAGGAACAATATGCAGTAGTCCTTTGATATGGTAAATGGTAAATGGACTGTACTTATACAGTGCTTTTCTGTCTTCTCAAAATACTCAAAGCGCTTTACACTACAATGTGTGCCATCATCTATCCATTCATATACAGCACTCTACTATATCTCTTCAAAGACTAGCCAGTACTTTAAATCACATTCATACACCAATGGGACACACATCGGAGGCAATGAGGGGTTCAGTGTCTTGCTCAGGGGCACTTCAGCATGTGACTACTGGTGGAATTGAACCCCCAACTGTTGCATTGGAGGACAACTGCTCTCACCACTCAGCCACAGCCGCCACTCGATATTTTGTGGTTTGACTTTTGCGGACTCACTCTTTCACGGGTTTTCAACATAAGATTGTACATGACACATGATTGTCTGACACATCATGTCTGTGGTGACAGACACAGACTGCAGCACATTGTGCGCTCTGCTGAGAAGGTTATCAGCTGTAGCCTCCCATCTATCCATAACCTGTATGTCTCCAGGACTGTGGGGCGAGCAGGTCAGATTACAGCTGACCCTTCTCACCCTGCATCTGAACTCTTTGAACCACTCCCCTCGGGCAGGAGGCTTCGGTCCATTCAGACCAGAACCTCCCGCCATAATAACAGTTTCTTCCCCTCTGCCGTCGAACTCTTGAACATTCATAATCCCGTTAATGGATAACGATGCTTTGGTCATTTTATCACTGCACTACTCCATTTGCACATTTTTTTCTGAATATTGTATTGTATTGGTTGGTGCACATATGTTTTTTTTTATGTTTTATTTGCACCTTTATGCCAAATCAAGTTCCTAGTCTGTGAATCCTGTTCATTGACAATGGCAATAATTATCTGAATCTGAATTGGCTGATGGAAGGCGACCAACCAGAGCATTGTGCTGAAGGTTGGACTAACTATTGGGAGCACAGGGACATTTCCCGGTGGCCTGGCCTACTCAGTGATCACCGAGGGGGACTAAAGGCTCATTTCATGTCACACTTGATTATTTTAAATAAACAATCCATGCTGTTCATGGAGCTCTCTCAGGTACGCATAAGACAGACCCCTCCTTTCTCTTTCCAAGGCTGTATGTCATGTGTCTCTGCTTTGCTGTGACAGACAGCCACAGAAAGAGAAAGGAGGGGGCCGCACAATCGGCATGGATTGATTATTTAAAATAATCTAGCACGACCCAAACTGAGCCTTTAGTCCCCCTCAGCGATCACTGAGTGTGCCTGGCCACTGGGAAATGTCCCAGTGCTCCCATTAGCCAGTCCGTCCCTAGGATTGGCTCAGTAACCATAGCATCAGTCTGTCTGCTCTCTTTCTCTGTACTCATTTAGAGTGTTTAGAGTGTTTAGAACATTGTTAAGAAAATTACAACAGTGTGAGAAGGGTTTATAAAGCCTTAAAATATATATAAATACAAAAATAAATATAACATCCCTACTTCGCAGATTTTCACCTATCGCAGGCATGTCTGGAACGTAACCTCAGTGATAAGTGAGGGACTACTGTACCAGGAAACAACTCATCATGAACCGAAGAATCAAACGAATCACATATTCACCAGTTGAGAGCAAACAGATCACTGCCAAGAGTTGGATCAGCTCTACCTGAATACCCTGGTGGCATTCAACTCTAACAGGTTCCACCTGTGTGGGACCTGCACCCTCTCAGCTCGTCTAGAAAACAAAGGGAACTAAATTTAAAGGGCAAAACACCAAAAACAAAAGCTGAATCCTCACTGGTACTTTTGTGTTTATTTGTGACTTTTTCCTATTCCCCTGCAGAGGCAGATGACTATTTCCTAACACTGTTTATCCTAAAGATCTCTTCTTATTAAATGCAAATTGTTCATTTCACTATTTTGTCACATCATGCATGCTCAAATGTTGATTTGATGCTAGTTTTTTTTTTTCAGGTTAGCATTTTTTTTCTTCAGCAAGACAGAGTTTGATGTTTTTCTTCTTTTTTTTTTCTTCAATTGGAGATGCTTGTGTTATGCATTTACACAGATTTAATTATTTAAATTGCCATAATGAGCGTTTCATCGTGCATCGTGACCCTTAAAATACAACATCAATGGCAGCCATTCTGTTTTGAAGTTCCCAGAAACATCATCTCCACAGCATTCCTAGTTGCAGATTAGTTGTGGCATGATGCTCAATATGGACTCCATGGCCCTCGGTGTACTGTATATATATGTAGGTCCCACAGCAGCAGGAGCTCCAGCATCTTTTCAGTCAGGTCTAAGCTACTTTGCTTCGACTGACAGTGAGGAATGGATTTAATAGCCAGAGAACAGCTTGTCAGCAGTTTGAAAAACTAGAGTGTTAGGAGACTTTTTTCCCCCTAAACTCATCTCTGCATCCCTTGGGTTTTATTTTAAAGACTACCAAATGCCAATGAGAACAAGTATAAAATGTTTATTGTCCATTCGTATTATGATTTGGAGGATTATACAGAAAACATAATAATTTGATAAAAATTCTGTGCAGAAGGTTTTCATGTATAATGACAGGTGTAAGAAAACAAAGCTACTCTTCAGTTCTCTTACAGTTGCCTTTGTTTCGTGTCACTACAAATTACCCTGCAGTTTCAAATGTGTACAATGACTCACTGAGGTAAATTTGATTATATTTAGAGCTGATAAAATGACAGTGACACTGCATTGCCAACATTCCCAGCCAAACACATTGTACCTCTATAATAAGACTGGAGTTTTAGTGCAATCTAGTCACTCCTCTCACACAAACCCAGGGAATCAAAAGAAAAGATGACTCAGAGGAGCAAAACATTCTGCCTTCTAACGAGAGCACTTTACTTTCCAGTTTTCAATTGAGGCAAAACCACCATACGCAATGTAATATGTTTTATTTCTTTACCCCTTTCCAGGGAGTGATTTCAATATTAATTTGTCTCTTGGAACACTTTAGGTTCAAGCCTTGCTATACCTGCATGCACAGAGGTTTAGACATCATCTGGACTGGAGGCAAAGCGTTATCAGTGTGTTAGCGGAAGCTGCTCTGTCTGTGTTTACACACTACATTCTCCGATGTAGTAATAAATTGTAGGTCACCCATGTTTTCTAAGCCCTTAGAGCCAAACACACAATCACTCAAGTTGCACACATAAAAATAGACCCGGAGCACTGAAATACGCTTTATGTCACGCTTATAGACAAATAGGTAAGAGTAAATTACCTCATGTGTGCAGTCACATAGATTCAAAGAGAAACGTGTTCTGCGCTGTCACAAGACATGAATCAATATCGCTTCATGGATGTCATGGGGGAAAACAAAACCTGAGGAGACTTGCATCATTTTCATCACAGATTTTGAACAAAAACCTTGTACCCTTGTTGTGTTCTCCCACCAGAACTGCTTCAAAATGAAGCAGTGTGAGCAAGATAGGTGTGTGGTTCTCACAGCTGTAATTGTACAAAGCTCTATCTAGCTGCCATCCCTACAGGGGAACAGTAGGCAGCTCAGGGGAGTGCTGTTATATTTCACACTTAATGATGTGCAAGGCATCCTTAGTTCTTAGCTACAGGCCTATTCTAGTCACTGATGCAGGCTCTAAATTATACTTTAACAGCAAATCTATCTCATGTACTGTTAAATGTTACAAGCATTGTTTCTTTACAGACACTGTGATTGAAAATGATGGACAAGATTGCAATTCATGGGCAGAGCATTAAATATGTTAACACACACTGTCTGAATGTGTAAGCCAGTGATCATTTGACTAAATGGAAACTGCAATTTATAAAAGTAGAAAGAAAAGTCACCCATAAAATTGTAAATGCAAGTATTTACATTTAAACATCTAGGTATAATCATAGGCAGACACAACCCTGGGTATGGGTCCTAATAAAGTGCTTGCATGTGTGTAACTTTTGCAATAAAATTACCATTTTGAAGAAAATGCACCTATGATAGCATGGAAATTATTGTAATTTGCTTGATTTCATATATTTTCAAAATATTTGTGGAAGTATATAATCCCATGTAAGGAAAATAGGCTATAGTCAGTGTTGCAACGTTCCTATTTTTGGAGATGCCTAATGAAATTGTTCTCCATTTCCATTTTTAGGCAAAATAAAATTGGTATTCATAAATGAAGGGCACCTTACTGTAAATCTTTTTTTTTTTTAGAGAAACAACAAATATATTGCCCCCCCCCCACAATTTTAACAAATTAATAATTTTAGCAAATACAAAAGCCGTCATTCATTTGATGCAATCAGTTGGCTTTCTTTGATTGATAACTTTTGCTAGGTGGCATTATACAGTATAATGCATGTGAATGGTTTTTGTACAGTGCCCTGAGAAGACTTTTATCATAACTTGGTGTTATTTCAATAAACTGAATTGAATTATGTCTTTATATATATATA
>NC_056498.1:52893134-52894610 GCF_014905685.2 Nematolebias whitei
AGCTTCACATTTGAAAATGCCCTGTCATAAACAAATAAATTAAATAGATAGTTTAATCATAATAGTCACTCTTAGTCTTGATAAGCATCCAAATTCAAACCATATTTCAAGATTTGGTGACTGGGCACTATGTGCATCCCATGTACAAGCAATTATAGTCATGCTATGATTAATATTTATTTTTTGTTTATTATTAAAATAATGTGACAACTTGATTTCAATCAACAATTGTTTACACACAATATCGATACTTCAATTACAAGAATATTGCTTTGCAGTAAAACTAAACCAGAGTATACAATGTCTTTTAGCAGAGCATTTATTGCTATTTTTCTATATATTAGACGTTATTTTGAGCATTGCTGATTAATTTTCTGAATGATGTGACCATTATCAAATCAAAAGTGTAATTACCCACCCATTGTAGTCTGATACTATTTTGTGTTAAAGTGGGCCTGTGCATTTTTAATTAACAAATAAATATATATATATATATATATATATATATATATATATATATATATATAAATGTGCTGTGAAGCCATATTCTGGTTGCTATTGAGCACTATAAACTTCCAACCAATGCCAAATTCCCTTTCTAACAGAACTAAATGATAAAGATTTCAAACATAATACAACAAATATGATAAACACTATATAATTTGATGCACTCACATCAAATTAAGTTTTTGTAAACAAAATCAGTACTCCAGACTGTTTTGTGGAATAATGTAATTTGAATCATTAGCTCTGCCTTGTTTCTGATTAGAATCAGTAGACAAATATGTTACGTGTAAGTTTTTTTTTACTTGTCAGGGAAAAATTAAAAGCTAAACATGTTGCCATCTAGAGTTCAGGTTACAGACTCTTTCTCTCATGAATATATGTTTCATTCCCACAAGCGCAGACGTTTAAAGGCTAAGCATGAGTACATTCTAGCTGTGAACAAAAATTAAAATTAATCACCCAGGCTGCCTTCATTCAGGCAGCCACTTTAATTCCTGGGTGCTATGCCATAGTAGCACTTTCACAAGAACGGTGACATTTTGACAGCTCCCCGGTGACCTTCACCACAGCTATGAGACTGGGAATTATGGTCTCAGCAAGTCCACCTGAGAGCAATACTGTATATTTATTCCATATAGTGTCATTGCTCAAAGCTTGGAGAGTGTATCAAACACTAATATGGATTAAACGTCCACTTTTTTTTTTTTTGACAAATAGAAATTTGGGAACACGACAAATGCAAGTTTGGGAACACTCAGCATTGTTGTGAAAACAACAGTTAGGTGTACTGACAAACTTAAGATAGACATGATTATAATTCAGTCTTATTTATTTATCGATTTCTGCAAAAAATAAAATAAATAAAAAAGGACATTAAACATCACAAAATTGGGGTAAATAATTTTGAAAGATTAACACAACTTTCAATAACAATTGACTGTATTGTGTTAAATTATTAAAACCCAACTA
>NC_056498.1:52909610-52936386 GCF_014905685.2 Nematolebias whitei
ATACACTTCTCCACTCTGCACTGTGAACAGCTGACCAGCTGCATCAGGAATTTTATCCTGTAGTATATATGGGCTGAACAAAGGTGCAGGAGGAAGTTTTTTTTCTGCATCCCTGGGCTACACAAATGTGCAGCAAGTGCTAAATAATTTTAAATAATGTATTCTAAATAAAAATCCCATGCCGATCATGCGGCTCATCCATCAATCAGTCAATTGTTTGTCATGCCCAATCTTGTTTTGAAAAACCACAACAGAGCGAGTCCACGATAAACGAACCGCAATGTAGCGAGGGACTACTGTTTATCTGTGTGTGTATGGGAAGAGGAGACACCAATAAGTTTTATAGTAACATTAAATGACAGATGACAGTTGAGAGAAGATTGATGGTTACAGATATGTGCAAATATAAAAAAGGGAATGGAAGTCTGACTTGTGGAGTGGAAATTAAAAAAAAAATCCACCCCTGCTCTGCTGCACCATGATAATATCCACACAAATGAAAGGATGTCAGTAGAATGGACAAAGCATCTGTGCAGATGCTCTCAACATGCATTACAGAAGTGAGTTTGGATGAGGATTAGCTTAAAAAGTCAGGAAGCTCTTTCCCACAACCATATATTACATCCAAACTGCGTTAATGCAATTCTCCCTTTACTTGAACCTCCACCGCAAGTAAGTACCGTAAATGTGAATAATTAAAAAATAAAGAACTTATGGAAAGAAATGACATGGCTTGTCAACAGAGTACAGACTCAAGAGACTGATGAGCCTGAATAAAGTGAAAAATAAAGACTGACAGTCAAGAAGATAAGAGAAACAACAGCAGCCCATATCGGAAGCTTCAAGCCTGCACAGGTTAGTGACACACACATTTCTAAGCACAACGGGAGCAGAAGGATCAATGGAGGAATGACAGGAAAAGGAACAGAGCCCATACCTTGGTCGCCCATCATCAGGTGTGCCAGACCTTAAAGGAAAACAAGAGCACAGTCAGCAGAGAACAAGGGATCATGGGAAACTGTGTCACACTGACATGCAGGCATCTCCTTCAAAGTAGATGTCTGTGTTATGTAAGGGGTGTCGGGATACGGGAAAAGTGGGAAAGAGATCAACAGGAGGACGCACAAACAGGGTTATCAGGATGAGCATTGAATCAACCAAAGCAGGTTGCAATGCGTCATCAGCAACTTACTACACAACAGTCAGAAACTTAATTGACGTTTCGTCTCCGTACCAGAAGGGGTTCAAAGAGTTCTTGCTAAAAACAAGTTATTTGATGGTTTTGTTCCTTTTTGTTAATAGAAAAATAAACAATGACTTTTAGGTGCAGAACATCACTGCGTTTATTGGTTAGTGGTTCTTTTCGATTTATTATTTTAAGTTGAAATTAAATAATTATCTATATTTTTTTTTAGAAAATATTGATGCTAGAAATGTTATTGAGTATTACTAGCGGTGCAGATTTTTGTAATTCTTGTCTGTCATTGACCTTATGCTTAATATTAAAAGGTAATTAGAGTGAGTGTACAGGGATATTTATGCAAGAAAAGTGAATATGAATATGATCATACTCCTCTACGAGTCTGTTATAGAGAGATAGCATATCATGGTGTCATATAAAATCCATTTTAATGTTTAAATAGATACTTTGGCTATAATATTTAGGACGCAAATTTTTTTAAAAATGAGAAATAAATGTGGCAAAATCACAAAAATATAGCATACATCTAATAAATCACACTTACCAGTCCAGTTATGCGAGTACCGTCACCAGTAAAAAATACATTTGTTTGAAAGGCCTTGGCCATAAGAACATTAGATGGAGTAAGAATGGATGATGGAAATACCCACCTTCAGTGTTGTTGTCTTCTGGATGCACAGACAGGCAAAGAGAGAGAAAGGAAGATATTCATTAAGCAGCATGCAGACTAGTACAGGCCATTGCATGTTGTCACCATGCAAGGCATTAAACATCACATGCAAGTGATCTACTGCAAGCCCTGCTTAGGAAAAACTGGCCTGTCCCATATTGTAACCCCACCTCTTATTTGGTAAAAACCTGACCCTGAATAGATGACAGGTTTGACGTTGTTGCACTATTTTGGTCTCAAAACTGTCATTATAGATCAGAAGGCATCAGAAGTTGAGAAAATAAACAACTCAGCATATTAAAGATGATTTCTCCTGCTCTGTTTGGCTCATTTAAACTTGATTGACACTACAAATGTTTGCCTCAACATGCTCAATAAATGATATGTACATATTTATTTCACTTTGATTCAAATCTGCTCTCCGTGATGAAATCCACTACTTGGAAATTTTACCAAAACTAAAATAATTGGTTGTAAAAAGCAAAGCCTCAAATGTTTCAGAACAGAAAGATTTGGACACAGTGACAAATCCTGACATCAGTATTTTGGTAACGGATAAAGAGATTGCCTGCCAAATGAAATTGCCCCTAACATTAATTTTGGAAGTAAATGTTCATTTTGTGGAAGTGAGATTCATTTTGATAAAAGAATCTGCTGCGTTTTGGTAAAGCAACAGCAAATATGTGAAGTAATTATCCTGCTACCTGTGGGCATTGTTTTAATGGTTTAACAAAATGATGAGGCTGGAAACATGTAAAATAATTCAGTGAGAGCATATAAGAGTACCCTGTCTAAATAAAGAAAATGAGTCAGTCAGCAACTCTTTTTATTAGTTGGAGCCTACATGTTGAAACTGCAACATATAATGAATGGTACAAAATATGACGACAAAAAAGGTGATTTTTTTTTATTTTTTTAAACAATGAACAGAATAGCATCATGAATGCACAAGCATGCAATGTCCAGTTTATAATAAACACAGACAAAGTAACTGTGTCATCACTAACACCATGCAACCAGACTGGGATGAAAGCACAGTTTTCACTACAAAACGAATCCCTACCTCTTCAAAAATTGTTTATGCACAGATTTAAATGATTTTATTGTCGACTCAAAACTTACCATGACCACTGGTTCCCTTTCCAAATCAAACAACATGCACAAAACAATTCAAACCACCACTATTTCAGAAAAACAAAACAAAAAAAAAAACAGATATGTACGCAGTATTTTGGTAGGATTCAGTTCTCTATATATGACTTCCAATGGGGTTTCTGAATTTAAAATATTTCTCAGTATGCATGACAAACACAGTGGTACCTCATTTATTTAAGCCCCCAAAAGAAATGTGTGGTTTAATATATGCATTTGATGTATAAAAGTTACATAAAAACAATGTAATTTGTGCAATAGGGGAGTCCATTTTGTTGCAACACAGGGCTGCTAGATTTAAATTGTAAAAGAGCACAAAAACATGCATGTGGGTTGCAAATATATTTTTTTGCGATATAAAGCACTCTGATTTTAAACAAACAAACAAACAAATAAAACAATATGTTATAACAGCCTTGCAAAAAAAATAAACTAAAGTACATAAATTAAAAAAAAAACAAACAAACATGGAACTATGAGTTGCAAATGAACAAATGAGGAAGATGGGATTAAAAAAAAAGGCATCTACTAATATCAAAACCCTATTTTTTTATTACAATCATTGATTTTTTTTTAACCATTAATGTTATTGTATTAATGTAAGCCATTAGCTATTTAACCTGATAAGCATTTTTTTTTTTTTCCCCAAATTGAGGTTGTTCAAAAAGTCATGGTGAGATATTAACTGTTCATAATCTTTCCAGAAAAGATCTGAAATATAATTTAAGGTAGCATGCAATAAATTGTGAAGTGATTCCCTTCCTCTCAGCAGATTAAAACATAATTTAGAAGAACAACCACTAATTATTCCTTATATTTGATTCTTTCATAGTCGTCAGATTTATTTATATAGCACTTTGAAAACAGAAACTGTTACCAAAGTGCATAGACATGCACCGTATTATTTAAGAAATTCCAATCCATGCATAAAATCCTCTCAGTATTTCAAGTCTAAAATGGAAAAAAAACAGCTGATTTACGTACAATTCATCAAAGCACAGGGACAAAAACGCTACTCTGTGAATGTGATTTGGTCAAGGAGTCCACTACAAACAATTTTAATGAACCGTGTTCACCTGCGTAGAGATATCTCCTGAACTGATCTGTATCCAAACTTCAGAGGGCTACATGGAATAAAGTTTTATTTGGTTGCTTTCCAATGAAAGGATGCTTCTCTTTAACAGCAGTATCACCTACCAGGAACAATTAAAACAACCCCCATCCACACATACACACGTACGTCGTTCACAAATATACCCAGCTGGTTAGGGTCTAATCCGGAGTTGTAAATCCATTTAATCCCTTTGACAAAGCGATCCCAGTGCTATTGTGCTGGTAACACTACACCAAAATACACTCGACTGTGTATCAGACAATCTGCATCTCTGATAAGTCTTGTATCGTCATGTTTTGCACACTGGCTCAAGGAATACAATGACATTGACGTTGAAGTTGATGCCTCACTTAATGAAACATCTGGTGTGTGAAAGCCGAAAGAAAATACATAGCTGAAAAAGAAATAAATCTACAAATTGAGTTACTTTACGCTGTGTCTCATGCAGACCTACACAATCTTGACTCCGTGACTGTGAACTCAAAATTGTGACAACGGTTTAAAGCCAGTGTGACACAGCAGACCAAAAAAAAAAAAAAAAGTAGCCATTGTGAGTCCACTCCTGAACGTCACATAAGCCACACTCAGCCAGCTGGATAAAATGCCAAGCAAGGCACACACTCACACACACACTCAAATGGCTGTCTCACAGCTGGCTGAAGAGACATGGCAAGAGCGAGGGGGAAGTCCAGTTGACATTTCACATAAAGGAGCGTGCGTCACATTCACTAGACACCACATCCAGCTATGGATATAATTCTCTTTTCTCTGCCATTTGACAATATTAGAAGATCCTGTCTGCTTGTATCAACCTTTCACTGTCTAGTATTATGGTCGTCAGGCCTACTGTGATTTATATTTCTTATATGTGGTACAATTTACCTGTTAGGAAGGCTTGCCTGCTAATAGCAAACATACAATAACACAATACAGCCTTTGAAATTATAGCCTCTTCTAATTCAGAGCTTTTGAGTCACAGATAATGTAAATATGCATGTTGTACAGATATGTGCTTAAAATAACATTGATTTATTTATCTTATTAACATATTTTTCGCTGTATAAGTTGCACCTTTTTACATCCTTTTGCAAGTCCTGTGACTTAAACACCGAATCGACTAGTAAACTTTTTTACCCCATATTTATAAACCATTTTTTGTCCGAGATCTGACAATTTCATTCATTCTGTTATGGAAAATATTGAACACTACTATTTTCAGCCATTAGAGGGCCCTCGAGCAAAATGGAAAGCCAAGTGTCTCATTAATAAGTAAAAATGGCTGTCAATGAGACGCATGGGTTGCCACAGTGATCCACCTTGATTTTGCTCCCAGACTTCTGGAGCAGATATCAAATCAGCTGCATTTTATATTTAAGTGTTAATCTTGTTAAATTATTGTTAAAGTCCTCCCGTGCGCGCACCCGTGGCCGCCATTTGGCAGCCAATCTATTTTTTGCACAACACCGACCCACATTTCTGGGTGGTCAGCGGTGATGTATAATAGATATGATTTGTACAGCAAAGCAATTTATTTATGTTTTTTTTTACTTTATTTGATATTTTTGGAATGATGCGACTTATACGGCGGTGCGACGCGTACGTCGGCACGAACGATACATACAAATACAAACAAGCTAATAACCTCCACGCCCTTTCTAGCATTTATTCAGGCTGCTATCAGACATAATTATGCACATAATCACACTTAAATGTTACGGACTATACCAGAAAAGGTAAATAATAATTAAATTATATATTATATGCTGAAAATATGGAAAATAGTTCAGCAGTTATTGTTTTCTTTTTGTGATGTTTATTTTTATTCACAATGCATGCACACTTAAAGTCAGTTTTATGGCAGGTTCTTCCGACTCAAAGCTTTATATATATTTGGTGCGACGCAGAGTCACAATAAAAATGGCATAATTACAAGTAAAACATATTAAATATATTATCTGCATAATTAAAGAGTCAACTGTGTTGTTTGTGATGCATTATAAAACAACAAAGGTATATTAATGAAAAAAGACCACATTGATTTTGCATACGTCAAACTGTACCTTCTGCACGGCACGTGGCTTTCAAAATATAGGTCAGATGCACTTTTTTAATTATCTCGAATTCTTAAAATATATATATTAACACTTTTTATGAATATAGACAAAATAAACCATTGTTTAAAACTATTAAACTGAACAAAGATCTTCCCAGCAACTTTTTACATTATATTTTTCACCTCTAAATAACCCTGTCCATTTTCATTCCAGCATTTTTAAATTATATTAGGTTGTAACCATAGGATCAAATCTTAAAAATACTTTGTTTTGCACAAACACTAGTATTATGCAGATATGTCACTCTCAGGATATGCATTGCAAATGACTTTCAGCTACTACCACATGAGATTTTAGCTTAATGTCTGTATTTGTTTTGGCTAACGTTGATTAGCTATGGTGACTACCTTGAATTGAATTTACTCCAAAAAAATAATATGTTGCCGAAGCACATCCAAAAACTACTTAATGACGTTTGTTTTCATTAAAATCTATTGCGATTCATTAAATATGTTGCTAACACAAAAACAGGATTGACTTAATCAATTGTATCCAAGCTTTGCTCAAAGATCACACGCAACAAGGATGCATATGTGTTATGAATAGAACGCCAAATTATATAATAATATCTGGAAAACTGATTTGGTTAAAGCATGTGCTGTTTTCTACAGTTAGTTGGCCACAGCAGCCATCTTGACTCTAAAACTTAATCAGCTCTAGAGGTATAATCAGTGGTTATTTCATGAAAATTTTAATAAAATCCACTCTTTTAATGGTGATTTTGATCATAACTGACAAAGTTTTAAAAAGAGATCTTGTACAAGCTGCTAGCTATCTAAATATTTGTTGGGGACCAGTCTCAGATATGACCACGCTAAATCTTTATTCAGTAATTAAAGTCTTTATTTTTTTATTAATATACCAGCCATCTTGAATAGAACTGACTTCAAAAGTCAACTTCAGTTATAAATCCAAATACAATGATTACTTTGAGAAATCCAATAAACTTAGTAAAATATCTAATGAAATGAGCTACAAACAGAAATACGTATATTGTACAAATTACATGGGTACAATCGTTGTTACCCGTCTTTGTCCTATTGATGGATTATATGTGCACAGTGTATCTCATACAAACCACATTTTACTGTTGATCAAGTGTCAATTTACCAGTACAGAATAAAAATATTGAATCTGATCTATTAAAGCTGCTACACTCAAACTCTTGATTTTTAAACAAACTAAAACATAAGTAAAACATTAATACATATTGCCTTCATTTTTATTGTGAAAAATTGAAGGCAAATTAATTTATGCAATAAAGCTTTTTTTTCTTAAAATTTTTACACAACATCTTGACTTTCATTATCACTCCCTTCTGTAGCAGAATGTGTATTCTTAAATGGCTTCTTACACAGGCCCATTAGAAGAAAATGTAAAAGCACTGCAGAAATATCAGAGCTTGCAAGTATTGATTGGTTGTTGAATTACAATTTGAACCAAATCAAGAGTAATGAGTGTAAGTGAGGGCTCATCTTTTTGTATCACTGTCTATACTTAATGCATCTGTCTAACAGAGGAGTGTTAGTGGCGTTGCACAGCTTACCATTGCTCCATTACCCTCCTCAAGCAACAATAATGGTGAAGAGGGAGGAAGCGGGCAGAGTGACCAGCCACTCTGATTAAAACTGGTAGCTACCACAGCTGTGGATAATTATACTCCAGCTAATTTCCACTCTACATACAATTATTTAGTCAATGGTGCTGCATTTATACTTTCAAAGCTATTTTATCCACATGTAAGCTTTTTTTTTTTGTAAATCAACCCACTGGAACTGAACTAACCAAACTGAAAAGTGTCCAATAGGCTAACTCTTGGGAAAAAGATGTGTCTACATATCAATACATTACAGACAAAATAAAAACTCAGAACAACTAAAAACAATACAATGGTGCTTGAAAATTTGTGAACCTGTTAGAATTGTCTACATTTCTGCATAGTTATGACCTAAAACATCATCAGATTTACACACAAGTCCTAAAAGTAGATAAAGAAAATGCAGTTAAACAAATTAGAAAAAAAAAAAAACACTTGGTCATTGAGAAAAATGATCCAATGTTACATATTTGTGGGTGGAAAAAGTATGTGAAACTCTTGGATTAGCAGTTAATTTGAAGGTGAAATCAGAGTCAGGTGTTTTCAATCGGTGGAATGATGATCAGGTGAGAGGACATCCTGACTGATTTAAAGAGCAGGGGTTTATCAAAGTCTGCTCTTTACAACATGTTTGTGGAAGTGTATAATGGCACAAATGTAAGTGATTCTTGAGGACATCAGAAAAAGAGTTGTTGATGCTCATCAGACTGGAAAAGGTTACAAGACCATCTCTAACGTGTTTGGACTCCACCAATCCACAGTCAGACAGAGTGTGTACAAATGGAGGACATTCAAGGCCATTGTTACCCTCCCCAGGAGTGGTGGACCAACAAAGATCACTCCAAGAGCAAGGCATGGAATAGTCAGCAAGGTCACACAGGCCCCCATGGTAACTTCTAAGCAACTGAAGGCCTCTCTCATGTTGGCTAATATCAATGTCCATCAGGAGAACACTGAACAACAGTGGTATCATGGCAGGGTTCAAGGAGGAAGCCACTGCTCTCCAAAAAGAACATCGCTGCTTGTCTGCAGTTTGCTACAGATCGTGTGGACAAACTAGAAGACTAATGGAAGAATGTTTTGTGGATGGATGAGACCAAAGTAGAACTTGTTGGTTTAAATTAAACATGTTTTGTTTGGAGAAAGGGAAACTCTGCATTCCTGCATAAGAACCTTATCCCATCTGTGAAACACGGTGGCGGTAGTATCATGGTTTCAGCCCGTTTTGCTGCATCTGGGCCAGGACGGTTTGCCATCATTTATGGAACAATGAATTCTGAATTATATAAGAGGGTTCTGAAGGAAAATGTCAGGACGTCTGTCCATGAACTGAATCTCAAGAGAAGGTGGGTCATGCAGCAAGACAATGACCCTAAGCTCACAAGTGGTTCTACCAAAGAATGGTTAAAGAATAAAGTGCATGTTTTGGAATGGCCAAGTCAAAGTCCTGACCTTAATCCAATCTAAATGTTGTGGAAGGACCTGAAGTGAGAAGTTAATGTGAGGAAACCACCAACATCCCAAAGTTGAAGATGTTCTGTACAAAGGAATGGGCTCAAATTCCTCCAAGTC
The DNA here is from genome assembly GCF_014905685.2 of Nematolebias whitei. Classification (NCBI taxonomy): domain Eukaryota; kingdom Metazoa; phylum Chordata; class Actinopteri; order Cyprinodontiformes; family Rivulidae; genus Nematolebias; species Nematolebias whitei. Next base: position 52,919,031 of record NC_056498.1, read on the forward strand.
AGTGTGCAGGACTGATCAACAGTTTCCAGAAATGTTTAGTTGTAGGTATTGCTGCATGGGGGGGGGGGGGGGTCACGCCAGATATTGAAAGCATAGGTTCACATACTTTTGCCACTCAAATATGTAATATTGGATCATTTTCCTCAATCAATAAATGACCAAGTATAATATTTTTGTCTCATTTGTTTAACTGTGTTCTCTTTATCTTCTTTTGGGATGTGTGAAAATCTGATGATGTTTAGGTCATATTTAGGCAGAGATGTGGAAAATTCTAACGGGTTCACAAACTTTCAAGCACCACTGTATAATGTGGCCTCTGAGGGCTGATAAGATTACTTTCTGACATTGTTATTTTTCCAGATGTTGGGTATATTAAACAACTATGATTTAATAAGTGAACAGGTTTAGACAGACTTCTGAATATATATATATATATATATATATATATATATATATATATATATATATAGAGAGAGAGAGAGAGAGAGAGAGAGAGAGAGAGAGAGAGAGAGAGATATGTATACATGATTTATTGTATTTGAGATACTATTAAATGGTAAAGCAGCAGCTGTAGCCTTTTCTTCAATGCTTACTTATTAGAGTCGTAGCCAGATGGTAAAAACAGCAATCTCCAAAATTACATCACCTTTTTCAAGTGAGCTAATAAACATTTTAATAGATTGATGTAAAATATACTACATTTCCTATATAAAGTAAACTGAAGCTCTCACACTTACAAATTAAATGGAAAGCTCACAATTCTATTTTAATTTTACTAAACCAGTGTCAGCATTTGTGAGTTATTTGCACCATTATAATTATTTTGAGAATCTCATGACAGATGTTGTGTGGACATTGTTTTCCAATCCAGGTTCCCTCAAAGAAACAGACCTGTTATAAAGGATTGCAAGAGCAGATGCACTCCCCCTTTTTTTTTACATCTTATGATTTGGAATGATCCAGGATAATCAGAGCAGCTTATACAGAGGTTCTAATAACCTTAATCCCAGGATTGACGATATCTAGGATAGTATTACCAATGTAAAGTCAATCTTTTTTCATTAAGCAGTAATATTAGAAGCAGAAGAAAGCATTACATAAATCAGTACACGCTGCAAGTTTGTAAGTATTGGCTCAGCACATTTGAAACTTGCTATAGGGTTTTAGGTGGAAGCTATTTTCTTAATGTAAATAAATGTGCAGAGCAGTTGCTTAAGAAAACTCGATGCCACATCTCCCACTGCTGACGTGCGACAAATCCCTATCTGAAGAGTGCCTCTTCAGCTTAAGTAAAAAAAGCAACATTAATAAAGTACACGTGAGCATTAAATGCAGCTAAGCTCTGAATACTGTTAACATTAATCCACTTCAACATCCATCATGAATAAAAAGTAAATAAGTTCCAACTAAAGTAGACAATCCTTCGGGTTTTATAGGAGCTAATGTCTGACTTAATGGTACTTTAAACTTCATTAAGAGCAAAGCTTATAACATTTTGTTTTTTTAGTATGAAGAATACCAACTTATTACCCCACAAAATGACAAAGCGGGTTATTTGTGCAACCTTTACACAATAATAAAATCACAATGTCAGTCATACAATTTATGTACTTGCCGCCGTATACATCGCATCAGTCCAAAAATGTCTAATAAAGTGGAAAAAACATAAATATGTTGCTTTGCCATATAGGTTGCATCTATTATGCATCACCAGTAGAAACTACTACCGTACTATACTACATATAGTACATATTATTAGTACTATAGTACATCTACTACAGTAGAAACTAATGGGGATCCTTAAACAAACAAGCCACTGACGCGTCGTGTTTGTTACGCGTCACCGCTGACCACACGGAAACGTGGGCTGGTGTTGTGCCAAAAAATCGATTGGCTCCCAAATGGCGACCGCGGGAGCATGCACAGGAAGACTTTAACAATAATTTTACAAGATTAACACTTAAAAACAATTGTTTGTTTGCTCGACATTATAGCAAAGGTAGGTCTCAGTTGAACTTTTCCTTAAAAAATGCATTATATTGGTCAAATAAGCTGCATTTCAAAAATCAATTTGCAGACGTGTGAGCGCGCAGAGGGAGGACTCGCTGTGCATTTTGTAGAAATTTTACAAGATTAACACCTATAAACAATTATTTGTTTGCTTGACATTATAGCAAAGGTGTGTCTCAGTTTAACTTTTCCTTAATAAATGCACTTAAATGGTCAAATCAGCTGCATTTTGCCGCGTCGCCCAGGTGAAATGCAGCTGATTTGACGTTTGCTCCAGGAGTTCTGGAGCGAGACGAAGATGGCTTTCTAAGGCAAGCTAAGTGTCTCATTAATAGCCACTTTTACCTATTAATGAGAGACTTGGCTTGCCATATTGGTTGAGCGCCCTCTAGCGACTGAAAATGGTAGTGCTTGCTGTTTTCCATGCCAGAATGAATGAAATTGTCAGATCTCAGCCAAAAATTGGGTTATAAATATGGGGGGGGGGGTATTAGTCGCTTCAGTGTATGTCCTATGCAAAAGGGTGCAACATATACAGTGAAAAATATGGTACTCTGGAAGATTATTCTTTTAGTGCAGTTATCCCCATTATGACTTCAAGGCCTCATGCTTGTCAACATTTGACTTTTTAAATATTTGAGACAACTCTCATGAGCTTCAGGCTCAACCAGCAGCATCAAAGTGACCCATGTTTCAAGTAAACGCATGTTCTTCCAGGAAATCAAAGCTTTTTTCAGCTTAATTTTATATTTGTTTACAGCAGACCAAACCACACACTAATTGTCCCAACTAAAAACTAGTTTTATGCTAACTAAACAGAAAGATGTAAGGACGTCATTTCTCTCTGACCATGATAAAAGAACTGTTCAAGGTCAGATTTTTATCAGATCCTTGCAGTGATTGAGATTTAACATTTAATTGCTGAATAAAAAATGGTACCATCTAATTTAAAATTGAATGTTTATGTGTGTGTGAGCACAGTGTGGATATTCAGGTGTGTTTTATTTGTGCTATGCATGGGACAGATCCCGTTAGAGGAGTTCGGTGTCAATGAATTTCACAAACACCCTTTGACAGTCAGGAGCAAACATATTTAAACAAGGCAAAAAAAAAAAAAAAATCCTCCATGAAAATCCCTCTAATCTTTTGATCCTAATATCTGTCTTTGGACTCAGAGACAGCAGTGTACTATTAATCTGCTTTTGTCTGAGTGAAGCTGCTGGAGGCCTGTGAACAGAATGACACGTTGGGAGATGCGGTCCAGTCACATGGTTTGTGACACGATGACAGACATGCTTGAAAGAGAGCCATCGTTCACATTAAAAATTCATTTTCTCACACACTATATCTCACAGCAGTTTAATTCATATGAGAATAAGGGGAATGCTCTTGAATACTGAATAGTTAAATCAAGTATTCACATGAAGCCATACTTATAAATCAACTCAAATCTTGAGGAGCACTTGGAGTGTGCCACGCTCTGCTGAGGCTAGTGCCTCATCTCGCAATTTTAAAGAAAGTGATCGTGATCAGCAATGAATTTTACTGTATGTCTTTTTATCGTCGTTCCTTGCCTTGGCAGAGAAATTACAGCACATATTTATTTTTTAATTAAGTTCCTATTGAATAAATGTGTTTATTTATATTTACATATAAATTAAATGATTATATATAATTAATAAACATATTGAAGTACTCCCTGAGAGATTTAAGGACTGTTGATCCTACTATGGAGCAGTAAGCAAGAACGTGTTTGCTTTTAATGTTGAAATAAGTGCAAAATATGTTTTTCATGGGCTTCACAGACTCAATTAGACTTTTTTTTCTGGTTGTTAATGTGTCATAAATACACATAAATACATATTTTTGGAAAAGAAGAACAAATGTTTAATAGGAATAAATTATGCAGTTTTAAAGAACAATGTGACTCTGCAAGAAGAGAAAAACAATGGACCTCAAATTTAAAACACATCTGCATTTGGATTGTTTAAGCATCTAGTTGAGACTTAAGACTTAAGACTTTCCTTTTTTTTCTAAATCCTATAGTTAGGGTCGGCTTCGGTTTCCTGAGCTCTCCCTTAGTTATGCTGCTATAGGCTTAGACTGCTGGAGGACAAACTGACCACACTTTTCTCTCTGCTACTGTCTTTACTTACTCTGCTCAACCTATTTTGTATTTGTAATACATTTTTATATCCTTGACGTGTGTTTTTTGTCTTTCAGATACACCTGGACCTTCCATTCTGTGTTCGTCTGTCTCTCCTTCCTGTTCCTCTCAACCAGCCGGTCAAAGCAGATGGCCGCTTGTCCTGAGCCTGGTTCTGCTGGAGGTTTCTTCCTTTTAAAAGGGAGTTTTTCCTTTCCACTGTCGCCACTGTGCTTGCTCAGGATGGGAGACTGCAACGAAGCCAAGATTCAACTTGTCTGCTGGCCTCCTTAGATAGAGAACTTTACTAATAGTCTTTTTTATGTATGTGAATGTTCCTGTAAAGTGCCCTGAGATAACTTTGTTGTGATTTGGCGCCATATAAATAAACTGAATTGAATTGAATTGAAATAGTTGTTTAATCTTAGATGCATATAGTTGTTTGCTTTAAATACTCATTAGGTGTTTTATATCTGTGATTCTTATTTACTGGCTTTTGAATTGTAACATATATTAATATATATGTGGATGATTTTCTAAAAAAAATAAAAGTACTTTTCTTTTGGCTGTTCCCACTTCAATGGTCTACACAACAAGTCATCCTCCTCCATCTCACTGTCCTCTGTCTTTACTCCAACTACCTCCATGTCCTCTCTAACTGCATCCATTTATCTCCTTTGCTTCCTTCGTTTTTGTCTTTCTCCTGGCTGCTACATTTCTAACATCCTTCTACCCATACACTGTCCCTCCTCTGGACATGTCCAATCCATCTCAGTCTGACCTCTCTAACTTTATCTCCCAATCATTCAAACTGTACTATGCCTCTGATTATCTAATTCTATTATTCTTTGTAAATCCCAAGGAGAGCCTCGACATATTCACATATGCCACTTCCAGTTCTGTCTCGTGTCTTTTTGTCAATGCGACTGTCTCCAAACCAAACAGTAATAATATAAAGGAAATGCTATAATTGAGCAACGCTCAACCAACAGTCACTTATGAATCTGACATTAATGAACAACAACAGTGAAGGATGCCATATGACCTGCTCTCTTCTTCAGGGGTTACCACATAGAGTAAACTCCCATGAAAGATTTGGTGGTCACTGGCTGACATATTGGTAGTTTTACACCGGATGCCCTTCCTGATGCAACATGTGCTCGAACCGGCAACCTCAGGATTAAAAAACCATGGCACTAACCACAAATGAAGGAAAGTCGAAAGGCAAAAAGCCATTTGACAGATCAGTCTACTTTGTGCTGCACATGTTAAAGGAGCACATCTAAGCAGACGTGTTTCTACTTCAACAATGCAAATGTAGTTTTAACTTGAAGGTGCTGGAAGACTACAGTATTTAATTTTCTCAACCAGTCAATGTCCAAACACATTCATCACTCAGGGGTCCCTGTTGAGTTAAGCATGCTTAGTTTAAAGAATGTAGTTACAAAGAAAACAATTATCACTAGTGAGGAAAATAAAACAAAAATAAGCAAACACCGACTGTGAACTGGTCCCCTATGGTCCAAAACCCCATTTAAACCTTTGTTTTACAGACCATACTTACCACAAGCCACCAATAATCCCTTACAGCAGCAGTTCACTCCAAGGACCAATCAAAATCACTTCAGGTATAGCTCAAGGACCATAACAAAGTGTTCCCGGTGATTACACAGCCAACAAACATTATTTTAATATGTTGTCAAATCAAGATGTCAATCAGACAAGATCGTAAACAATCAGCAAAAAATATGAAGCCCTGTCTAAAAGTCCCAACCCTAGAACCTATTTCTAACATCTCATTGACAGATGCTCTAGGAGCCATCTGGAATTTCCTCACGCTTTGTTGGCACATAGAAGGCGCTGATTGTTTGCAGCCTCCACAAAATTGTCATGTGCCTTTGGGTAGCCATAATCTTTGTAGTTTTTCCTATACTGACATCTGACAACTCCTTCAGCTGTAATCACTTTTTCTTCTTTGCTAAATTCATATTTATTCTATGCAAATATTGGTAAGGTAGATCTGGAAGTCTAATTCTGCTCTCTTTGGGTGTACACTTTTATGTTGCCATTCATTAATGTTGTCTTAGATCCAAGGGCGCTGTTAAGAGAATCTCCCTGAACTATCTCTTTTGCAACCCCCCACACCACCACCACCACCACCACAACCACCAAAAAAAAGACAAAATTAATTAAAAAAAAAAAAAAACATCACAATGGATTATCACAAATTGACTTTTTAGACACCAGATAAAACTAGCAATAATGCAAAGTGTTGACAGTAAGAATGACAATGTAAGGAGCCATTAAATACATTTGTCAGCTAAAAAAAAACAACTGCACCGCCGTATAAGTTGCATCAGTCCAAATTAGGGGTGTAAGAATGCATTGATTTAAATTGATATATCAATTAAATGATTAATGATTCAATTATATTGTGGCAAAACTAAAGCATCGATTCATAAAGTCATCTTTAAAGTACACTTTTATTTTGAAATCCCCAAGGTATGTCTGCATCACCATTTCCGTGAATGAATGAAAACGGTCATATCTGAGCCAAATATTGCTTTATAAATACGGAAGAAAAAAAAAACATAAATAAGTGGCTTCGGCGTATAAGTCGCGGGGTATGAAAATTAGTTAAAAAAGTTGAAACTTATAGGCTGTAAAATATGGTACTAATAAAACTAGTTCAAATTAGTTGCTCGGATATTAAATAATAATAAGACAAGTAACTCACGACCAAAATAAAGTGACTAGTGTTATTTGTTTAACATAATTTCAGTTATCAGATTGATTTAGTGACATTGTTCAATTAGTTTCCAAATGTTACAATTGCAAATAAATGGGGTAGGGCGTGTCAAGCGCAGCTTTTGTTATTGCCTATGTTTTGTTCTGAATATTTTAAAACTGTTTTGGGTTTTATTTATTAGGTTTGCTTTAGAAAATGACTTAAAAATATTTGTGCTAAACGACGGTTATCAAGTTAGCATTCAGCTATGCAAACATGTTGCAGTCCTTGCCTTCCTCAAATGGATATTAAGTGTGACGTAAATTTTTGGTCATATTTTATTATTTTGTGTCAACAACTTTGTTACAGATTGTACGTAACATATTGTACAACTCTTGTATTAAGTGAAATCACTGGTAAAATGTACATCATTACAAGGTCCTTAAAGCTGTCTATAAAATACAGTTTAAGGTGATACAGCAATTGCAATGTATTTAATTAATCACCTAATAAAAATAATAACAATAAATCAAAAACTGTATAAGTCTTAGCTGAGATCTGGCCTACTGTCTCACCTACAATGATTAATGCTTGGCTGCTGTATGTTGAAGATAAACAACATTTTTTCCATTGGATCAGGATAAAATATGGAGCTGCCCAGTGTATCTGTGTTATTTCTCTAATGAGAAACAAAAGGACAGATTCTGGGAACTTTCTGAACATAGGGCAGTGCATTTAAATAATTGTTTTACTGATCAGAGGGATTTGTGTGTCTGTGTGTGGTCGTGTGCAACATCATGCAATGTGCATGCTTGCAGAAGAGTTGACAGATCTGCTGGCAAATCCTCTAATCCTCTCATCTGATCAGAGTAACAAAACAGTTTTAAAATTATTTAATGGAAGGAAACGTTTTAAACTTCAATGTTCTTTATATTAAAACTGCGTACGAACATTAGATTCCATTTACGTTCAAGAGATGAGAGGAGACTTGTGGCAGTGTTTGTATTTAAATGTTGCTTTTTTCCCCCAAATGGTCGATCAATTCAAGAGATGTCCTGGCAGATAAAAACAGCTTTGATCACACTTGTGATTGGAAACAATTTTGCAGATATTTCATGTAGATTTTGAGTCTCAGTGCAGTTCAAGATGTTCAGAAAAGATAAAAGCAAGCAACCTTGTTCTTGCAACAAGATTTGCACGAACAATGGTTTCACTAAAACAAAAGGCAAACGTCGAGAAATTTCTACAGGATTTTGCTTTCCTGCCAAGCAAAACAGAACGCAATTAAAATATGTTTTAGCAATTGCAAGCTTCTTCTTCTGTTTTATTTATTTTTTCAGAAATACATGACTAATACATATTTAGCAATAGGTATTTTCTTTTTTTTTTATCTCAACAACTTCAAGAGAGTTAGCCCATCCAGTCTACATGTGCTTTGTGGACTTGTAGAAGGCTTTCGACCGTGTTCCTCGGGGTGCACTGTGGGGGGTGCTCCATATTCAGTCCCTATACAAGCAGTGTGAGAGTTTGGTTCACATTGCCAGTTTAAGTCAGACCCCTTCAAGGTGGGAGTTGGACTCCGCCAGGACTACCCATTGTCATTGATTCTGTTCATAACTTTTATGGACATAATTTATTGCTGCAGCCAGGGGGCGGAGGGATTCCAGTTCTGTGGCCTCTGGATTCCATCTCTGCTCTTTGCAGATGATGTGGTCCTGTTGGCGTCATTGTGTAGTGATCTCCAGCTCTAACTGGAGCAGTTCGCAGCTGAGTGTGAAGCAGCTGTGATGAGAATCAGCACCTCCAAATCTGAGGCCATGGTCCTCAACTGGAAAAGGGTGGATTGCTCTTTTTGTGTCGAGGATGAGGTTCTGCCTCAAGTGGAGGAGTTCAAGTATCTCAGGGTGTTGTTCACGAGAGAGGGAAGAATGGAGTGTGAGATTGACAGATGGATTGGGGCAAAGTTGGCAGTATTGCGGACACTGTGCCAGTCCATTGAGGTGAATAGAGAGCTGAGCAGTAAGGCAAAGCTCTCTGTTTACTGGTTGGTCTATGTTCCTAACCTCACTTATGGTCACAAACTCTGGGTAGTGACTGAAATAATGAGATCATGGATACAGGCAGATTACATGAGTTTCCTCCGCAGAGTAGCTGGACTCTTCCTTAGAGATATGGTGAGGAGTTCAGTTATCAGGGAGAGACTCAGAGTAGAACCACTGCTCCTCCACATCGAAAGGAGTCAGTTGAGGTGGTTTGGGCATCTGGAAAAGTTGCTTCCTGAGCACCTCCCTAGGGAGGTGTTTCAGGCATGTCCAACTGGGAGGAGACCCCAGGGAAGACCCAGGACACACTGGAGAGACTGTGTCTCTAGGCTGGCCTGGGAACGCCTCGGGGTCCTCCTAGAAGAGCTGGGAGAGGTGACTGTGGAAAGAGATGTCCAGACATCCTCTTTTCTCCCTGCTCAAGCTGTTGCCCCCACAACCTGACTTTGGAATAAGCAAAAGATAATGGATGGATGGATATGAACAACTTATTTAAACATTTTTTGGGGCCATAAGAGGAACTCATTGGATATTAAATGCCAGTTCAAGTCATCTGTCTTTCAAATATAGTTTAACAAGTTTCACCCTCATGCAGCCCTTGGGTCAAAGTGGCTCACAGGCCTTAGTTTTAAAACTGAGGCCTTGTGGGTCATTTTGACCCAAGGGAAGTAGAAGAGTATATATTATTACAAGTTTTATAGCAGCAAACTTCTATATAGATCATGTTAAGGACTTTGTAGCATAAACTCTACAGTTTTTCTTGGCAAGCGAACATTTTCAGCACAATTTTTATTAGATATTTCTGGCTGCACCAACAAGTCCTATGTGTTATGTCACTATTTTTTTTTTTTTTTTTTTTTTTTCATTTTATAGTCAACCCATTTCAACAGTAGAATGTCAAGTTGTTGTTTTTTATCTCACTGTTCACTACCTGCTCTGTACCACACAGCTGCAACATAAAAGCTAACAAGTGCAAACTGTGTTTCCAAATTGATCTACTTCGTGCTGAATATGAGACTAAATGACAAATACATTTTTTTTCTTCTGTAAATCAAACTGTCAGGAATGCATTCATCTACAATGGCCAACTTTATTCTATTTCATGTATGACAGTAAACAAATATGAAGATGCAACACAATGTCTCCTGAAACTCCCTCACACACATTTCTGATGGTCTTGGAAATAAGTAAATAAACCATCTAAGAGAATATTCTCTGACTGTAGATTTTGCATAAATCCACCATTCAGTTTTGGAAACATAATGCAAGGAGAGAAGCGACATCAGTGCAACGCGCTTGCTTGTAATCAGGTCAGTGAGGTGGGGCTGTACTGAAAATAAATTAAATGAGAGAACAGATGCACATTTCTGTGCACAGAATGAGTTCAAGATGACTCTTTTGTCACCGAACCTCTTCAAATTGACTAAATAAACTATCCAATCAGTTTCTAAACCATTTTGTAAAAGTGGCATTCAATGGGTATTTATCAAGTGAGAGTGTGTCCCATTAATACACCTCATAACCATCCCAACTAGCTGTTTACAGATAGTGCTAACTTGTCAAAGTTGCTTTTACTACGATACAACAGCTATTATAGGATCACTGTCATGAATTCTGTTAATTAGCAGGTCCATTTGATCAATTATAGTTTACGTTTTATTCATTCTAATAACAGCATACTCTACTTTATTGCTCAAACATTATCCTATAAACTGGTTAATTCATAGATAAGTGAATATCTGTAACACTGATGGAAAAATGATGACACCTCAGCTACAAACACATAATTAACATGCCAAAAACGACCAGTCATATTTTATTACACGTGGCAATTTCCTTTATAAACTTTAAACTGTGCTAAATGAAATAAAATGCTCAGTATTGATCAATTTACGGTTTTCTTATGTCAATTGATTAGTAGTGATGAGTGTTAAAGGAAATGTGCTTGGACAGTTGTCAAAGAATTTCAAAATATTAATGTCTTCCTCATATTTTGTCTATATATGTTTTGCAACAAAAAAAAACATAAATCTAAATTCAAGGTAACTTTCAGCAAACATTACACTAACACTGAACAAAATAAAGCAATCTTTTAGCTTCTTCGTAGCAGGCATTATTCTTTAAGATGTGGGATGAAAGACACGATTACCATCACAATGACAAGTCCGAGTACATTCATTGATTTATTGACACAATCCAAATAGTCTAATTCAGATTGAATCACATCACAACTTACTACATGACACTGATGAAGAGAGGCTTATAATAATTAATACCTAATACTGAACAAATATCCAATGTTGTCAGCCTGATAGGGCGTTAAAGCTGCAATTTTTGTTGCATCAGTGCATAACGATAAGTTTTAATTAATAAATAAATTTAAGTAGCAGGTAGTGTCTGTCAATTAAAAAGTCAGTTAAATAATAACAGAAAGTCCACCAGTATTTAAACATGGATAAAAATTAAACTAATTAAATAAACAAAAAGGAGTAAAGGCACCACTACCAAACCCATTTTGTATCTTTATTAAATACTGTTATGTTTTAATACAATACAACATATAAAAACATCCTGACTGCATGTCAGGGTAATTTTATACTTGTTGCTTAACTAATGTGAGCAAACTCTGTGTTTACATTTCCTGGATCTCAGATAGTTTTATTATTTATTAATGACATTGTATTCCAACTTTTTTGGGGGGAGTTTGAATTACAACATTGGGTGTTTTTTTCAGTTCTAGTCAAAAATATGTGACTCAGTGTTTCCGCATCTACATTTTTTTAATTTCATTTTTTTAATAATTTATGTAAAAATCAAAGTTTTAGGTACAAGTTTGAACAGTAAGCCATACAAATAAATATGTGTATCACTGCAAACGCCATAATCTATCTAAACAGAGCCATAATCCGTACACTGTTAGTATCTGAGTGCTCTGTTGTTGCCACCTCTTATAATCCATTCTACAGAGACGGTGAGATCGCTCATGTTTACTCCATTTGACTCGTAAATGATTACTCCTGCTCTTTCATTTGTGCTAACCCGTTGGGAGATTTGTCATAGGTCAACGAATCCCAACAGGCCTATTTGATAAGAATGAAGGACACCTTTGGGGATGAAACCACCTGCATGTTTTGCTAATGAGGCCTTGCAGGAGATTCGCTCTTTACAAACAACTGTATTGCAGATCAATAGCGCACGTTGTAAGACTAGCACAGACAGAGGTAGGGAATGCATTAAATTCTAGCTAATTGTGATTACAGCAAAGTAACGGAGTTTGAAAGAATAATTTATGTTGCCTGCAAAAGCCATGTTGTGTTTCAAACAGTTCAGTCCTTACCTTCACTGCAGTCCTGCCCTTGGAAGCCTGTGTGTGAGCAGTCGCATGTTGGTTTGTTGTTAATTAAAGTGCAGATTCCTCCATTTAAGCACGTGTTGGCTCTCCCGCAGATGTCCACTCGGACCCCCTCACTGTTGATCATTTCAGACTCTGTGTTGTTGACTTTTATATCGGTTATCCATCCGGTGAAAGACAGCTGATCCTTGACTGCAGCTGATGTCAGGCGCAGCGGCACGGACCTTAACTCCAGTGGTATTCCACCCACAAACAACGGGCTGAAGACAGTCATGTCTCGTCTCTTTGACTTCACCTCCACCCACTTTATCTCATTGTCCACTGTAAGGGTTGTGTTCTTAAAGTTTCTCCTTATTGTGACCGTGTGCCACTGGCTGTCGTTGACCGCCGTGTCCGACACGACGGTCGCCGGATCGGCACAGAAGATGGAGAAGCGGAGGCTGAGCTTGCCGTTCAGTATGAGAAGTTCTAAAAAGTCGCAAAACCCCTCATCGTCGAAGTAAACCAGCAGCCCTTGGGAACTTTTTGTTTTCATGTTGAAGCTCATTTCACTTTCACAACATGCATTCCAAACTGAGAACCTTGCCCACTGCCCCTCAGCACCTGTAAACTCCAAACAGGTGCCTATTTCCACAAAGCAGCACATGAGAAGGCCAACCAAAATGAAATGGCTGCTGTGTAGCTTTTGTACAACCATTGTGCAATTGCAAAAAGCTGCAGGTAGGCTTACTTGTTTTTGAATTAATAGAAAGTCTGATTGTAAAACAAGTATCTTGAGTTTATTATAAGAGTTGGATGACAAAGAACTGATTGTCTAGATTGGCATGCAAGTGTAATGTGCTGCATTGTAAAAGAAAAGATGAATTGTTAGCAAAGATTTGCATAGGAACGGGTGTAGCCAACACTTATTTCCTGGACCAAACACCATTACTTCATGCTGTCCAGGCCGGTGGCCAAAACTCTGTTCAAACCCGCCAACAGGGTTTGAACTGTTCAAAGGTCCTCTCAGCCATACTTAGCTGCAGCAAAGCAACCGAAACCCAAATATCCACCAGGCACACTTAGTATTATTTATGTAATTATGAAACAGTTCGTTCTAGTGCCAGTTAATGTTTGCACGGTTTCACTTGAGTCGAAATGGCAGCTTTAATCTTCATGTTCAGGCTGATATTCTTTGGCGAGTCACTGGAAGCCTTGCTCAGGGCTTTTCACCCCACATCCTTGGCAGCAAAGAGGGAAAAGTGCCGTAGGGAGCCGCGTTGGCTGATAAGCTTGTGCGAAAGAAACAGTTTGTCTGTCAGTCCTCGGTCTCAACACACCCTGTGAACAAATAAAAAAAAGCACATTTATTACAACTATTGGTGCTTTTAACACATCCAATCCAAAACCCACTCTAGCCAACGTCTTAAAGTAAGAATTAGACTAATACTGCGATTAAAATGGATGCAGAGCTCATCAGCTCCTTAGAGTTACAGAGGCCTTTGTTACAACAAACACCAGCTGTATCACACTATTACCAGGAAGCTCCTAACAATCATACACTGCTTAATCTCAGTGGCCAAGTACTATTTTTCTAGCATTGTCCTTTAACTTCATAGATTGTTACTATTAATGATAATAGTATCACTAATGATGAGAATAATATTATCAAAATCCAACAGGCACTTCATCGCTCCCATAGATTTATCAGTGAGTGAACACAGGTCAAGAAAAGACAAATGCTGGTATGTTTCAAATTAAAAACTCAATTGACAATTACATCTACAACTCATAACTTCAGTGCACGGTGCAGTATTTTATGGAAGCAGTCATTGTTGAATGATTACACAAATAATAATGATCATTAATAACTAACATGGGATATATGAGTGGGGATGGGGGCTCGGAAGCTGAGATATCTCGTGGTGGAAATTAATTCATTTAGTAGCCCACTTTCCCAAAACCATATAAAACATGAATTTATAAAGAGTGAGATGGAAAAAACAAAACCGAGGTGCTGTTTCTTTCTGGTTCAGATGAAACAGAGTCTGCACCAGTGTTCCCAGCAAACAGTGATGCTCTGCCCTGAGCTCAAGTGTGAAAATGAGGAAAAGTGCGTCATTTGATTCACAATGGTTGGTTTGTGTGAGGCGAACACATCCGGACAGCCACGAATGCGCTTTTCAAAGCCCCGTTTTCCCTCTCCCATTATTCCCCACAAGTGCTATAAGACGATTCCCTTTTTTTTCTCTCCTCCTAAATTAAAATACAGTTGAATAATAGATGAAGAAAGGAACTCGAAGCATCCGCAGTTATTGCATTTCAAAAATGAAACAAACAAAAACACAACTGTCCAGTTTGCAGAGGTAGACTTGCGTTACTGTAGCGCATGCACACTAAATCAACTTAAACATCCAAATAAACACGCGGATAAACAGTAAATGTCACCAATACGCGTAAAATATATATTTATATATATATAAATGATCCGAATTTGGCCACAACGTAACAGTTTCGTATGTTCTCCTTCATCTCATCACTTCTATCACCTCATACCTCCGCGTCTGCATGGCTTCAGTCAAAATATAAAATTAGAATTTCTTATCAAGTCCATATCTGCAGGATCCGCTACTCTTTTCACCATGAAATGCCTTCTTTTTCCTCCGCTGTTTGTTTTACCTTTGCGCGTGCACGTATACCCGACCCAGAACAGCTGCTTCAATTAAAGAGTAATAATAAAATAAAAAAAATAATAATAAAAAAACTATTTCAAGCCACGCGGAATGAGCTCCTAATAACCAGCACCGTCCATATTTATGGAAAGCCTCAAATCCTCTTTGGTGAAGATCTGCCTTCAAGTGAATCACAGCAGCAGTCAGAGAGAGAAGGGTCCACTTTCCAACTCTAAGAAAAATGAAGACGGGAACTACAAGCTTAGGGCTAGAACAAATAATTACCTGGAATTAAAAAAAAAAAAAAAAAAAAAAATGTCCTCCAAATGTGTTTGCCATGAAAGTGAACAGAAAAAACAGAAGAGAAAACGACTTGGAGGCTTGTGGTGCCAAAACCAGCGGAGAATATCCAGTTCTCCTGGAGGAGGAGAAGGAGGAGGAGGAGGAGGAGGCGCAATCTGCTTTCCCTGTTGAGTTTATCCAGCGACTGTCACGAGCCACGGAGAGCGTTTATCACGTGTCTGTCCGCGCAGTCTGCCGGGGAGGGGCGGAATGCAGCACCACGGACAGCGCCTCTGTCTGCATCCGCGTCAATCCACGCGCGTTTCTGCTCACAGCAACTTTGGAGGAAACATCGGTGCACCACATAGGATGACCAGCCCACGACACGCTGATGTCAAGCAGGGAAATAACAGCTTTGCATTTACATTCAAAGTTTCATCAAACACAGAGAGAAGGGAACATTATAATCCAGATTATGCTAAATGAGTGCAGAGTCGTATTGAACTAAACCAACTGATAACATCTGATTCTTTTTTTTTTCTTTTTTTTTTTCCATTGGTTTGATCACTGTGGTGTTCTTTCTGCCCATTACTCTCTTCTTGGTATTTCTTGTCCTCTGTTTTCTATAAAGAACACCTAAAATGAAAGAGTTGTTTAATTTGTTATGTCTTTGTTGAAAAAAACTATAAACCCCAATTCAGTGTTCAAGAGCATAAGGATTATTATAGTTCCAGCTCTGATAGTTGGAGTATTGTTCAGTTTTTTTTTTTTGTTGTTTTTTTTTTAGATTTTAATTATATTGTAGCTGATTTATCCACTTCGCTTTCTGACAGGATTTTATTTAATTTGCTTAAAAATAAAAATGAAAAAAGCATATAACAAAGTTTATATAGCTTTTTTTTTTTTCCTTCTTCTTAAATAGTGCCTTAAGATTACAGTGCATGTTGTCAGAAAATGACAATATTCCTAATTAAAAACAAAATTATTCTATTAAACTTCTTTGGTTTTGGTGTGAGTAAGAGTACAAATGGTTGTTTGTCTCATATGTCTATGTGTCCCTGTGGTGGACTTGTGACCTGTCCAGGGTCTCCCCTGCCTCTCATACTCTGACTTTTGGATATGGGCACCAGTGACCCCGTGATCCAAAAAGGAAAAGTGGGTAAAGATAATGGACGGATGGGGCTTTGGTTACGTCAGGGGGGTGCAAGACTTTTGCTACTTGAAACGCACAATAACATAGTTTCATATATATATATATATATATATACAGATTCTTTATGGGCATAATGAGCTACTTGTTAGTATAGGAATGAAAGAGAGCCAAAACAAAATGTTTCCTTTTTACATTTCTACACCCTTGTGTTGACAGAGTAAGTGAGCAGGTCTGATGCACATCTCTCACACACACGGTAAGCCGTGCACCAGAATTTCTATAGGCTGGTGTCAGGGGCAATTGAGGTGCAATCCATCTCTCAGTTCAGTCGTCAGAGGCTGCCTTGTGTGTTTCACATCACCAGCAACCTTCTCTGAAAGCTGAGGAAATAGCATTTTTGGTCAGGGAATTAAATTAGAATATAATAGAATAGAATGAAATTAATGTCACATATTAGGATTATGTTTAAAATAATATAAAACAAAAATGTCTTTCTTGTCTTCATATATTTTCTCAAAACCAGCCCAGTGAAAGGAGAAGTTTAAGCTTAGGTGTGTAGGGAGTGGTGGAACAGTGGTTAGAGATGGTGAGACTGTGATATAAACTCCAACAGTTTGAATCCCCTGACTATTATATCAAAATGTGGGTGGGAAAGGTGAAGTCCCAACACCTGCCTCCACCTTCATTTGCCCCACTCTGGGCACTTGAACGAGGCTCTTAACCCCCACATCTGCTCCCCCTGCCGCTCTATATTGCAATGGTCTCAGTGGTCTGTGGTTACATCCAAATCCAATATGGCTGCTTTTGTTAATTTATATTTTATTTATTCTATTTACTTTTTCATTTCATATGCTTTGTATGATTGTATGTTGTTGTTTGTATCTCATCTGTGTTCTTTGTTTAAAACAGGTCTCTCTTGTAAGTGAGTCATCCTGGCTCAATGAGACTAACCTGTATAAAAAAAGGTTGAATGGGAAAATATACTTATATAA
>NC_056498.1:52936786-52948856 GCF_014905685.2 Nematolebias whitei
GGGGGGGGGCTGCTCCCTTCTTTTTCCGTTACCACAGTGAGCAAACTCGTACAAAGATATGGATTATGCAATCTCTTGGTAAATAAAACTCTATTAGGACTGTTAATACATTAGCATACTTTTAAGATGTAGTTTTGCTAACTATGAAAATGTGACCTTTACATGGAGGGAGAACAATTTTGCAGATCTTGCTGTTTGCACATCACAGGTTTAACCTCCTAGGATTCACACCCCCTTAACTTCTTAAATCATCCCTGAGTTAACTCTTTTGTTACAGTGAAGCTGGTACACAGGGATGTGGTCCAGTAATTGGCTGCTGGTAAACTACCAATATGGTTTAGTCAGGCAACAAGCACAGCTGCATGTAACAGATTGATGGAGCAGCCTGATAAGCCAGAAACAATATGCTCATGCTCCTGGATTGGGTATGGAAATCCAGAATTATGCCCAAAAACAAGAACACATGCGCACACAATAGAACGCTTGAAAACAAGGCTCACAATAATTGACATCATATCTTGTCTGTATTAGAGGTTTTTAAATAATCAAATAGCACAATCATTAATGTTAATTAAATACACACAATCAAGTTCAAGTAAACGTTATTGTCATTACCATCTCATGTGGTACAAGAGATGGAACAACATTAGGTACACAGGGTTAGTTACACCACAAAATAGCAAAATATAAAGCATAAAAAGCAACAGTAAAAAATGATCTAAGATATACACTAGATATATGTTAAAACAAATGCCAAATGGTGCGCTATACACAAAACACTAATAATGTAAAACAATATGGCGTATCAACAGCAGCCCAAACATGAGTCTGTGATGAGCAGATGGGTATGAATAAATGGGTGGATAATACAGTGAATAGTTTCATTTTGAATATTTTAGAGCAATTTTGGCTAAAATCTAATTCTTTAGAACAAACAGAACTTTTCAAAAAA
Source organism: Nematolebias whitei (assembly GCF_014905685.2). NCBI lineage: Eukaryota > Metazoa > Chordata > Actinopteri > Cyprinodontiformes > Rivulidae > Nematolebias > Nematolebias whitei. Next base: position 52,937,739 of record NC_056498.1, read on the forward strand.
CAAAAGCATCTTTTTTTTTTTCTTGGGAATATAAAATCTGTGTAAATTAGAGATTTTTTTTTTTTTTTATTACTTCCCCTTATCAGTTAATTCTGAGAGATGCAGGTCACATGATGAAGTGAAATCCTTTTTAGTGTTAAAGAAAAAAAATGTTTTACTCATCGTGACATTGCTCTTGTCATACAGTGTGGGAAACTGGCTTCAGGCTGCTGCACAAGAGTGCACCAGTTTACAGGTTGATTAGACAGTTGGTTGGTAGGTGGCATGTCCCTGCAGCTCTGATAGAAAATAAATGTATACAATGAGCTGTGGGGGAATTTCATTTTTACACAATGATGTTCTATGAGATCTGAAAGCGACAACTAAAATGAAAAAGGTTCAACAGCAACAAAATCCACATGTATAGAGGAAAAAAAAAAACACTTTGCATTCTATATTTTTCCCTATATTGTTTTTCTTTTTCTTTTTTTTTTTATTGAGATCAGTACATCAGTTCTAGCAAATATTTCCACCAAGAAGTGTCTCTTTTTTCCCTCATTTGAGTTTCATCTCTCACCAGCTGGGACCACTTTCTCTCCGGGTTGAAAGCATCTATATCCCCAAGATTAAAGTTGATTGAATTTAGAAATCTGCATCATTATAGTTATTAGATTAGGCTGGAGGGGAAGAGATACTGCAGGTCTGAATTTCGTTTCAGAGGAATTAATGACACATAGAAGTGTGGACCACAAGAACTAGTCACACGTCCAGCTTGAATGAGCTTACTAATTGTATTGATTCTTACATAATGGGCCCACTGAAGATGAGAAAAGGCAAAAAAATCAGATTAAAACCAAGGATTCAAAAGCGATCAAAAAGTCTGGAACAAATCACACTCCACACTGACATAAGACCAAGGGATTACTGAATCAATGAATTTCAATTTTCACATTTATTATTTTGCAGTATTTGCATTTTCTCCGTTATACAGCACTTTTTAATATTAGGCAAAAAGTCATTTTTCTACGTTTCTTTAGTATAATAGATATGCAAACATCTTATTTCTACTATTTATTTCAGCATTTTAACTTTATTTCATAATTGCTTAGCTTTAATGATAAATAGAAATAATTTGTCATTTTCTTGTAGCTGCAATAGCTACTATTGAAAATACCAACAAAAAAAATAAAAAAAAATCTAATGTTGAGCATACTGTTTTGCAACCTGTCCTGTTTCTGTATCTGACCCAGCAGCATACATATGTATCTGAGTTTGTTTTGTTTGACATTAGCTGTTGGATCCCTCTTGAATGATGTTGTAATTGTACTTCTTAAAATATATAGTTCATTCAAAGTAGACCCTGATATATGTTATTTTATAAAGGTGTGTTTTAATAGTTAAAAGGAAAGCTACATCCTATGTTGTATCAAAATCCAAGTGGTGCATTTGTCAAAAGTCTATACAACTTGATGTATCTCTTCGTTTATAGCAACTACTGTTTCCAAGTTGATGGGGAACAAACATAAACTGAGTTGTTGCCAAAGATTTGTCAACAATCATAGCATAATCAATGTATTTCTTGCATATTAAGTTTTATTTACCACTAATACTACATATGTTGTAGATGAGTTGAAAAAATGCAACAAATTGCAAATATGCTCAACAAACTGCTGCTAGCTGTACAGTTGTGAGTGATGTTGTCGTTTCAGTAATAGAAAACCAACAACTATCATAGTTTTTTAAGCAACCCCACCTTGTCAGTATTTATAAACCGCAGATGGTCTTTTGATGATGGAATGAACCATTCACTACGACTTTCTTTAAAAACTTAGTTTTAAGTCTTATGTGTATTTAGTTAACTAAACATTGAAATGTCATTCTAACTGCCAATGCTGTAGTTATTGATCTTAAAATTGGATGTAATAAAACCCAAAAGCCTAACTAAAGCTTCAAGCAACTTACACTAGAGCTTTCATCTATATCCCGGGCCCGAAGCCCGAAGCCCGAAGCCCGAAGCCCGAAGCCCGAAGCCCGAAGCCCGAAGCCCGAAGCCCGAAGCCCGAAGCCCGAAGCCCGGACCTGTCAGGCTTTTGATTGCATCAGTGGAAGCGCATGGCTGATGATCCAATTTTATGCCTACATTGTTTATCATACAATTTGGATCACCAGCCACATGCGATCGTTTGACCACGCGCTGACAGGCCAGTTGAAAGTTTTTTTTAAAGTTCAGTTAAGCTTCGGATGGACCACTGCCAGCGATCCATCCAAAACCAAAATGGACTCAGCCGCTGCATCAGCATACACGCGTGGCAGATGACACAATTTGCTGAATGGGTTTGAAAACCGGTGAGATCCCAAAATATCCTCGCAGACATGTCAAAGCAGGTTCCATGTTTGAATAATGCAGAACGCAGGCAGAAGCAGGGTGCTTTGACAGCCATGAAATGAACAAACACCCCCTCAGTTCCCATCCATCTTCTGCCCCCTTTACTCAGTGGCGCACACCCGCCAACTGTTAACAACTATAATATCTATAATATTATAATAAATATAATAATTAATTGACCCTTGATAATAAACAATAATTATTATATCTTCCTTTTCTTGTAATACGCTTTTAAATCATGTCAAACTGATTTGCTTATAAAAACAGTAAAAGCTTAATTAAAAACATAAAAGTTTTTTTCGGGTTCGGACCTGTAATTACAGTTAATTTATCGGGTCGGGTTCAGAAATAATGACTACGGGCTGGGGCCGGGTCGGATCTGATTTTTTAGGCCTGAATGCAACTCTAGGTTACACTGACATTTGTAACAGCCTTTCATTCCATTCATTAGATGCTTTGCTCCCTGTTGCCCTGTTATTTTCCCACAACAAATACAATATAACTGTATTTATAATTCTTTATATCATTAGAGGAATGCCATGTCAAAAATTTGGCAAATTTGTCCTGAAATATTGAATCAGTTGATATGAAGCAGCTTTCTTTGGCAGAACTATTTTCATACATTCATAAAAGATGAAAGATTGATTTTCTTTCTCCAGGTCTTCATCCACTCTATCTGCATAATGATTCTTTGTCTTTGTTGCCTTGAGAACAATCATATCTAAGTGTAAGTAAACACACCAGTGATTCTTTGCTTGCAATATTTTTTTTATATTGTGCTCATTTCAGATGAATAATAGATCTGAACAAGAATCCTCAAAGGTTTTAACATAAACTTTGACCCTGGTCATAAGAGCAGATGGAGATTGATCCACACTAAGGCAAGCAACATTATTTCTTCTTCAATTTATAGATTTTTTTTTTCTCCAGGAAGTATAGACAATGTAGAAAAATTATACCAAGTGTAGGTGGATTTACAAGCACACAAATCAAACTAAGAATAGATTTAAAATTGTAGCAGCTTATTTCTCTCTAAAATAAAATGCTATTGTTGCATATCACTCACCCCTACTTGTACTACTTATGGGACTGAGTTTGTTGTGGCTTCTCAGACTGAAGAAGTTTGTGGATGAAAGATGAAATGTTTCAACACAAAGAAACCATCCAGAGGACCTTATTTAACTTTGTTGGATTTTTTTTCCTGACTTATTTAGCATGAACTTAGACATTTAAAGAGGTATTTCCCCTAATTAATATCCCCATTTTGGATCATCTTAATTTGTCTCTAATGAATGGTTACATAACACAGCACTTAAAGGTTGCTCTAATTAAACCTTTACTTAAGAAACCTGATCTTGATTCAGACTTTCTGGACAATTATAGACCTATATCTAATCGATCATTTGTATTTTTTTTTTTTTTTTAGAGAAAATAGTTGCAGGTCAGTTGTGTGAACATCTGCAAAGAAATAATCTGTTTGAGGAGTTTCAGTCAGGGTTTAGAGCTCATCATAGCACAGAAACAGCACTAGTGGAAGTTAGAGTTCTAATATCCTGATTCATGCTCAATAATCCAGGTAGAAAAGCCAACAAAGTTATGTCATTCCCTCTGGATGGTGTCATTTTGTTGTCTTTATAGTACTAATGCTATTCTCATGGCCTCAGACAATGGACTTGTGTCTACACTGGTCTTGTAAGACCTCAGTGCTGCATTTGATACAGTTGATCACAATATTCCACAACAGAGGCTTGAATATGATAATGGGATGACACAAATGGCTCTAAATGGTTTAATCCATATTTATTTGATAGAGTCCAGTTTGTAAATGTAAATAATCTTTTTTTAATACAGCAAAGTTAGTCATGGAGTTCCTCTGGTTTCAGTAGTTGCACCAATACTCTTTACTTTATATATGCTTTCATTGTATTTCTAGAATCGTGCCACTCAAGGTGGCTGCATGATGGAGTAGCTCTGTCACATTCATTCTGAGATATTGCTTTTGAAAACTGTATTTATTGTTTCTGAATGTAAATCACTTATTTTGGACAATTATTTTTTTTTCTGGTATTGGATGCTGTGCAGCTGGAAGGACTATTACTGAAACCTTTTTACTTTTGGACATTTGTTATGATGCATAACCATAACAATGTTTTTTTTTTTTTAACGACATGGTTAAAAAGCTGATTAACATTTCAAAATCTCACATAATACATCAACTAGAGCCCAAAATCCCAAGTGAGGTGAAAAGGAGGATACAAAGCAGGAGTAAAGAAGGTTTTTTTTTTTTTTTCTGTTGTAGAGTTTTATCTGTTCTGCCATCATCTGCTGGGGTAGCAGCACCAGAACAAGCGACTTATAAAAGCTCAACATGCTAATAAAGAAGGCTGTCTCAGTTCTGGAGACTCTTCTAGAAACTTTGTAGATTATTGTACAATGAAAAATTCTTCACAAAACGAAGAACATTGTAGACAACACTGAACACCCTCCTCATCAGACTGTCATACAACGACAATGTCTTCGGTCAGAGGCTTCTTCAGATCCGCTGCAAGACAGACCACTACAAGGGATCATTCCTTCCCACAGCCCTCAGCATCTATAACAACTTTTTAATGAAACCCATCTTATGGTTTAGCTCGTAAATCAGCTGATTTTGAGTCCTCAAAGCATGAACCAAAACTTCACATAGGCAGCAGCCTGACCAGGCCAGATTAGCTGTGGCCGTCTTCTTTGTATGTTGATAAACCAGGAACCGGACAATTCCAAAAACAGGAAACCCGTTATCATAAGTCCAATTATATGCAATTTCGGCGTCCTCGATTGACAGCAGAGATTGACACATCACATTCCACTTCCCCAGAGATAAGTCCAGCTGCATGCGTGTCGTCCGAGCAGACATAAGGGTTCTCCGGGACCCTGTTGCTTTGTTGAAAAGAGTTTGTCGTTTGCGTCGAAAATCCAGTTGATCAGATTCATAACAGTAGTTTTCATTTTGGAAGATGTGTAAAAATAGGAGCTCCAATGCACAGACAGAGAGCAAAAAAAGCAGGACAACAGGGAGAGGGAAGGGAAAGCGTGCGCCTCAAACTAGAGAGAGTGAGAAACAGACAAAGGAGAACATATTTCTTTACTTTTGGCTTCCCTTTACTAGCTTCTATTTCACGTCCATTTAAAAAATATATATATATATATATATATATATTATCATTATTTTGGATGTTTTCAAATCTCTTAACATGCCTGCTCCCTCTTACTGTATATCTCTGAACTGCTTCAGCCACAGTTCCTGCAGCAGGAACTGTTCAGTTCCACAGCGCTCTCTGAGGCCAGCAGATCCAGTGCTTTTATTGGTTCCATGCACACAGCACAAGCTTAGAGGTACAAGATCATTAGTCACTTACAATTCATTGTTCTTTAGTTGACTTTGTTATTATGAAACTGAACATAATGTCAAGTGTAATAATGGTTATTCTGTGACTATCTATGCAGGCTGGAACAATCTATTTGAGTTGGGAATATATTTGTTGTTGGCAGATATGTTTGTCACCCTCCACGTAACTTCTTTTTTTTTTTCAGTCTGTGGAAATATTTAAACAACTGATGTAAATCAGTAAAAGACAGTTCAGAAAGGATACTAGCAGAATGTTCAGATTGAAACTCTACAATGTTTTGGTGAAACTTTAATTCACCAGCAAATTAAAGATTCAAATGAATTCTACACTTGATCGTCTATACATCAGTTTTTTTCTATTACAGTCTCATTTAAAAGCACACTTTTATTCTCTGGCCTTTGACCCAGTGTGAGCTGATTTTAACGTCATTGTGTTTTTATCAATCCAACTTTCCAGTTGCTTCTTTTTTTAACTTCTGTTGTTTCATGGATTTTATCTTGCGTCTTTTGCATGTTTGTTTTATTGTGCAGCACTTGTGTTGGCCTTTTTGTTATTTTTAAGTGATGTATAAGGTGGTATGGTCTAGTATCATTTATGTCATTAAAAAAGTGATTTCCTTAGTTTTACTTTTGACATGTATTTTATCAAACAAAATGATGAAATAACAGTTCTCCTTAAAGTTTGACAATCTGAAGATATTTAAATGTATATATATTTTAGTCACTTTGACTTGAACATCTGAATATGCTTCTATTGCAGTGATGTGGCTGGAATGCAGTATTAAGGAGTTAACCAAGTCGACTCAGAAAGAGTGATTAATGACCACTTCACTCTATTCTTCTTGTGCTTAAAGATTTCTTGTATTTCACTTCATTGCCTGATAGAGTGAACAGTCTCTCTACAGTAATTTGGTTAAATGCATTATACATGGGCAATGCCAGCTGTCTGTTTATCTGCTTAAGAACAAAAGACAATTAAAAATATTTATTTATTAAAGGAGTTATCTGTTTCATATTAAAATCTAAAGCATCAAGTATCAGCCCAGATGTGGACTGGCTTGCATATTAAATGGTCCTATAAACAATGGATCTAAAGAAAATTGTGTTTTTTATTTATTTATTTATTTATTTCAGTCATTTGTCATAATTGGAAGCAGTCATCGCACAATGCATTTAACCCGTGAATATTAGATTCAGCAATCTGTTGTTCTCAGCAAACTAACACAGACATGCATGTTCCTGCTGCAAAAACTCCAGAAGTGCTGAAATAAATTAAAATTATTTGAGATTTTTTTTTTTAATCGCCACACATCACAAGAAATTTTAGAAATTGAAACAATTCATAGTTATGATAACTAACGAAAGTAAATTTGGACATTAATTTATTTCCATGTCATCTCTTGAACTTATTCCAATGTTTAATTAAACATTTTGTGAAATGTGCTAAAAAACATGTTAGGGATTTTTTTCAGAGGTTTTAACACAAGTCAGCTGAACTGTCGTGTTGAGGCTATAATAAGGCAAACAGATTTTGTCACCTTTGAAAAGCATGGGTTGCTTCTAGTTCAGCTTTTTCCCCAATGTATTAAAAATAGGCCAATAAAAACTACTGGTTATGTGTTATAAAGAGAAAACAGCTTTCCTCAGAATGTAAAACTTTACTGGAATATCCATCATTTTTCAGTCAGGTCAACTGGACAGTTTTGTTTTTTTGTGTGTGTGCTGAAATGTTTTGCCTTTGATCCAGAAGGCTTCATCAGTCAACTAAACACACAACAAAACTGATTCTTCCCTCAACAGCTTACTCCAAAGTGGAACAAACCAGTTTTGTTTGTGATAAGATGGTCTCTTTGGTACCCCCCCCCCCCTCCATTGTCGGCCCTCTTCCTTGTTGACAGTCGTGTCAAACTGGTTGAAAACAACAAAGTCCATGCTCAATAATCCAGGTATACAATCCAACATTTTTCAGTCAGGTCATCTGGACAGTTCCTTTTTTTTGTGCTGAAATGTTTCGCTTTCGATCCAGAAGGCTTCATCTTATCACAAACAAAACTTGTTTGTTCCACTTTGGAGTAAGCTGTTGGGGGAAGAATCAGGTTTGTTGTGTGTTTCCTTGACTGATGAAGCCTTCTGGATCGAAGGCAAAACATTTCAGCACAAAACAAAAGACACTGTCCAGATGACCTGACTGAAAAATACTGGATTGTATACCTGGATTTTTGAGCATGGACTTTGTTGTTTTCTGGAATAGCTCAGGCAAGATTAAATGCTGATAAAAAACAATTTGGATTGACTTCAAACATTGTGAAGACAAAACAAACAAAAAAAGGTTAAATTATGTATTCTGGACCAGTTTAACTTAAAGAAACTGATCCAGAATACACAATTTAAACTTCTTTGTTGTCTACCTGGATGATTGAGCTTACAAATCTTTTTCTGAACCACTTGGCCTTGGTTGTCTTCAGGTTGTTTCTGAGAGTGGCAAATTGGCCATTTGGCCTAAAACATTTGATTGCTGTACATGGTGATTGATTGTTTTAAATGGGTGCATTTTGTAGTTCTTAAAAGCCTACTTTTGAGATTCCAACAAGAGGTTGGCTTGAAACACAGCAGTGAAGGCTACCTATGGGACAGAACTGGTTGGCAGGCTGTAGACTGATAAAGTCCTCTGGATGTGGTACGAAACATTTCTCACTTAAATAAACTGATCCAGATGACATGATTTCATCCAACCATCCATCCATCAATTTTCTTTCACTTATCCGGGGTCAGATTGCGGGGGTAGCAGCCTTAGTAGGGAGGCCCAGACTTCCCTCTCCTCAGCCACTTGGGCCAGCTCCTCCAGGGGAATCCGAAGGCATTCCCAGGCCAACCAAGAAACATAGTCCCTCTAGCGTGTCCTTGGTCTTCCTCTGGGTCTCCTCCCCGTGGGACGTGCCCGGAACACCTCACTAGGGAGGCATCCAGGAGGCATCCTAACCAGAGGCCTGAGCCACCTCAACTGGCTCCTCTCGATGTGGAGAATCAGTGGCTCTGCTCTGAGTCCCTCCCAGATGGCCGAGCTTCTCACCCTATCTCTAAGGGAGAGCCCAGACACCCTGTGGAGAAAACTCATTTCGGCCGCTTGTATCTGAGATCTCGTTCTTTCGGTCAATTTAACGATTTAACCATTTTTTATTATTTACCTGGATGAATGAGCTTACAACCCTTTTTATTGTGAAGACAACTTTATCAGTCCAAAGATATTGCTTTAAGGTCCTTTTATGAAATAATTCTCAGTACCACTTTACAATAAGGCTCCACTTATAAATGACTCATAAACAGTTTTTAGATATATTATTAATTCCTCTATAAACCCTTTATATATAATTATTAACTTCTTTTTATGCATTAATTAAGGGTGACAAAGATAAAACTGGCCAGTTTCTTGCCAAATAGTGAGCCAGATCTGTTTACCTATATATTTCATCTATTAAGCATTTCAGACTAAGTTACTCCCTTGTAAGAACAATAAGCATATGTAAGATGTTTTCTTTAGCATATAATATTGTACTTTATCACTGCATTATAAAAATCTACAACTCATATTAGATCCTAAAAAAAAAGTTTTACAAATGCTTATTGTGCTTACAAGGTAATAACTTAGTCTGAAATGTTTAATATAACAACTCTAGATGAAATATATAGGTGTACAGATTTGGCTCACTATTTGAAAAGAAAGAGGTCAATTTTGTCTCTCTGTCACCCTTAATTAATGCATAATAAACAATTCTTAATGAGTTATAAAGTGTTTATAGAGGAATTAATAACATATCTATAAACTATTTATTAACCATCTATAAGTGGAGCCTTATTGTAAAGTGGTACCTAATTATCTAACTAAAAACATCTTCAGGTCTAGTGATAACTTTTGCACTAAAATGCTAAAATTGAAATAATCAATTGCTCAGGTGATTAAATTTAGGAGTGGTGGTGTTTTTCTCAGCTTTTATTTCATGCATTGTAAGAAACATGCTTTTCCAGGCTTTAACAGCTGCAAAATAAAGGCTGATTCCTCTCATGTGTCTGTCTCTGCCAGCTTAAAGAATTGTCAGATTCACAACCATCCGCCTCCCCTGACTTTCGTTGGGGGAGGGAAAACGATTGCCCCGTTCTGTGATTTCGTCAAACTGCCAGCTGGGGCCCAGAAACACACTTCATTAGGCACCCATACGGCAGAGGATGGTGGCTTTTCTAGACACCAAGCACAAATCTGGGGTCTTAAGAAACCCACGATGCATTACACTGAAGAGGCTTGTCACTTCTGCCTAGGTTCATTTCCCTTTAAGTGTGAGCTTGAGTCAATCAAATGAAATGAGCTGAGAAAACCTGGCTATTATTTATCAGTTTACCCACTTAGGTTATTTTATCACCACTCCTCAATGTGTCACACTCTATAGGAAAGGTAGATGACTAAGAAAATATATTTGGCTTTCAAAACACACTTACCAGTACACACAAAATAAAAAAAGGCATACTGGCAGCTGAGAGTATAAAGGTGCTGTGTGTATAGGCACAGTCTTATGCAATAACCACTGGTGTGAGCAGATTCATTTTTAACAATAAGAAAGTGACTTTGCATGTTTTTTTTTAACTAATATGTGTTTGGGACATAATTGATTTTCTCATCCATCTAAAAGTGTGGTGGATTTGTTGCTAGAATGGATTATTTTATTGATTTTATTCAAACAGTATAGAAGTGATAGAAAAGTAGGATCAATCTTTTTTAATAAGTGAGCTGTTTTTCTAAACAGACTGAAAAACGTATTGTTAAAAAAGAACACGTACAATTGGTTTCAATGATTAAAATGGTAGCTCTATTAAAAAAAGATGGGTAAGCAATACGCTATTGCAGTTACTGTCACAAGGGCTTTGATGATGGGAAGACAGACTTGCAGCAAATACAATCATTACTACATAACATGCTTGGAATATGATTTAATAAAAACTGCAGTGCGATGACTGATGTGAAATTACAGATGTAGTTGATTTGTTAGTGCCCTTTTGTTAAAGAGAGAAAAACCCAAAATAGACAGATAATGTACAAAACCCATCCTCCTGCCTTTCCTGCTGTCAGGAGTGAAGATTTGAGTTAAACACTTGAATAAAGACACCGTCATGTACACCAAATACTTACACCCATGGGTTAACTTTCTTATTTACTTTGTCACTATATACAGCAGTCTTGATTATGCTTTTTTTTTTCCATGAAATTAATATTCATAAAGTACTTCCAGCGATTTACTGCTATTATATAAGCAGATGACACGTCTAAACTCCAGTCACATATATATATATATATATATATATATATATATATATATAT
>NC_056498.1:52949256-52957226 GCF_014905685.2 Nematolebias whitei
ATATATATATATATATATATATATATATATATATATATATATATAAAGCTTTATTTAACCAGACAACTCCCACTAAGGTCACAGAGCTCTTTTGCAAGGGGGGCATGGGCTTGAAGGCAGACTAATGTGAATGGTTTTGGTCTGTGGGAGGAAACCTGAGTACCCGGAGAAAACCCACGCAAGCATGAGAAGAACATGCCAACTCCACACAGAGAGACCTCAGGTCCAACCGGGGATTGAACCCAGGACCTTTTTGCTGTGAGGCAACAGTGCTAACCACTGAGCCGTCATGCTTTCAATATATTGTATATTTGAAAGAAGCCATATAAAGGGGAGTTGAGTGAGTGTGATCATGACTGAAAATGCATTGAACGTATCTTTGCATTAGTGTTTTGTTTTAAAAGCTCACACCGCATACTAATTTTCTTTTATTAAGGCTTTAGTGGAACGAATACTTTAAAAATGCAGTTAATGCATGTGATTTTAGTATAGAATAAATGTAATAAAACACGCAATGAGGTATGTACTTACTAAAGGTCCACAGTATGATTAATAGCTCAAGCAAACATTTAGTTGAAGGGCATGGTAAGATTTCAGTACAAGTATTAAATATATCCTTTCATTCTCATCCTTGCACATAAAGCACAATAATCCAGCCATCCAGACATCCACTACCTTTTACCTATTTCTTTCATTCTGGGGCATGGGGGTCACTGGTGCCCATATCCAGCAGTCACTGTGCAAGAGGTGGGGGACACTCTGGACAAGTTGCAAGTCCATCACAGAGACACAGAGAGACAAACGAGACAAACAACCATTCACTCTCACACCTAGGGACAATTTAGAGTTACCGATCAGGCTAACATGCATGTTTTTGGTCAGTGGGAGGAAACCAGAGTTCTCAGAGAAAACCCATGAATGCATGGAGAGAACATGCAAACTCCATCCAGAAAGGCTCCCTGGCCGGTATTCAATCTGAGGACGTTCTCGCTGAGAGGGACAGCTCTACCAACTGCACCACCGGCAAGCACAATAATAAAAAGTGCAATATTTGTCCTTATTCACTGTAAAATCTAGAAATTTTGTAGACATTAACATGGGAAATGTAAAAGACGCTATTTGTCTTTTTGCTTCTTCGAAATATTTTGAACTAGAAAATACAATTTACAATGTTTCTCATGTATGTTGTTGACAATATCTGAAAACCTAGCGTGATATTAAACTGGAATGTGCATGAAGGTGAATACAAAAATAACTTGCAAGGCCTAGAATATAATTTTATAAGCTCTCCATGAAAATAGGTGAATAATAATAGTTGCAGAAGTATTAGTAGTAGTACAAGTAGTACTACCTTATATTTGAGCCCAGTCTTCTTTCAGAGAAATCTCCTTTTTGCTGCTAGTGTTAGCAACCTCATTCTTTTAGCCATTACGTGTAGCAAGCTGGTACAAGTGAGAGTTAAGAATATAGATAGGTACATTGAAAGCTTTTGTTTACAGCTCAGCTTCCTCACCATGACAGAATGTTTTTTTGTAGAGTTCCTCAAAATACCTGTCAGTCTTTGGCACCGTTCGACCCTCACATATGAATAATACATTTGGACTTGTGGGAGTAACTAGAAACTGGAAGTCTTCCAGCTCTTGATTACCTTCTGAGAGTGTTTTAAAAAAAGAGTAGGAACAAAAAACAATACGGTACTTAAATGCAGCCCTGGTGTTGCCCAGCTTCCTTTGAAATAATAATTCTGACTTATTAATGGTAATCTAAACTAAACTCATTACTCCAAACGCCCAAATCAATTCCTGCTTGACATGTTTATAAGCCTTCATCAAGCCCGCAACACACAAAGACTGACTGGGTTAATTTCACACTCCGATATTTGAGGGTACAAAGCTGGTAAAAAGTTCAATGAGCATTTTGAGAAACGTGTTGTTCTTCCTAAATCGTTTAGGTTCTTGAAATCCAACTATTGATGAGCTCACCTCATCAGCACCCTAGCAAGCACTTTCTATAAATGGTTGATAATTGTCTGTGATGGACTGGTGGTCTATCCAGTGTGTACCTGTTGAAGTGATGGAGTTGGACGTCAGGTGTCCAGCGACCCTGAAAAGGAATAAGCAGACATAGAAAATCGATGAATAAAGTGGTAATGGTTTATGTCATCCAGTTTAAACACATGCTCTTGTATTCCATTTTAAAAGAGAGGGATTACAACTTTGGCCTTCAAATCCCAAAGCCTTCTCATTGACCTTGATGCATAATTGAACTGATTGGTTGGACAAGAATGACACACAATAGTCCAGGTTTTGAGGAACTATGAAAGTCACTCTGAGAGTGCAGGTTTACTTATGGTTCCCACAGTCTCCAAAAATACAATGGAAGGAAGATCTTTCAGTTATCAGGCTCCTCTCTTGTTGTTTTAGGTTTCCTGGGTTATCCTTAATATTGCTATAGGCGTCGATTGCTGGAGGGCAAATTGGCTACATTTCTTCACTCTGCTGCTTCTTTACTTGCTCTACTCTACCTGTTTTCCATTTGTAATTATTTCTATCCTTAACATGTTTTTTTTTTTCTTCCAATAGGGGTGTACACTTGCACCTACACCTGGACCTCCATTCTGTGTTTGTTTGTTGCTCCTTTCTGTCGTTTCAAACCCCGCTGGTCAAAGCAGAGGGCCACTTGTTATAAGCCTGTTTCTGCAGGAGGTTTCTTCCTGTTTAAAGGGAGTTTTTCATTTCCCTGTTGCCATTGTGCTTGCTCAGAATAGGAGACTGCGATGAAGTGAAGATACAACGCACCTGCTGGTTTCCTTCCTTGGTTAGATAACTTTTACCAATTGATGTTTGAATGTGTGTGAATGTGTTTGTACAGTGCCCTGAGACAACCTATGTTGTGATTTGTCACGATATAAATAGACTGAATTAGAATTTAATTGAGGGTGGTACTGTGAGTCATTTACTCAGTTAGTAGAGCTGTTGCCTCTCAACTAGAAGGTCGCCGGTTCAAATCCCAGCCCAAGACCTTTCTGGGTGTAGTTTGCATGCTCTCTCCATGCATGCATGGGTTTTCTCCGGGTACTGCGGTTTCCTCCCACAGACCGAAAACATGCATGGTCGGCTGATTGGGAACTCTAAATCGGCTTTAGGTGTGACTGTGAATGGTTGTTTGTCTAGTTTGTCTCTATGTGGCCCTGTGATGGACTTAAGACCCATCCTGGGTGTACCCCACCTCTCGCACAGTGATAGCTGGACATGGGCACCAGTGACCCCCAGGACCCAAAGAGGAAAAATATAATGGATGGATGGATGATGGATGGATGGATGGATGGCTGGATGGAATTTGACTACCCAACCAAGCATACTTCATCATATCATCAGTCCTCCTAAAACTTCAGACTTCTAATACAGATGTTGTGTCTGTTGAAATGAGATCATCTTCAAAGATCTCCTTCCACCTGCGGTCTATCCTCAGTTAGGTTGAGCTCAGCTGCATCCTATCCTCATTGTGAACAGTGCTGGCGAAGCATTTCTTCCCTCATATAAATCATCTGACAGTTTGCCAAAAACTCTGAAAGTGAGACCAAATACGTTGTTCCAAAGCTCCCTTAAGTTCCTCCCACATCTGAATTCTTACTTCCAAATGGTTCATATTCATCATTCCTCTTTGCCAACAACGATGTGTCAGCCTCCTCTAGGGCCCTGCAAGCCAAACAAGCTCTGTAGAATGTCTCATTTACCCTTCACTTAGATGTTTATTGCTGATAAATTCATTCTCAGTCAATAAACATTTAGCCTATTTATTATACCAATGCTGGCAGCACATACTTCTCTGTGTGATACACAGTCACCAGATGTATATGTCTAAATGATGTGAATAACCAACTTCTAACAACATGCAAAGGTAAAATGTCAAACCAATATATCAGCCACTAGTTTTGAGATTTTACACCCATAAAGGGATCAAAAAAGTTCACCAGTGGTTTATTTAAAATTTAAACTTAACAGATTATGGATATTATCTTGTTTTTCACTAGAGGATGGAAGCAAAAAAGGAGGGATCTTAATGGAAAACATAGACATCAGTGAGATGTGTTTGTCACTGGTGGGTGGTAAAGAATTGCACGTAGTCTTTGTGTGCCACATTTATATACTTTAAAAAAAAATTGCATTAACAGTAGATCATTTTTTATTTGTAGACGCATTAGAACTAACGTAGTAAACACACTATAAAACAATTGTTTTGTAAACACAGGAGATTCAAAAGGCATTTTAATTGCAGACATAAATGTAATACAGCAAGGTTTGTATGTCTATTTCCATTCCATCTGGGAGTTGTACTTATTTAACTAAATTCGATCAAGTTAAACTTGGATGTTAATGTCAATGTCAGTTTACTTATATAACACATAAAAACAACCAAAGTTGACCAAAGTGCTTTACAATTTAGTTTAATTAAAATGAAAACAAGACAGAAGAACAAGAAAATGCATACTATGTTACTAAGGAAACACAAGAAAGTTAACAATAAAATATGTCACAAAGCAAAAAGGAAAAAATAAGTAAATAAAGCTCTAACAGGTTCTCATTCTCTTCCAAGATCAAACACCAGGGGAAAAAAGATGAATCTTGAGCAAAGACAAAAATCTCAACAATCTCAGTGGTCTTTAGAAGATCAGGTAAATTATTCCACAGTTTTGGAGCAGCAACCACAAAAGCCTAAATGTCATGAGGACACTAATCATATCCCAAGATTAAAGCAAGGAGTCAATCACTGCAATTCCATAAAAAATATCTGGACAATCACACACACATAAATAAGCATTGATGACAAATATTGATAGAGACTGATGGGTAGAAATACAGTATGTTAAAGCATACTGAGAAAAAAATCCATTAAAATAACTTAAAAATGAAAGAAATCCATACCATGCTATTTCAACTGTTAACTTTATGAATAAAAAGCAAATAGACAAGCAAAAGTAAAAGTACGTATACATTGTAAATAGACTTAAAAATGTATTTCACATGGTTTTTTTTATATAAATAGTTTTGGACAATTGCTCTGGAGGTCAAATGGAGTGACAAAGGAGGCTGAGGTAAAAGCAGCATTAGATCAATCAACCATCCATAAATATATTGAAATAAGATGTGTCTGCAGCAGTCAGCCCTTTTGGAGATAAAAGTAAGTGAAAAAATTAAATACATGAGGTGTCTTAAGTTCACAACTGCCCTGTAAGCACTGAGTAAAAAAATGCAATTATAGAGGACTGTAAGTTTTGGTCTGACATTTATAGTTGTGAATCTTTGCTGATCTTTTGTTTCAAACAGATTTACCTCTTTTAAATTCAAATTAACAAGAGATGCATCTTGTTGTTTTTGCCAAATCAATCAAGTAAATTTACTGTTTTGTTTAAGATAAAAAAAAAAAAAATCTGTGCAAGTTTATGTAAGAAGATAGATCTGATTCACTTCAGTCCATAGATGCTCCTGCTTTCTACTTATAATAAATTTACTGGTAAAACAGCTGGGTCAAAAGTGAAGATTGCACCACTGACGATTAAAAAAGCTCCTTACAGTGTGCAAGGGGTTACATTCCAAGTCCTGTGACTGTATATTAATCAGAAGTAGATGGGCCAGGAACTTTGGGCATCACAGTGATTATCTAGAAAGGGAAGAAAAAAAAAATTACTGAGCATGTGACCCACAGTTAAGGTAAGTCAACCACTGAGGTGCCTATTCTTATTTAACATTATCCATCCAGCTATTATCTTTACCCACTTCTTCCTTTTGACATTGCAGGGATTGCTGGTGCCCACCCTGCAGGTGGTCGCAGGGCTATCACAGGGCCACATGAAGATAAATAACCTTTCACATGCTCACAATGGACAATTTAGAGTTACCAATTAGCCTAAGATGCATGTTTTTGGTCTTTGAAAAAAACAAAACAATGCAAGCATATATATATATATATATATTCTAAGGATAGATTTTATGTTTTTAACAGAATATGTTATATGTGCTATGTATAATATGCTATGTAATATTTTCCTTTCCCTCTCTTCTATTTTAACATCAGCCTAGACGCAACATCATATTTTATTTTACAACTGAGATAACAGTTGCAAATGATATGCTCAGGTACAGGGAAGATAAAAGTGAGCCTGAAATATTATTTGAACAAATGCATCAATTTTGATCCGTGAAGGTTAAATCACAGCAAGCAGAAAATGGTTATTATTTAGGATATTGTTTTGTGACACATTAGAGATTAAAAACTAGAAAAAAAGGAACAACTTCTTCTCAATCTTAAACAAGCAGATCTCTTGTATTTGATAGTGTTTACTTGACTCCATCAGGGCTCAGTTCTATGCCATGTGCTCTTCTTAACACAGACAGGAGGTTCTGTACAAAATTTCAGAAGGTGGCTGCCTGAGTGACTAACTTTTTAATGGTAATGTTACCTTATTTATTTGTTATAAATATATTACTGTTAAAAATGCATTGGTATCAAATGAAAATTACAACGTATGTAAGTTTTAGTGATTCGTACACTTATAGGAAGAGCTGGTGTTAAATAGCGTATTTTTCTTTATTGAACTTTACATAATCTTGTAAGAAAAAGCAGCACTCTGCCTTGGCAATTTAGCACTTCTATTGATGCCTGGTTACATTGATTTCCTCTTTTTAGTCAGAGGCATAGAAAGGGATGGGAGGCTCGGAAGCTATGAGAAGGTCTCTCTCTGAATAAGAATTGTAAAGCACTCGGCGCAAGAGTGAGGTGCTGCATGAACAATAGCTGCTGTTGCTGATGCACATGGGACTGCACTCTGGACTTAGTGTTGGCATTTTCATAGCACATATGCTGTAGACATGTTATAGCAGGTAATTGCCAACACTTAATGAGACTCTGAAAATATTGAATTCCTTTTGGCTTGATGTAAGACACAAAGAGACAAGCTGGCTCTGTCTAAAAGCTCACTTAAAAGCTTGCAATCGTTAAGATACTGTATGGGTGTAATGTGAACAGATAGCACCGTCTCTCAAGTTGAAAATATCAATAAATGGCAAAGCTTTCAGTTCTATAAAATATTTTGAAAAGGTTTAACACAAAAAGCATCCCTCAGTAAGCCTCACTTAGATTACCGGTAAATCAATGATAGGACCACGTTTAAAGTGCTAATTTGTAAGATTGTTGGTTTTAATGTGAGCTTTATCTTCTCGATTGAACGGCTCGCATTCAGTTGTGCAAAATCCTGAATTCCTGTTGGATTTAATAAGTAAGCTTTCTGTCTTTCTGCTGCAAAAATGTTTAATGTTAAATGTTGCTATTTTTTTTTCTCTCTTTGAAAATGTGTTCACTGTTCTATTTTTTTTTATTATAGGTTTTAAATACATTTTTAATCCTCTTCTTACTCAATGTCTGGTATTACAGTACTGGTTATGTCCATCCATCCATCTATTCATCCACTTTACTTGTTTCTTCTTTTCTGGGTCACTGGTGCCACTGGTGGACATATCCAATAATCACTGTGTGAGAGGTGGGGTACATGCTGGGACAGTCGCAGGTCCATCACAGAGACAAATTACACAAATTACTATTCACTTTCTCACTCACCCCTAGGGACAATTTAGAGTTACAAATTAGCCTAACATGCATGTTTTTGGTCTGTGTGAGAAAACCGAAGTACCAAGAAATTTTTTTTTTTTTAAATACATGTATGTAGGGTACACTATTTTATCACGTTTGTACAATGTATTACCACAATGTATTATCATGTTTGTACAATGTATTATCACGTTTGTACAATATATTATCATGTTTGTACAATATATTATCATGTTTGTACAATATATTATCATGTTTGTACAATGTATTATCATGTTTTTTACAATATATTATCATGTTTGTACAATGTATTATCATGTTTGTACAATATAGTATCACGTTTCTACACTGTATTATCACGGTTC
>NC_056498.1:52957236-52961697 GCF_014905685.2 Nematolebias whitei
GTTTGTACAATATAGTATCACGTTTCTACACTGTATTATCACGGTTCTACAAAATATTATCACATTTCTACAATATATTATCACGTTTCTACAATATAATTATCATGTTTGTACAATATATTTTCATGTTTGTACAATATAGTATCACATTTTTTACAATATATTATCACATTTGCGCAATACATTATCACATTTGTGCAATATATTATCACATTTGTACAATATAATTTAAAACATTTTTATTTAATAGCTGACAGCAATATTCCAATATGTATTCATAGAGTAAACTTTGAAACTCCACCCAGGCTGTCTCAACTCCATCATAAGCCACGATTTGATTGGGCAACCTTCTTACAGAGACGTGGCATTTCTACCATCGGTGCCACCATGTAGTACGTATGTTGACGAAGTGATTTAAAATACAACAAGGTTTCTCAAAGGAATATGCATAATTTACCTCAGGGCTCATATGCCATGAACAATGTATCAAAAATATATTTCTAACAGAAAAGAGAAGACAGCAGATATTTTCTGGTGAAGCTTGACAAATCTAGTTAAAATCCCAAGCATTGTCATTTTGAGAGGAAATGGTAACCTGTGTAGGTTGTGTTTCTCCCAGATATGACTAAGGTGCGTGTGCTGGAATTAAGGGTTTGAGCTTCAATTGAACCTTAAAGAACAGGGTGGGCAAAAAAAAAAAGCTGTCTTGCAAGTGCTAGCTTGAAATTTCTGAAAATAGCATTTTTGCACTGCTCTTCTCACCTCCTTGCAAACAGTTCACAAGGTCAGCTCTTCTTCCTGAGTTGGAAGCACAATGTTGAAAGTATAACATGTATAACGTCTGTGCCATCTGATCATAAAGCAAATAAAATTGTTGAACTTTTTGTGAAGTATTTTTATTTAACTTTTTTTTTTTTTTTTTACTGAGATAGTCTCATTGAGTAATGAGGATTCATTTTCAAGAGAGACCTGTTTGGCAGCAGATGGTGGGGGTTAAGGGCTCAAGGTCCCAGAATGGGGTAAATGAGGGTGGAGGCAGGTGTGGGTGTTTCACCTTTTCCACCCACATTTGGATGTTGTCTGTCCGAGGAGTCAAACCGGCACCCTTACGATCACAGGCCCACTTTCTCTAGCCTCTGCACCACTGCTCCCTTGTAAGTAGCTATGCTTGACTGTGTCTTACATACTTATTTTGTCACCTTCGAATGTGACTTACGTATCTTAAGTCTGTATAATAAAAACTGGATATACAATAAAATCATTTTTAAAAAGCCCACTTCTGTTGACCAAATACTGTGTGTTGTAGTTAGCTTATAATACTGCTAACCTTCAGCAAGATAAAAAATAAATAAAAAAACTACTATTTGTCATGTTTTCTTCAGTACAGCTTTCTTTTTGTTTGTTGGAGTCAGCCTCCCCACCATCACAGACATCTACACCTCCAGATCCAGGAAGAGGGCCAACTGCATCATGAAGGACCCCACTCACCCAGCACACACACTTTTTTTGCCCTGCTCCCCTCAGGAAGGAAGCTAAGGAGCATTAAATGCAGAACCACTAGGCTGAGGAACAGCTTCTACCCTGAAGCTGTTAGACTCATGAATCCATAGTCAGGATTATCACTGTGAAAATAAATCACTTTGAAAAAATCACTGTAATGCCACTTGATTGTTGATATGTGCTGCTGACTACACAAGATGCTGCTCTCATGCTGCTGATTTATTTCATGTTGCTGTTCATCCTCATCTGCTCACACAGACTCATGTTCGTGCCGCTGTTGTTTGGTACATTGTTTTTTGTACCATTAGTGCTTAGTGTATTCTTAGTTTAGTGTATTTCTTAGTTCATATCTTAGATTTTATTACTGTTTTTCTTTACAATTTGTGTTTTTGTTAGATGTAACTGGGACCCTTTGTACATAGTTTTGTTCCACCTCATGTACCACATGTGACTGACAATAAAGACACATTGACCTTGACCTCAACCTTTTTGTTTGTTTTGTTCTCCAACAAAATGAGTTACCTACACATTTTCAATTACTGGCAAGTCACTTTATGATGATTGCCTATGATATACATGTCCTACAAATACAAAAGTGGAAGAAAGTATCTTAATATTTAGGAACATTATCATAATACACATGATATGACCATTTGTCACATGACTGACCTTTTGTTTAGAACACGATGCAGCCAAAGTGTAAAATAAATTACATTAAAGATGAACTCTTTCTAAAGGGGAATTCCCTGCAGTTTGTTTATTGAAACAATATTTGAACTCTGACTCTTCATCTCGCTCTGATAGGGACTCAATTTAATATAAAAAAAACACATCAGATTCTTTGCTATCGTCTGTGTTATTGGCCATTGTGCCGATTCTCTGTTCAAATGCAGGTGTTCCCCTTTGACATCACTTGTTACTGTTTCCATGAATATCTCAACAACTGTTTATTCTCAGCAGTGTGAAATAAAATTTGCATTTCAAAATAAATGTTATTTTTCCAAAAGTGCATTCATATTTCTTACAAAAAATATTGGCACAGGCCATTGATAATTACATAAGATCTAATAGGAATACATAAAAACAATTTTAAAAGCTAAATCAGCACACAAGCTCAATTTTTGCAACAAGCATGTTTCCAAGGAAATAGTTGAACTGTCATGTGCAGAAATTCATATCACAGCTTTTATTAATTTATGTATTTAAAAGACCTAAAGACAAAATAATCAAATATACATCAGAATGGGGATGTGAAGCCTAACTTTGTTAGACCTGGTCTTGAGGAAAATGACTTAAAGAGAGAGGTATATCCTCCCCATAGCTCATTTTCAATGGTGGCTAACCGAGGTCAGAGAGATGTGCTAAGATTCTGAAAAACAAATCCTATGCAGTTTAAAGGTTAGAACTCCACACTCAGGTTTGAATTCAAGAAGCTCTCCAGATGGGAAGTAAAATGTTTTCAACTACATAATATATTAGAAGTTCAGCAGTTGTGTTTTTAAACTCAAAAGATTTGATAAAAGTCGTGAAAAGCTGTTGAATCCTCGCCCTCAGCCTTTGTTCAATATTCAAATGAGCAAACATTCTCTGTTTCCTCCATCAGACTCTAATGCCTGAGATCCTGTCCTCAAATGATATAACTGAATTATCAAACAGTGTGAGTCATTTCATTTATATGTATGATATTTATTTTGTTTGTTTTGCCAAAACTCAAAGTAACCCTGAACCACAGCAACAAATGGGGCCAGGGTTTTGTGTGTGTGCTTTTTATTTTGTGTTGTATTTTCTTACTGTATGTCATGTCTTGCCTGTAATTTAAAGCTTGTGAGAAAAAGATTAATCTGTTATGTGTAATAGTTTTTCATTATTATGGTGAGGTGGTCATGTCAGCATAATTTAGATTTTTGAAGAATTCATCACGTTTTTATGGCATGTTTTCTTTCTTGTTCTCCCTACAGCCAAACGGCACTGTGGTCTGAACACAAGGTAGATTAGGACTTTTTATGTGGAATTTGCATATTCTTAATGTTTATATGTTGCTTGTTGCTTCTGTATCCCCTGCAGTCTGTCGTGCAGGTCAGATGAATTAGATTTTCTAAATCGTTCATAAATTTATGTTTCGTAGGGTTTGTATCAGCAGGCTTTCACAGAAGAGTAACAGTTAGAAGGCGCTTACATTGTGCAACATGGTGTTGCAAATACGTAATTACTAAGTTGCTGTTCTAAGCTGAACTTTTAAACTAAATTGCATATTATTCTAATCTAATATGGCGTTTGGTTAAGTATATGTCCAACATTTTATTATCATTAAATTATTCTATTTGTGTGGATTGTGCATGAATCATTAAGGCATGGCACCTTTTCTTAAAATCAGTATTTCAGACTAACATTATTTTAGAGCCTAATGATAGCTCAGGTGTTTACTGGTAGGCCATCTTGTACAGTAATAAAGCTCAACACAACATCAGTGTTCAACATGGTCACCAATGTTATATGTTTTAACACAAAATAACAAAATTCAGGGTAAAATAAAAGAACCTCATGTAGTTGAGCTGTGTTAGCAATGGAATAGACCAGGGGTCTGCGACCTTTAGGATCAAAAAAGCCATTTCTGCCCATTCGTTCACTAAATTAAACGTGTCCAGAGCCGCAAAATCTGCTACAAATGTCATTATCAACTGGTGGCCCATGGGCCACTTTAAGTTTGTTAGAGAGGGGGCTTTTCTGACCAGTAGGTGCAACATTATAAAACTAAAAACATATAATGATGTTAACATTTATTGATATTTTTACATTTTAAGACAAAAGAAAATACTAAATTCCATCCATCCATCCTCTTTACTCGCTTTTGCCTTTTCAGTTTGCAGGGGTTCACTGGTGCCCATATCCAGGTTGCAAGACTGTCACAGAAGACTGGATTCTTGAAAAGAAAAAAAGAAAAAGTATATATATATATATATA
>NC_056498.1:52961797-52981207 GCF_014905685.2 Nematolebias whitei
CGTGGTTCTTGTTTTGTGGATTTGCTCTATCAGAATAAGCTGTATTATCATTGCAGTGAGACACAACGAGAACATGTATGTACAGTTGTCCGAAAGATGAACGGAGTGCATGAAGCTGCTTCTATGAAAGCGCGGCCTTCTTATTCTTGTTCAGAATAATATTTTGCTTAGATGAGAAAAGGCAAGAAAACATGAGGAGAGATGGTATTAAAAAAATATCTCTCACACCGTGTCCTAGACATGGCATGATTTGAGGCATAAAAAAAAAACTACAACACCATAGCACATAAATAGATGTGATACATGTACATATGAAAACATTTAATTTTAAAGGAAGGTCACAGCGTAGTCCAGAGTCCCCCCCCACCCTCTCAGCCATTGTCCAGATAAGAGGTGTTATTCGTCATCAGCTCGGTTGCGGTTCCATCACATGTCCACTGCCGTGGGGAAGGGAGGGGTGAGGAGACAGACAAAGCATCTTTGTTTTTTCTAAACATGCCAGGAGGGGTTGAGATAAGTCCACCGTCAAGGCCGCAGCTTGGGTCAGGCAGAACTCGTGAATTGCTGTTTCTGCCTTTTAGAGTCTCTCTGGTACATTTCTCTGATGGAAACTCCAAACAGCCGAATTGATTCCTTAAAGTCCTTAAAGCGCGGTTTTTCAAAGTAAGATTGGGCATGACACACAATTGGCTGGTTGATGGATGACCCGCAAGTTTAACGTGGATTTTTAAATTTAAAATAAATAATTTTAAAGGATTTTGCACCTGTGTGAAGCCCACAGCTGCAGGATAAGCTCCCCCCTGCGGCTGATCAGTTGATCTCCGCTCAGCAGAAGAGAAGTGGGCGTGGCCAAGAGCGTAGCCAGAGGCAGAGAGAGGAGAGTTTAGAAACATTGTTTAGAATGTTGCAAGCATGTGGAAAGGTAAAATGCTTTTCTATAAATACTAAAATAAACTACAACCACTACTTGTACTACTATTCCTACTTCGTGGTTTTTGACTTATCGTGGGGCTTCTGGGTTTGGATCCCCCACGTCAAACGAGGGACTACTTTATACCAGATATCCTTCCTGACTCAACCAGGGCTTGAATCCACCACCTTGAGATTACAATTCCACAGAACTGACCACCAAGCTACCCCAGCCACTCAGATGTGAAACTAATTTGGCCTTTTGTGAAAATACTGTTTGTGGTCCTTAAAATTCAAAAGTCTATTGTTAGTATCCAAAACAGTTCAATCTGGTCCTCTGGACATTCAAAAAAACAAAAATATAGTGTGTGTATGTGGGGGTGGTCGGAGGGGGGGGGGGGGGGGTAAGGATCATAGGATTAAAAAGGAGTGATAGGATGATCCCTGGTGCAATCTAATGAGGCTGTTTGTTTGTTTACCTCTTCTTCTGTGCTGCATTCAGCAAAATGCGCCTGCATTTGCCCACCATGAACAGTGTTGTGATAAAGGTCAATAAGGGTTAGACAAGGCTGCTGAAGTTTGCCTACTCTAATTAGCCCTGGCTTTGTGCTCTCTTCTCATTTGGTAGTGTCAGTATAACCATGTTCAGCCTTGGAGACGTGCTTGGATCAAAGATGGGCCAGGAAGGAGCCAAATTATAAAGGAGAGGTTCTACTATCAGTGATGATTCACTCAAATGAGGCGTTTGAGTCACTCTTGTTAAAAATGGAAGAAAATTGACGTTGATGAATTGAAGTAATGTGATCGGGGAGGAAACCTGCAAATACTAGATTATTAATAATCCTTGCCATTTTGTAACACCGCTATAAAACATTTGCCTAAATTGCACTTCATAAAAATGAAAGGTACATTGGAAAATATTCATTCCAGTATTTTATCAGTTGCTGATTTGTGCACTTGCAAAGACTGTGAAGATCAAGGGGTTTCCTAATTCTCTGGATCATTAAATCCCTGAACGAGGAAGTTTAATTAGCTACTTATTCTTAGTCTTTCCTGAGCCTGCCAATAGCACAAACAAGAAACACTAACAAAAGGTCAGATATTTGTCAGTCTTTTAATGGAAGTTAATAGCACTAAGATTAGATTTGCTGGTAAACTACAGACACCCACTTTATCTGCTTTATAATGAGAACTCTGAATATAAACACAAGCTGACCAACATGCTTTCATATTGATTGCCAAGGTAGCCCGGATATATTCATAAAATAAAGCAATGATTATAAAATACTGTTTAAATGAGCCAATGGGTGGATTAGTCATTAGGCTTCTCAGGAAAAAAAAGTTTGTCTCCTGTTTTAAGACAAGTTTGTTTCCTATACACACACACACAAAAAAAACTTTGTATAATTGTTATACAATGATTACTGCTTTTAACCGATTATAAACAGTATATGTACCCTATCTGATGAACAGCCAGTCATATTGTGTAATTATAAAATGAAGAAAGAGTGAAACCACAACTTCCTTGCAGCTTGTTGAGATTTAGTTCAGTCCAATAAATGTTTCCTATACACTATAATAAAACTTTACAGCCTGAACCAATTGTATTGTTTTAGATTTGTAGCCCTTGGCTGTGAGTCTTCTGAACAGATGTGCTTAAATTTATACTGTACCTTCCAAAGTATTTTGAATCTTCTGTTATGTGAAGGCTAAAAAAAACACATAATTAAACACATAGAAATACTGTTTTACTCACGTTCAAAGCAATAATTTATGGGAATCTCGTCATTACACATGGTTTGTATGTAAGCAGCAGCTTTGTTGCAGGACTCCACTGTTTGTTTGCTTCTTTGAGCTCCTAAGTATTTTAGTCATTTGATACACTATTCCAGCAATGAGAAGGCCAACACAACAGGATGTATCAGTGCACATGACTTCCAAAGTAAATGAGGCTTATAATAATTTGTGTTGAACCATTTCCCACAACAAATCAGCAACAGAGAGGAAATGCAGCTTTTCCCATTTTTTTCTTGAAGCTATTGTAAGGCTATTTTTTGTGATCATGTTCTGTCAAATGCTTATTAATGTTATGGTACTTTGTCACCAGTTATATATATTAGCAAGTTTACAAACTCCTCATTTTTCTAAAAAGTGACGAGCAACAAATTTAGCAACATTTTTTGGTGTAATCAGGGACTTTTGGAAACTCTGTGTCCCTAATTTTCTAATTTAAGATACTTTTGTTTGCTTGTCATAACTAAGGAGGTTGAAGTTGTGACAATAAAAACAAGAACAATTGACCAAAGAATATTCATTTGTAGTTCTAAATATAATTAGGCTGTCTGTACCTAATTTTTGATTCTCCCATAGCAATCTGGTCAATTATGCAAAGTAGGTGATGGTATCATCATCATAGCAATTTCTATTGTCTTTAAGGGCAGCCAATAGTTATCAATCAATCAAACTTTATTTATACAGGTAAATCCCATTGAGCCTCGAGGACTCATTTACAAGAGAGACCTGATTTCAACAAAGAAAGATGACAACAATGGACAACAGCAACAACAATAAACAGTTGAAAAAAAGCATACTAGTTTTTTTTTTTTTTAACAAATAGGATGGCTAAAAGGAAAAAACAAACAACAAAACAAAACAAAAAACAGCTAGATTCCAAGACAAATGTAGAAAACTAAAAACAGGAACATGTCAGCATTGGACCCTGCCAGGTGTCCAACAGATTCTTAAAGACACTTAGAGAGGTCAAGGTCGAGAGCTTCAAATCTTTTTGTAAGATATTCCAGGAAACAGGAGCGGAATAGGAGAAGGCCCTTTTGCCTAGTTCAGTCCTCACTGAGGGAACACTGCAGGTAATAATGTCCTGAGAGCGCACTCCGTAGCTGCACTCACGCAGAGACATGTAGGAGGAGATGTATGAAGGCAGCAGACCAAGAAGTGATTT
Organism: Nematolebias whitei; assembly: GCF_014905685.2. NCBI lineage: Eukaryota > Metazoa > Chordata > Actinopteri > Cyprinodontiformes > Rivulidae > Nematolebias > Nematolebias whitei. The sequence continues at coordinate 52,965,666 of NC_056498.1, forward strand.
AAAGATGAAAATATACCAGTGAGAGAGTCTGCGTGAAGTTAATCAGAGTCAGAGTTTCTTTATTGTCATTCGCACCTCATGTGGTACATGTGGTGGAGCGAAATTATGTACACAGGGTCCCAGTTACATCCAACAATAAAATGTATAAGAAAAACAGTAATAACATCTAAGATATGAACTAAGAAAAACATCAACTAAATATACACTAAGCACTCATAACATAAAACATTGAACATCAGCACAAACATGAACATGAGTCTGTGAGCAGATGTGCTCGCATGAACACATCAACAATGAAACAGACCAGCAGCAACATGAAACAGATCAGTAGCAACATGATATGGTTTTTCACAGTGATTATTCTAGTTAGAGATTCATGAGTCTAACAGCCTCAGGGTAGAAGCTGTTCCTCAGTCTAGTGGTTCTACACTTAATGCTCCTTAACCTCCTTCCTGAGGGGAGTGGGGCAAAAAGTGTGTGTGCTGGGTGAGTTGGGTCCTTCATGATGCAGGTGGCCCTCTTCCTGCATCTGGAGGTGTAGATGTCTGTGATGGTGGGGAGGCTGATTCCAACAGATTTCTGTGCAGCCTTCACCACTCTCTGCAAAGCTTTTCTTTCTGCAGCTGTGCAGCCTCCATGCCACACATTGATGCTCGAGCACAGGATGCTCTCCACTGCACACCTGTAGAAGGAGGTGAGGACTGAGCTTCCCAGACCAGCTCGCCTCAGCCGTCTGAGGAAGTAGAGTCTCTGATGAGCTTTCTTGATCAGGCTGGTGGTGTTGTTGCTCCAGCTGAGGTTGTCATTCATGTGTACACCCAAGTACTTGTAGCTGGAGACCACTTCCACCGCAGATCCTCTTATGTTCAGGGGGGTGTAGGTGTTTTTGTTCCTTCTGAAGTCCACAATCATCTCCTTTGTCTTCTTCACATTGATGTGAAGGTTATTCTCTCTGATGATGTCCAGTTAACCAGTGAACACAGGGTGCAGTGGTGGGTACGATAATCACAGCCAGTTATGAATCTTAGTGCACCATGATAGACAGCATCCAACATCTGCAGGGTTCTTGTAGGAGCGTTCATGTAAATAATATCACCATAATCAATTGAGGGAAGGAAAGTCACAGATACAAGGCGTTTTCTAGCATTCAGGGTTAGACAGGATTTGCTTCTGAAAAAGAAACCCAGTTTAACTGTCAGTTTCTTTATCAAGTTTTCCACATGGAGCTTAAAAGAGAGATGTGAGTCGACCAAGATACCCAAATATTTATAGGAATCAACAAACTCAATGGGGACACCATTTGAGGATAAAATCGGAGGAAGAACTGCTGGGACCAACTTCCTATTTGAAAAAAGCATCCCTTTGGTTTTGTCAGCATTTAGGACAAGTTTGAGGCGAAACAAATCAGTCTGGATGATGTTGAATGCAGATCTCAAAAGCTGGAAAGCCTTAGCAACAGTTTTAGCTCGACAATAAACAACTGTGTCGTCAGCATAGAAATGTATGGATGCATTAGGGATGTTTTTACCTACATTATGTATGTAGATTGTAAAGAGGGTGGGTCCTAAGACTGAGCCTTGTGGTACACCATTTGAGCCTTGTGATACACCATTAGAGTTGGTTTCAGTTAAGTTCTTAACTGAAGAGTTGGTGACATTGTTCATTCACAAAACAAGGAGACTTCTAGGCCAGGCTAATCGCTAGCCAAACAACGTAAACCTTAAGTTAATAAACCACACAAGCAAAATTTGTTTTGCTGCAAAAACAGCAACAAACTAAACAAACAGTGTCCCGCAAAAGTGTATTAGAATCATATTAGCTAATGTAATGTTCTTCATGAAAATAGGACACTTTTAAGAAAAAAATGTTTTATAAGTCTGAAGATTTATATAAAACTGAGCCTTGTTTGGGTAACTTTTAGCCTAGCCTATATGAGGACTTATGTCATTTGTTTTTCATACTCAGGGATCTGTAACTTATTTCCCAGCTGATAAGGTAACATCCATCCATCCATCCATACACGTTATGTTTTCTGTCCTTTCTGGATCCATGGGTCTCTGGTGCCTATATCCAGCAACCATTGTCAGATAGCCAGTGTACACCCTTGACAGTTTGCAAGTCTATCACAGGGCCACATAGAGGCAAACTGTAGGAGTTCAATCTTTTTCCCACAGCTCAAGATCACATGATGGTGCCAACCAATTACACATGCAGATCATCTCTCTTAATGAGAGGCTGGAGTATAAGAGGCAGCAGGAGGCTCCAGTTCAACACTGTTGCATTACACACCTTTTGGTATTAAGCTTCTTGCCACCTAAACCTTGTTCCTGAGTGTTGTAAATTCTAATCTTGGTTCTCACGACTCCAGTGGTTCCTTGACTTCCTTGTGAACTCTTCAGCTGATCCCCTTGCATTCCTGGACCTTTTTGTGAACTCCTTAGTTGAACTCTTTGTCTTCCTGGATCCCCTAGTGATCTCCTCAACTGTTTCCCTGCCTTCCTACCACTGCCCTAAATTATTGGACTCTCTGTGGATTAATCTTCAAACTCCTGGAAATTTAGGATCATTATCCAAATGCCAGTTTACCAATCTCACAGTAAGAATAAGATCCATCATCATCTTGCATCCCAAAGCAATATTCAAAAACATATTCACTTCTCCCATTGCTCTCCAGGGTTCCAGTTCATCCCATTGACTGTTCCTTTTTTTTTTTTTTTCATTCATTCAACCTTTACTTATACAGGTTAATCCCACTGACCCTCTGGGACTCATTTACAAGAGAGACCTGATTTTAACAAAGAGTGATGACAACAGTAAACAACAACAGGCAATCATAAAGGATGTGAACAAATTGAGATTTTTTTTAACAAGTGAAAATAAAAAGGTATTTAAAAGAAAATGTGACCAAAAAAAACAGCTAATTTGTAAGAACAGCTAGCTTTAATTCCACTGTAAATGGTAAATGGACTATACTTATATAGCGCCTTTCTATCTTATTTCAAGATATTCAAAGCACTTTACACTATAATCTGTGTCCTCATTTACCCATTCATACAGCACTCTGCTAGATCTCTACAAAGCTAATTGAACAAATCATTCTAAAGAGACTAATCAGTGCTTTAGATCACATTCATACACCAATGGGACAAACATCAGAGGCTATGAGGGGTTGAGTGTCTTGCCCATGGACACTTCAGCATGTGACTGCTGGTGGATTCGAACCCCCAACTCTCGCATTGGAGGACGACTGCTCTAACCACTCAGCCACAGCCGCCCCACACTGTAAATAAAAGCACTGTTAATTTTCCATTTGGAGTCTTCGAGTTGTTTCTTCAGTTCATGTTATCTGGGTTTTGATTAAAACCTAACACAAACAAAACAAACAGCCATTCATACTTTTACCTTGGAACAGTTTAGAGTTACGAATCAACCATACATGCATGTTTTTGGTCTGTCAGAGGAACCCAGAGTACCCAAAGGAAGCTCATTTATGCATGTAAAAACAGGCGAACTCTACAGAAAGACCCCAGGCCTGGATACAATCACACAAAGTTCTCACTGAAAGGCAACAACTCTACCAACTCCACCATAATATATTAATTACTGATAACTGTTTGACAGATTATTTCAGAATTAACCCAACTATTATTTTAAGGAGAAACATTTATTTTACCTAAGAAAAGTAAAGTGTACATTATCTGCTTGTACAGCATATAGTACACTATGGGAATAGGCAAAGATGGGTTTAATGTCTGCAAAAAAATCAAGATGCCTTGCTTTTGTGTAAATGTAAGTATGAGAAGGGTCGACTGAAGAGCGTTAATGGTCCTCATGCTGCCTGCTGTGGGACTTTGACTCTCTCCAGTATTGATTACTCTGTCCACCATGTAATTAGGCCTCACTGAAAGCAAGTAGAGAAGAAATAGAGAAGAAAGAAGGCTGGGGGTGGGGTCATTCAGGGAAAGGCAATTTTTGTATGTTGTGTCAATACAGGAAGAATGGAAAACAAGGGTAGATGAGCTCAGTCCCAGAACCTCTATTCTTTGGCTTGTTGGCCATCTGTAGGATGTGGAGTAAGTGCGAGTGAACATTGAACGGATGAGGTAGGTGAATAGGCCAACAAGGGAACGGGAAAAACGAAATGCCATTTTAAGGTGTTGATTGATTTGTCAGTTGAGTCATCTGTGGCCCATTGTTCTCACAATATAAAAGATGCCTGGGATGAAGGTGTCAGTAGGTTCTATTGACAAATGTCCAAGTGTCAGTGGTCATCTGTTCATCACCATTTGTCCCATTGACGAACAGGGAGTAAAGCATCTCTTTAGGGTGCATAATGAAAAACTGTGACTGTGCGAGAAATGTTACGAGTTGGCAATTTTAACATAAATCTGAAGGACATAGACATATATTAGTCTAGAACAAAGTATAATAGTTCCTGAATTATACTTTGGACACTTGACTTACTAAATTCCCATATCTCCTTTAGCAATAATGAAATCAAGCAACTATGAAAATATTTCAAACAGACATGTGCAGAGGTTAAAATTTCCATTAAATTCATGCAAAAAAAGTTTTATTTCTTACATGACCTTTCCATCTTTTCTTTTCAAGTGAATCATGGGTTCAATTTGCTATTGGCTGCTTGTTTCTCTGCATCTCCATTCCCTGTGGAGAAAGACATTTTATGTGTAAAAAGCTTTGCTGTTTCCCTTGACACAGTCCACTACATGAAATTGCTCCAAATACATCCCTCCAGTGCAGATACCACTTAGTGAATTCCTTGAGGTTAGCAGACATGTCCTTTTACACAGCTGCAATGGTTTATGGAGGAAAAGAGATGACACTGTCTGAAGAAGTAAATGGAAGAATTAGACAGTTTGGAGGTATTCTGGGCTGCTTTAAAAAAGTAAGACATTATTTTATCTAAATACATTTAACATGCAAACATTTAATTTTTGGATTTAGATGGCCTGCTGACATGAAAGGCAGACTACGATGTGATTGCCTGTACCTGTGCGTAAGCTCATTCGTCTGTTGGTCTATTAGCAAGAAATTACAAAAAAAAAAAAAAAGAAGATTTTTATTAAACTGCTTCCATAGTTAAATAACATCACAACTGTTTATTGAAAGTTAAATACAAGTTGTTTCAGTTTTGTCATGATTTCGGTTTAGTCCTTGTAGCTTTTTCCCCTTTTTGATGCAAAAGTCAAAAAAGCTAATGACAACTGGCAACTGATCAAAACCAAACACACCCATAATCTCTGATTTGGGGTTCAATCAGTGGCAGTTCTGATATGGGCCATACAGGCAGCTATTCAGGGCAGTATCTCATCAAGGGCAGCATAAGCCCCCGGCAAGTCCCCACCCTTCCCTCAAAAAATAATAAAAAGCAGAATTTCATACAGCCTGTCTAGCCTACATCAGTTTCCTATCACCCGCTTGCAAGGAATGGGCACCCTCTGCCAGGTGCAATGTGTGTAGCTTGCTGCTGAGGTCTGACACACAGATTGTGAAAGAAGGGGAGGGGACTGGGGATTCTTTCAAAAATTCAATGTTTTTTTAATTGTCATACCAGCTCAGATTTGCATGTTTATGGTACAAAATTCAGACTCATGTCCCAGATCCAAGGACCTGATGAATTTTTGTTTTGATTTTCTAGTGAAGTCCTGTCTGTCCGAAATCCCTTGCTTGCCCCAGCAAGGGATTTCGTCTCCCTTGCTGGAACAGGGATGCATCTAATCCCTAAGAAAAATCATACCATCAGTTGCTCCCAAACAAATCACATTTCATTCATAAAAATATGAATATTGTCAATAGCTCACAGCTTATTTGTGTGAAATGGCTGAAAAATAATATAAAAACCAATCTGCATACCAAGGGAGGTGAATTAGTTTAGGACCAAGCTGTTTTGTTTCATGTTGGGCGATAACCTACTCCACTCAGTGCCACTTACACATATAGAAGATGGACAAGAAAAGGTCAAATCTATCAAGTGCTTAGTTTTAGAAAAAAGAGAAAAAAAGAAGAGGAGAAATGAGGAAAAGATGAAAGGCTTTCAGCGGTGTCATCTCTTGGAGCATGAAAGGTGTTATGTAGGCTATAGTCTGTTGAAAGATAGGCTTACTATTAATTAATAACATAAGACGCTAACTGGTGTTTTTGTTTAGCTGCTTAGGATGACATTTGGTTTTCAGCTGAAAATACTGAAACTGAAATTCTTCTAAAAGTAAAGTAATATTAGTCTACTACTGTTTAATTCCTAGAGGCAATGATCTTGTGATGTAGCTTGGACTGTGTTTAATAGTGATTAACTGGAAAAGGTGTAGATTAGTATCCTATACTGAAAAATTTACTAATTGGACATATGCAGGCCTGTTTGTTTTGTATTAGCTTTATGTTTTGTTTGCTAAATCAGTATCAACAATACAACTGCTGAACAGATTTCATATGATGACATTATTGATGACTTTGCATCAAGGAGAGCAAGAAGGCTCAATATTGAAGTGGCAGTTGTGCAGTTTAATCTGTATTTTTTAAGTAATAGTGTAGACTCACTTAATGAAAGAAAGGTAGAACTTTACATGATAGTTGTGCAATTTATTTTGTTTTTTGAAGTGCAACTGCTATGACTTTTCTTTAAAAACTCAATGCCTTCACCGGCTTATATGTACATGTATAACATCTGTTTATGTTGCTGTGCTGTGGTAGGTTTTTCGATGCCTCAAATCGTGCCCTGTCTAGGACACGGTGTGAGAGATCTTTTTTTATATATATACCATCTCTCCTCATGCTTTCTTCCCTTTTCTCATCAAAGCAAAATATTATTCTGAATAAGAATAATGAAGGCCCCACTTTTTATAGTTGCAGCTTTGTGCACTCCGCCCATCTTTCGGACGACTGTACGTACATATTCTCGTTGTATCTCGGTGCAATGACAATAAAGTTTATTCTGAACTTGTAAAAGAGAAGAGAAAAAAAATCTAACACATTGAACTCTTTGGGAAGCAAAATTTGCAAAAGTTACTTTAGGTGCAGGAGCATTTGCAACAGGTTGCACAGACATCATCCCCACCCACTGAATATTTATGAAAGTAGTTGAAGACTAAGAAAGCCAAGTGTTGCTGCTATCACAAGAGACTCTTTAGAACACTGTCAGATCATGCTGGGATAACATGGGTACCCAGGTTTTGCACAGACTCAAGGAGGTTTAACATTCTCAAGTGATGATGTCATTAAAGGAAAATTGGGGCATGCTAAAAATATGCTAGCAGTATTCTGAAATTGAAACATTTTTGGAATAAAGGAATTCTTCACTTTACTTATGGCAATTCAGAGCATTTACAAATAAACAAAAAAGAGTTAACATTAAGTTTGATTTTTACCTTTTTCTTTAGGTCATACCCCTCTTGAGCTGATGAAACAAAAATATATTTAAATGTGCCTGTTTTTCCTATAGAAAAGGAAACATCAAATATGGGATTGTCATGGCTATTGAAGTTTCACAGTTGTCAACCCAAAACTGGGAGCAGCAGATTCCAGTAATAGCCTCAAATATTTGTGTCTAGTAGAGCACAGTCCTGAAACAAAAAAGCTACTGAGCAGAGCCCTCAAGATGTAGTGTCTTACAGAAAGCCTGAACATGAAGGATACCCGTTAAAAAAAAATAAAAAGTGAGTGAAAATATGTTGTATATATTTTATTTTGTGGAGCATGGGAGGTTCTTTGACATTTTGTTGGAGGTGACTCTGCCTCAAGTGTATGTGATGGAGCAGAAGGATCAAGGCCTCATCCACAGTAATGATAATGTTGCTCCAGTCTAATGTGGTGAAGAACTGAAATGCCAAAGCTCTTGCTTTACTGATGCATCTATAGTACCTTCAAACCATTACCAGTTATGCATATCATAACATAAGAACGAGATCTCAAATATGTGCGGCTGAAATGATCTTCCTCCATTAAATGCCTAATCTCAGTCTTACAGATCAGGTGCGGTACTTGTTTATCTAGTAAAACAGCGGAGAGCTGCTGCTCTTTCACAGTGAGAGGTGTCAGGTGTTCAGGCATTGCCTTAAAATTCCTCCTAGACTGCTGAGTTCAAGGGATTTCTTTATAAAAATAACTACTCATGTGACAAAATTAATTGCGGACAAACGATTATGTTATTTGGAAAGCTGAACACGGGATGACTGAGGCAAAAAATGACAGTATAAAACATTACGATTAATTAACCAATCATAACATTTTTATTGCAAGTTCCACTCAAGTATGACCTTTTAACCAGTGTCATTTTCACAAGAAAATTTAGATTTCTGCATGAAAAAGCAGAGGTTGACAAAAAAATATGCAGCTTATCAATATATATTCATTTTTCCTGTAGGATAGAAAGTTTGTTCGGTTTTTCATTTGAACTCTATATTTTTCATTTTCTTCTTCTTGCGTCACACAAGGGACATCTATTTTGCTAATGATGCCACTTGAGATGAAGAAAATGTGCCCGTGGAAAACACTTTTTCTACAAACAGGAGAATAGCTTTACTGAAGCAAATGCACAAGCTATAAAACCAAAAGTTCTTTTAGGCTAACCCTGCTCTCCTCTTGACATGCTAAGAATTAGCTTGTAACAGGCATTTTAAGGTTATTAGAGCAACATTTACAAGAAAATATCTTAAAATACCTATCTATCACACATAATATTGATCTTTTTTTTTTTTTTTGTGCCTTTTACCTTTGTTGGTGTCACAGATATTGAGGATTAGCTGATTTCATTCATGAGTCATCGTGAGTCAGTGGTTTTACCAGTCATTACAAATTCCTGGATTTCACCTGGTTTGATGCATGTTAAAACCAATGACTAATAAATGCTGCAAATTAATTCAGTCACTGATTGATTCATGTTTGAATAATAAATGTGAAGTGTCTCTTGTCCTCTAATCTAATAGACTGAAATTGAACAGTGTTTGTTACTGTGAGCAGAAAAGTCTTATTGTGAGCCTTTTTGAATTTTGCAGTGTTTCATCAATGCCTAAATTAGAACAATTGTACTGGTGAGTAACTAGATGTGTTGAGGGTATGATTTGACTGTTACTCTCCTTATGGGTTATTGATGTACTTTTGTTTGCATAGCTCAATCTGAATTATATTTTTAAATATTGTACTTTATACCATACTCCATCAATCCGTCATATTTCTGGTTTTGTATGTATGACTTTAAACCCTTTATAATCCTGACTGTATATAGTATGTGCTGTAGTTCAGTAAGGAGGTGTTTCCAAAGGCACCTTCTCAGTTTTTTTCAGGTGCTATATATATATATTGTTAAATAACTTCAAGCAAGATAATATAGTCTACAAATTAAGAAACGTTATGATTAATAAATGCGTCTTTGCCCATACAGCTACAATATTATTGCTGTGAAACAACTTTAGGTGTAAAAGTGATGCAAAGTGATATATTCTGATGAGAATCTTCTTGTTTCAAACATTATTTTAGGAAAAGAAGCACACATAAAACAACCAAAAGCCTAAGGTTAGCATTCTAATTAATTTCCTCTTCTTTTTTTAAGGTGCAAACACAAAACATACAATCTGAATTAATGCAAAGAGAAGAACACTGACATGCACAAAACATGGTTTAACAATTTTTACCCCACCACGGTGAGACTAATGAGGAAAAACTAAAGGATTACAACACAAAATAACAGTTGTGTGAAGTATTTGTTTATACAGTTTTAAATTGTATTTTATTACTAAATTTTAAGTATTTCAAATTTTTCATGCACTAAGTGAGGCACAAACAAATCCTATGTGCTTTATATGTGCACAAATGGTCAGTAAAGTTTTGTGAATCTTAAACATTATTATGAAAAAAAAAGTTTGAATTTAGATGCATTTGATGTTCATTATACTTGCAACACATTACTTGCAAAAAAAATAAAATAAAAATTACATCGCCTAACTGTTGATACTAAAAAGTATTTTAATTTGCTTGTTGTTTAACAATTCATTAGTTAGCCAAGCTCCATCAGAACATTTACTTTGGTTCTCAAATACACATTTTCAATTCAAATCTTCTTCTCCAAAAACATTAAAATTTTAATCAAAATTCATGCTCAGTCATCCAGGTACAAAATCCAATAATGGTCAACCAGTGATTGACCATTAATGGATTAACTTTTGTTTACTTGTAAACAAAAGTTTTATACTGATCCACTGATCGGCAGTGAGCCTAGGTTATGTGGCACAGCTCAAAATAAATACGGAGATCTGGTGAAGGGGGGGCAAACACTATGGTCTGAACCCATGACTAATTATACCAAACTTATTTTTCTCTTAAAATTACATAGACAAATGCTTAAACAACTGATTTCTTAGCTTTTGAGAGAGACATTCAACCTACTACAATCTTCCTTCTTGTAGCGAGTTCATGCGTGCAAAACTGATGTCACAATCTACCCTCAACTCTAGTAACACTGATCACCATAGCAACATCTGCTCAGGCAATCTCCTGAAAATCCTGATCTCACCAGGTTTTACTGTCAGGGGAGTTTAGACTCCAGTTTTATCAGCAGGTTTCGCAGCCTAAGACAGTGGCCAGTTGTGATACCTGTTGTAAAATGTATTGTTCCTCTGAGAATTTTTTGTTGTTCTTTTACAAGCAAAAAGTCACTCTAATCGCATTATAGTTGAGGGAATTAGAAGGAGAATAAAAAGCACATGAACTGAATGTAAAAACATGAATATTCTGCCAAGCAGAGCCATTGTTGTTATGAATGAGTCCATATTACAATGAGGATATCAGTTGTTGCAAGGTGCACCTACACCAGAATAGTACAATTGCTCTCTGTTAGCTTTTACAAAGTCACTAAAAAAAATAATGTATATAAACATATAAATGTGTGTGTATGTGTGTTTGTGTGTGTGTGTGTGTGTGTGTGTGTGTGTGTGTGTGCGTGCGTGTGTGTGTGTGTGTGTGTGTGTGTGTGTATGTATGTATGAATGTATGAGGGTATAAACAAAATAAACATTGAGAAATATTTATACATGGCAAATTTCAAAGTTTTAATGTGAACATTAAATGACTGATGTAAGAAAAGATAAAACAGATTAATCTTGTAAGATACGTAGAGTACATGTGTGTGAATGGGACTGCAGGATTGCGGCAGGTGGAACAGTGAAGCAGAGGCCACAAAGGTGCAGGACTTCAAGTACTAGGGGTCGACTGTCTAGGACAATTGGGAGTGTGGTAAAGAGGGGAATAAGAGAGTCTAGGCAGGATGGAGAAATGTTTCAGGAGTGATTTATGACCAAAGGACAGCAGTGCAAGTCAAAGGAAATGTTTTCAAGGCAGTGTTGAGACCAGCTATGTTGTATGGTTTGGAGACAGTGGCATTGACAAAAAGACAGGAGACAGAACTAGAAGTGATATAAGTATGGTAAAGATGTTCAGGTTATTCTTGGGAGTGACTAGTAGTGAGATCATCAGAGGTACAGCACAGATTGAACAACTGGGAGATAAAGTTTGAGGGGCTAGACTGAGATGGTTTGACATGTCCAGAGGAAGGACAGTGAGTATGTTGGTAGAAATACGTTAGAAATGCAGCCGCCATAAAAAAAGACAAAGAGGAGGCCAAAGGAAGGAGTGGGGTAGTAGTGGTGCAGAGGTTAGAGAGGGTGGGCCTGTAATTGGAGGGTCATCAGTCAATTCCCCGGTTCAACTCTCCAGACCGACAACATCACAATGTGGGTGGAAAAGGTGAAACACCCACACCTGTGCCCATCCTTATTTGCCCCACTCTGGACCCATGAGCAAGGCCCTTAACCCCACAAGCTGCTCCCTGGGCTCCTTAGATGGCAGTCCTCTGCTTCACATGTGTGTGCTCACATGTGCAATGGGAAATATGCAGATAATTAATTTCCCCATTGGGGATTAATAGACAATAATAAAAAATAATAATAAATAAAAGAGGAGAATTATGGATGCAGTAAGAGAGGACATGGAGGTAGTCGGAGTGAGGACAGAGGATGCAGAGGACAGAGTGAGATGGAGGATGACAGCTGCATTTTGGTCTCTGGTCTTTACAAAGACTGAACTATGTATTAATCTGTAGAATAGAATGTTTTGATGTCCCTACCTGCATTTTTCCTACAGTAGCGAGATAAAATTATTATTTTGATAATTAAACAAGTCGTTGTTATTATTATTATTATTATTAATATTAATATTATCCATCCATCCATCCATCCATCCATTATCTTTTACCCGCTTCTTCCATTTTGGGTCACGGGGGTCGCCTGTGCCCATGTCCAGCCATCACTGTGCGAGAGGCGGGGTACACCCTGGACAAGCAGGTATAAAAAGAAAACAAACAAACAAAAAACTAAACAATTGCCAGGTCTTCATGCAAGTTAGTTCACTGTGGCGACCTCTGTAAAAGGAGATGAAAGAGGAAAGTATATTATTAGTAGTAGTATTAGTATTAGTAGTGGTAGTAGTAGTAATAGTGGTGGTGGTCGTAGTAGTAGTAGTAGTAGTAGTAGTAGTGGTCGTAGTAGTAATGGTCATCATAGTAGTAGTAGTGGTCATCATAGTAGTAGTAGTGGTGGTCATCGTAGTAGTAGTGGTCGTCGTAGCAGTAGTGGTCATCGTAGTAGTAATAGTGGTCGTCGTAGTAGTGGTCATCATAGTAGTAGTAATGGTCGACATAGTAGTAGTAATGGTCATCGTAGTAGTAGTAGTGGTCATCGTAGTAGTAGTGGTCGTCGTAGCAGTAGTGGTCGTCGTAGTAGTAGCCTGAGACCACCGAGGTGCTCCACAGAACGCCACAGGAAGTCCTTCCTCCCTGTGACAATCAAACTTTTCAACTCCCCCCCCCCCCCCCCCCCCTACACACAGGACAATAACAATTAATCCTGCACTACAATAAATACTTTAATGCGTCTTTCTGCACCTGACCTGTTTTGGACCTTTTTGTTGGTATTTTTATATTCTCTATTACTTTTAGTTGTTCTTTATTACATTTGTACTTTCTTGTGTGATTCCTTGTGTATGTTCCTTTGTATTGAAACCCTGACAACATTTTCTTGCAGGATCAATAAAGTTCTCATTTTATCTCAGAAGCATAACGTTCTGGATCACTGGATGGTAAACTAAGTGACTAAAAGCCTCAGCACTCTGTTGTCACTGTGTTCTTGTTTTCTTGTTTGATTTGTTAAGTTAATAATAAAAATACACTCATTTTTATATAGTCAGTTTCTTCATTTGAAATAAAAATTGGAAAAAGTGGAGCAATGAACATAAAAGAATAACTTGCAAAAGTTGTGTTGAATAACATTTTAGCCACCATTTGTTCTGTAATAAGCTCGGAACACAGAAAACTGTGCTCATATGAAGTGTTAAAGGTCAACCCCATGTGTTTCCAGTGAGACAGAGCAGATGGCAAATACAAAGTAGATTGCCTTTGTAAACAAGTGATAAACCAAGACTGGCATCTATTTTAAATCTGAATATAAATGAATCTGACACTCTGCTTTACAAACACGCAGTATACTTTAAAACGCTCCTAATTCAGAAGTAAAGCAATGTAATAATAGCTGATGTGACACAAGGGTTAGCTGAAATAAGCAACTTTTTTAAAGTCCATAATTATTAGTTTATACATAAAACATGTTCTTTATTTGCATTTTACCAAACCACTATTGTATATATTCTCTATAATTGACTTGACTGAAAAGTGAGGAATACATGTTTTCTTTACAACAAAGTCCATGCTCAATAATCCAGGTATACAATCCAACATTTTTCAGTCAGGTCATCTGGACAGTTTCTTTTTTTTTTTTGTGCTGAAACGTTTCGCCTTCGGTCCGGAAGGCTTCATCAGTCAACCATCGACCAGTTTAACAAGACTGTCAACAGGAAGAGGGCCGGCAATGGAGGAGGGGGCGTACCAAAGAGACCATCTTATCACAAGAAAAACTGGTTTGTTCCACTTTGGAGTAAGCTGTTGGGGGAAGAATCCGTTTTGTTGTGTGTTTCCTTGACTGATGAAGCCTTCTGGACCGAAGGCGAAACATTTCAGCACAAAAAAAAGAAACCGTCCAGATGACCTGACGGAAAAATGTTGGAAATGTTTTCTTTGTTTCGTTCAATGTATTGTTTTGAGTTGCCTGCAAGTGTCAAGATCTGGAGCATTGGTCAAACCCAAATGCAGGCAGGACTCAGAGAACTCAGACAACTAAAACTTTATCACACAAAACAATGTGCTGGTGTGGCAGCAAAAACTTGCATGGTCACAAGAAGACGCCGAGGGAGGAACACAGGAACAGGGAGACATACACAGAACAATGCCGAAACAACAAGGAACACAAAGACGCAGACTTATATACATAACAGGTGCAGGAAACTGGGACTGATTAAATGAGGAGCTGGAACTCTGACACACCACAAGGAAGCAGCAGCCTCACAGCAAGTTGTTGTACAGTAGTCGTTTATCGCGGGGGTCTGTACCCTGCCACCCCCACGCGATAATTAAATTAAATTCAGTTTATTTATATAGTGCCAAATCACAACAAAGTTGTCTCAGGGCACTTTACAGGAACATTCACACACATTAAAAAGCCAATTAGTAAAGTTCTCTATCTAAGGAATCCAGCAGACACGTTGAATCTTCACTTCGTTGCAGTCTCCCATCCTGAGCAAGCACAGTTGTAACAGTAGAAAGGAAAAACTCCCTTTTAAAAGGAAGAAACCTCCAGCAGAACCAGGCTCAGGACAAGCTGCCATCTGCTTTGACCGGCTGGTTGAGAGGACAGAAAGGAGAGACAGACGGACACAGAATGGCAGGTGCAGCTATAGGTCCAGGTGTACCCCAAAGACAATAAAACACATGTTAGTATAGAAAAAATAATTACAAATGCATAACAGGTTGAACAGAGTAAGTAAAGACAGTAGCAGAGTGAAAAAGTGTGGTCAGTTTGTCCTCCAGCAGTCTAAGCTTATAGCAGCATAACTAAGAGACAGAAGAGACAGCTCAGGAAACTCAAGCCAACCTTAACTATAGGATTTAGCAAAAAGGAGAGTCTTAAGCCTAGTTTTAAAACTGGATAATGTGTCAGCTTCACGGACAGAAAATGGAAGTTGGTTCCGCGAGAAAGGAGCCTGATAACTGAAAGCTCTGCCTCCAATTCTGTTTTTGACAATTCTAGGAACCACAAGTAAACCTGCAACCTGAGAGCGAAGTGCTCTGTTAGGAAAATATGGAACAATAAGATCTGTAATATAAGATGGAGCTAGGTTGTTGAGAGCTTTGTAGGTTAGAAGTAGGATTTTGAATTATATTCTGGATTTGACAGGGAGCCAGTGGAGAGAAACTAAAACTGGAGAGGATTTCTCCTACTAACTCCAGTTAAGATTCTGGCAGCAACATTTTGGCTCAAATAAGATAAGTAAAAAGCTGTGAAGTAGGGATAGTAGTTCAAACAGTAGTAGTAGTAAATAGTAGTTTATTTTAGTATATATTTTAGTATATACATACACACACACACACA
>NC_056498.1:52996207-53018848 GCF_014905685.2 Nematolebias whitei
TGTCCAGAGGACCAGATTTAACTTTTTTAGATTTTTCTACCTGGATTTTTGAGCATGCATCAGGATATTTTGAATCAATCATCTTTGCTCCAGAAAAAAAAAAAAAACTACTGCAAAGATAAAGCAGATCCTTGAGCCTCGTGGTCATTTTGCTAAATCCTCGGTTAGAAACCTTGGCATAACCTTTGACTCAGATTTTACTCTGGAAACTCATGTAAGTCTCTAGTTCATTCTTGTTTCTACCACCTGCGAAATATTGCCAAGCTTAGCCATATTGTTTCTCATCCAGAAATGGAAATTTGAATTCATGCTTTTGTTTCATCTTGCCTGGAATTTCGTAATACACTGTTACACTTTTTAAACCAAAACCTCCCTCGACCGGTTGCAGTCTGTGCACAATGCTGCTGCTAGACTCCTGACTGGATCTTCAAAACGTT
This sequence comes from Nematolebias whitei, assembly GCF_014905685.2. Taxonomy (NCBI): domain Eukaryota; kingdom Metazoa; phylum Chordata; class Actinopteri; order Cyprinodontiformes; family Rivulidae; genus Nematolebias; species Nematolebias whitei. The sequence continues at coordinate 52,996,645 of NC_056498.1, forward strand.
GTCATATAACTCCACTTCTAAAGCAACTCCATTGGCTCCCAGTTCATTATCAAGAGGATTTCAAGGTTTTGGTTTTGACTTGGCGAGCTCTTCATGGACAGACACCAATTTATAGCTCAAAACTTTTACATCCCTACACCCCATCATGGCTTTGAGATCCAGTGATCAAGACCTGCTGATTGTCCCCCAGACAAAAGTTAAAACTAAAGGAGACAGAGCTTTTTCTTCTGTGGCTCCAAGACTCTGGAACTCCCTTCCTCAAACACTCTGATTATTGGACTCAGTGGCTTCTTTTAAAGGCCAGATAAAAACTCATCTTTTTAAATCGGCCTTTGCTTAAATTTGTTTTGTGCACTTTGTGTATTTTGTTTGCTGAAGCACTTTGTGATTTTTATCTTTAAGTGCTATATAAAACAAGTTTTACTTACTTACTCACTAGTTTATTGGTCTTAGAGATGTTCAGTTTGTGACCATCTTATTTTCTTGACAATCGACTTTGCTGTCTGAACAGTTTTCCATGGATCTGAGAGCTTTTGGTGTTTGAGAGACAGGGACTCCCAGCTTTAATCCTCTTGAGCTACGTAGTCTGTCATTGTACACATCAGAGCTCAGCTGACACAGAGAATGTACACAAAAGCACAAACTGGTAAAACATAAATGATCCTATTGTTCTCTAACTGACAGCCCGACAGAGAATCCCCACAGCCTTCAGCCCTTAACATCACTCTTTAGCACAGCTGAGTCACAATACATGGGGTGTGATAATAACTGTCTTTATGCTATAACTTTTCAATCAGGGGTGACACTGAAGGGGGCCAGGGGGCAATGGCCCCTGTTAAAAGAACATTGGTGATTTTCCAAATGTTCAATAAATAACTACCATATTTTTCGAACTATAAGGAGCACTTAAAATCCTTTAATTTTCTCAAAAATCGACACTGAGCCTTATAATCCTGTCAAACTTTATTCACAATAACTCTCAACATTGTTCAGTTGTACTTATGTGACTGTTTTGTTTCGCTTAATGCGCCTTATAGTCCAAAAAATACGGTACTTTTTTTTGGGCCAAGCATCATCACATACTAAACTTATGACAAAATATTCATAATATTTTCTAATGTTCATCTTGCACACTGATAATAACGTGTTCACATTTTGGTTTTATTTTAAATATACCTTTTCCAATCTATCGTTTATAATTCACTCCGTGCCCTGTTTCCATGGATTTTCAGCCTGAACCTTTTTGCTTCCAAACAGAGTGGTGATCACACTTACCAACTGTTCTTTTAAGCATTTGTACAAGGGTAGGTTTATGGGCCACATTAAGCTGAAAACTAGCTCTGATGGCTTATGTAAATTATTCATCAACATCCATTCTAATAAAGACAACATTATATCCAATCAACAAAGAGAAGAAAGCTGTGATTAAAAGGGTTTGATGTGTTGTGCCATATAAAACTAAGAAAATCATAGATTCCCATGTTTATTTTTTACTTATTTTTTGTTCCTCAAAGGCAAACCAGCATGTGTTCAGCAAAGCGATATTGGAGCTCATAGTTAGGTTCAATAACACAGCCTGTAATTTTCTCCTCATCGCGGAAAAGAGACCATTTTATAAACCTCCTCTTCCTCTAAATCACTGCCAGTTTCAATTAGGAGGCATAATTACTTTTCTCACCGCTCGATAAATGGAATCTGTTCATGTTGATAAAAGATGACACTGACAGTTGTTTCAGAATCTCTATTAAACACACTCCAGAGCTTGCTTATTGTTTGCATACCAGGATCAAAACAATAAAATTTAATTAAATAAAGGGACACTTATTGAATGTGTGTCTCTTGGTGTAAATACATGCAAGCAATGCTCCGTCCTCTTTGCTAAAATGTTTGAAGTACAGCTAATAAAAATACTATAATACTTTATTATAATTCAAACCAAGCATTTGCTTTAGATCATAAAAACAGCTGGAAAACCATTTATCCCTTCCTTTGATCGAAGCCTGCAGAATTAATATCAGTTTCAAGCTTTTTAACAAGTTGTTGTTTTTTTTAAATATTATGTAGCGCTGTTGGCTCCCCATTAACCAAAATCTGAACCCAGTTTTGTCAGTATGGGATGCTACATTGCCAGCAGCAGTGTAAAAGAACAGTGCAAATGGGATGCTTTTAGTGACGCAGCCTTCTTAAAAAAAAAATAAAAAAAAAACCTGAATGAGAAAACATCAGTGATGGATTTGAATCAAATCACTTCAGTCTCATCTTACATTTGACTTAAAACATCATTTCTATCTGAGCTTGCAAAATCAGAACAATGATTTTTTTGCAACGGTTGAGAGCAAAACATAAACATCAGTAAACATTAGCATTAAAATAATCAGCAATTTATGACATGAAGATTTAAATTAATGTTCCTTTGAGTCACATCTTCATAAGATTTACCTCCAGCATGATGTTGTATCACAAAATTACATGAGGAAGTTCCTACTGACTGTGTTTTGTTTGTGGTTTCTTGTCATCTGTCCTGCCATCCTCAGTGCTTCCTCCCTCGTGTTGCCAGCTCCTGTCACGCCTGTTCTCTATCCCAATCAGCCCAGGTGTTCATCCTTGTCTCTCGTTAGTGTCCCTATAAGCTTTGTGTCAGTTTGTTCCTTCCCTTTCTGTGGATTGTCCTGTTTGAGGCGTCATGTTCTGTCTCCTTCTGTGTCTTCTCGACTAATGCAAGTTTTTGCTGCCGTGTCAACCCTCTGGTTTCTCATTGTGTGAATGTTTGTGAAGCATTCACACTATAGTGATCCAGTTTTCTTCTGTAAAGTTTTCAGCATCTTTCTCGTTCCACAATTTTTGTGCTATTTCAACAAATCATAAATCAAAATATTCAGCTCTTTCAGGACAATCCTGTTATGAATTTTGGGATTGGTGCAACTTTAGCTATTTGAAATATGTAGCCTTTTCTGACATTTTTTTTTCTCATAGAAAATGAACTGAGCTCATTGTTTACACCTTTCAAATGTTTAGATGTGTTTACAACCTTTTACTGCTCCTTTTACATTTTGTTCTGGTTCAGCTTATTTCAGCCTCCTTGTGAAAATGTTTAACTTTTTAATTTTTTTTTCCCAGCTGCTCTTTCAGCTGTTTTGTGCTCCATTCAGATAATTTCTGCTAACTACAACATGTTTGTGCTTCTTCTAACCTTCTGCAAATTTCAGCTTGGTTTACTCCTTTCAGCTAATTTCTGGGTTTCAGTTTTTTTCTACAATTTCAGCTACTACTTAGCTGTTTTTTTGTATTTCCAATCTTTCTAATTTTAGCTTTTTAAGCCAATTCTACAATGTTTGCTCTCATTTAAACTTTTTTAGCCTAATTCCACACAAAAAATGTGCTCTCTCCACATTATTCTTGTAATTTAAGCTTAGTTCTGCTTCTGAGGTTGGGATTGTGTGATTGTGTCTGTGTATGAATGGGTATTTGTTAGGCCGAGACTCGGACTGCCCCCTCTTTGATACAACTGGGGGTGCTTGGCATCGCGCCCCTATCGCGCGGCCCCCTGGTGGGGTGTGCCCTTGCCTGCCGGCGCGCTTGGGGCCCTTGGTGTCGGGGGCTGGGCGCTTGGGCGTGTGTCGGCTCGGCCTGGTGTCTGCCTGGTGGGGCTCGGGTCCTCTGGCCCTGTCGGGCCTTGGCCTGGGTGGTGTGAGTCCTCGGTGCCCGGGCCTCGGTGCCCGGACCTGGACCTACATCGGTGCGGCGGGTTCCGACGGGGGCCTATGAGTTTGTCGCTGTTGGCCCCGGGGGGTCACTGTATGTGGTCGCTGGTGGGGATCTTCCGGTTCTCCCCTGTGGTCCGTTCTGGGGGGTGGGTGAGTGGTTCGTCCTGTGTGGGTGGCTCTGGGGGCTCCGCGGTCGGGGTCCCTCCTGGGGTCTCGGGCTCTGGTCCCCCCTTTTTCGTCTACCTCTGGTCTTGGGGGTCGGGTCTCTGCTGCTTCACAGTTACTATTAAATGTTCTATTAGAGAAGCCATATACACTTATGCATGCTCACAACCACACACAAATAGAAGCAGGGATGCTTATGTAGGCTTTATATGTAGATATGTAGATATGTATATTCATGTATATTCATGTGTATGTATGTATATAGGCGTAGGTATGGGTATATATATTTATGGAAACTTACTGCAAAGCCATGAATATTTTAACTTCTTTATACGTATGTATTTTGTTGCTGTGTTTTGTCATGTTCTTTGCAGGTGAACAGACAGAGGCCGGGTGTTTTGCCGTGTGCTCTCTTTGTGTATATTTCTTATATTTTGGAGTCTTACTTTGTCTTTTCTTTCTTTCTATCCTATTAATAAAAAAAATTTAAAAAAATTAAAAAAAACTTAGTTCTGCTTTTCTTTTTTTTTTTGCTACTTTTCATCACCCCCCCCCCCCCCCCCCGCCATAAGTTCAGCTATTTTCAGATTTTTTTTTTCCTGCTTTTTTCAGCCCAGTTTGGTAAATTTGTGCTCTCTCTTCTTCCTTCTGCTAATTTAAGCTTGTTCTACTCCTTTTTTTAAGCTGAGTTTTTAGCATTTTTAGCTAATTTCAGCTGTTTCAGATAAATTCTTTTTTTTTGGTATCTATTTCTGTTACACTCAGCATAATTCTTTAATTTCAGCATGTTATGCTCCTTTCATCTCATTTCTGATTTCTCTTTCAGCTACTTTTTATGCTAAACTTTTATGCTAAATTTAGCTTTTTCCTGCAAATTCCACATTTTTGGAGATCGTTTCAGCTCATCGCACTTCCTTCTAATAGTTTAAGCTCCCTTCTGACTTTTCAGCTAATTTTTGCTAATTTCAGCATTTTTATCAAATTTCCTAATTTTGTGCAATTTTTTTCCCCTTTTTAACCTAATTCAGCAAATGTGTATTTTTGTCTACTAAGTTTGGTTTATTCTTCCATTTCAGCTATATTTCAGCATGGTTTTGGCTAATTTCAGCTGTTTTTCAGCACTTTCTCAGTACACATTCACACTGCATTTTTGCAGGAAATGCAATTCCTGTAGTTGATGCATTATTCTAACTTTACCTTTGAGTTTCCTGTCTGTCTGCACTTTGGGTCAATAAACCAACAGATGATGAGACTTCTGTCTCAGAAATTAGAAATCAGAAAAACATTGATTTTGCATAGATCAAATTATTTTATACTTTCACATATTTTTATACAAAGAACATATGTTCCTTCTAGATCATTTTTAATATGGCACACTGCTTATCTGTGTCAGATATTAAATGCAAAATTATATTTTTATTGTTTTATCATTTATTTGTAATACTCCTGTCAGACGTGCCTCAGGTGCTACAGTTAGCTGCTGCTGCTATTTGTGTAAAAAAAAAAACAGTTTCCTATATCACCAAACCTATATTATGAAAATGACTGCAATTTGTTTATGAAACAGCATTCACATGAACCTCCATGAAAATGTTGAGACTAGAGTTGTTGTTTTTTTAAGTTTGCAGCAATCCACTTCAGCCATGGACTAGCTGTTAACCTGCAAAGCTGGTCAGAAAAAAAAAGTTTATCCAAAAATAAAGCAGATCAAAAAGCATCATCATCATTTTAAGATGTCTAATTTTGGTTTTAATTAAAATCTTAAAAGGAATTCTGTTTGTAGGCTTTAAAGTTATGTTTCCTAGTTTTTCATGTAATTAAATGTTTTAATCTCTAAATCTCATAGCAAAAGACAAAGAAGCATATTTTGAATATAAGTGTTCAAATTTTCTTTTGTTTATTAACAAGGAGCTGCAGTAGCTTGGTGGTTAATGTCATGGTTGTGTAATCCTGAGGTTGCAGGTTTGAGCCCAGGTTACACCAGAAAGGCCATTTAGCATAAAGCAATTTCCAACTATTTAACATGAGTTTGCTGACTGTGGCGACCTGTGCAGAAGCAAGCAGCTAAAAGAATGACAGCAAAATCTTCTATTTATATAACAGAAGCCATTTAGCAAATATTGATAGTTTATTTTGTTGATCTTTCTTAAAAGAGACGCTTTGTCCATTTCACAAGTTGCAACCAGTTTCCGAGTTCTTTACAAAAATTTAAGAAATTATTTGGTCAACTGGATAAAACAAATTAAACAAACTTTTTTATTTTCTGGATTTTTTTCAGCTAATATTGGACATTGCATTGAAATCATGACTACAGTCCTGTTATAGATTCCATGGTTCAGAGGCCTTTAGATAGTTGCAACCCACAACTTGCATCAAGTCTAGAGCTATAAAAGGGACTTCAGTATTCAATCTCAGACAATTAATGGCAATAAGAGTAACTGGTGCACCATCCTTCCATCCATCTTCTAACTTACTGTTAAGTTGCTAACTGCCTGTTCAGAGCCACAAGTTGCTGGTGTCTATCACCATGTGTCATTGGCCGAGAGGCAGAGTGCACTTTGGACACCAGTCCATCAGAGTCACACATGACACATGCTTTTGAACTGTGGGAAGAAACGGAATACCCCAAAACAGGTCAAACATGCATGAGGAACCATACAAACTCCAATCAGGAATGTTCAGGAGTCAAACCCAGGACCAATTCACTGCAAGTGCTAACCAAGCAAACCACCATGCAGCTTACAGTCCTTACACAAACAAGCACTCAAATTATCAGAAAAAATAAAAATATTTTATGGCTCAGTGCTTACAAGTTCATTTTAGTTTGGCCTTGGATAGTTGGTAATGGTCTTTTTGTCATGTCGTGTTCAAGTCGAATTTTGGTTGATGCACATCTCTCTTTTTAAACCACAAATTGAAAACTTGATAACAAAAGTGAAATTAAAACTAGGTTTCTTTTTCAGAAATAGATATTGCTTAACTCTGAATGCCAGAAAATGCCTTGCTGCTACCTTCCTACCAGCCTTTGATTATGGTGACATTATTTACAGGAATGCCCCTGCCAGCTCCTTGCAGATGTTGGATGCTGTCTACCATGGCGTGCTAAGATTCATAACTAGTTGTAACTACCATACCCATCACTGCACTCTGTACTCCTTGTTCAGTTGGTCATCATTATCTACATGTAGGCTCTAACACTGGTTCATTTGCATCTATAAATTTGTCCTTGGTCTGCTTCCTTCTTATATCTCCTCGCACATGTCACATCGTCAATACAGTTACAACATGCGCTTTCAGGACATCATTACCTGCAGCGTTCCTTCAGTGCGGACTGAACTTGGCAAACGGGCCTCTTCTTACTCAGCTCCTGCAACCTGGAACTCCTTGCAACAGGAACTGAAGTTGTCCATCTTGATTTATTTAAGGAATTTCAAACATTTGATAATGTCAATAGAAAAATCAAAGCAAATATGTTTAAATTTAGAGTATTTCACCCTGTTTTATGACACCCTGATTTATAGTTTTGGGCACTACTCTTATTTTAACTGCATTTTTACTGTAGTTTATTGTAATAATTGTCTACTGTTTTGTTGGCTGTACTTATATATGTTCTGTCTGGAACAGGTCCCTCTTGCAAATGAGTCTCCGTGGCTCAGTGAGGCTAGCCTGTATAAATAAAGGTTGAATGAATAAAAAAAAAAGTGTGGCCCAAATTATTAAAACACTGTACCACAGATGTAAAAGTCGAGCATTCAAACAGCCAGCTGGGACTGTTGATACATCAAAGTTTCTCAGTCACATTTTTCTCTGTAGTTAGGAGGAGATATGGATTATAGTTATAGTAGATAGTGCGGCTGGGGAGAGCTGTCTCGGACACTCGGACTATAAGCACAGGATATCCACAGGGCTGTGTGCTTTCCCCCCTGCTTTTCTCCCTGTACACCAACTGCTGCACCTCCAGCCATGACTCTGTGAAACTTATTAAGTTTGCAGATGACACCACCCTCATCGGGCTCATCTCGGACGGTGATGAGTCTGCATACACGAGGGAGGTGGACCGTCTGGTGACCTGGTGCAGCAGCAACAACCTGGAACTCAATGCCCAGAAGACAGTGGAGATGATTGTGGATTTCAGGAAAGCCACAGCCCCTCTGCCCACCCTCACCTGTAATGATACCCCCATCACCACTGCAAATTCTTATCGGTTCCTCGGCACCACCATTACCCAGGACCTCAAGTGTGAGCCAACCATCAGCTCCCTCATCAAGAAGGCCCAGCAGAGACTGTACTTCCTGCGACAGCTGAAGAAGGCCAAGCTGCCGGCCAAGCTGATGGTGCAGTTCTACACGGACATCATCGAGTCCATCCTCAGCTCCTCCATCACGGTGTGGTACGCCGGGGCCACTGCCAGGGACAGACTCAGACTGCAGCGCGTTGTGCGCTCAGCTGAGAAGGTGATCGGCTGCAGCCTTCCATCCCTCCACGACCTGTACGTCTCCAGGACTGTGAGGCGAGCAGGTCAGATCACAGCTGACCCTGCTCACCCTGCACACGGACTGTTTGAACCACTCCCCTCAGGCAGGAGGCTTCGGTCCATTCGGACCAGAACCTCCCGCCATAAGAACAGTTTCTTCCCCTCTGCTGTTGGACTCCTGAACACTCATAATGCTACCTCATAATGTTTGCTTTGGTCACATTACATCTGTATTATAACTGAATACTCCATCTGTACTGTTTTCTAAGCTTTTTTATTGTTTTCTATTGTATGGGTGTACATATGGTTATGCTATGTTTTTAATTTTACTTTATTTGTGGGTGTACACAGGTCTTATGTCTTATGTAATGTTCTCATTTTACTTAATTTTTATTTATTTTTACTTTATTTTACTTTACTACTATTCGCACCTTATGTCGAAGCAAATTCCTAGTTTATGAACCTCGTTCATTGACGTGGCGATAATAAACTGATTCTGATTCTGGATGAGTGGTGAAGCTTTGCTTCACTCTCAGAGAGGTGACACTTTTTTCCTGACAGTTCATTCGTTCAACCTTTATTTATACAGATTAATGACATTGAGCCTCAGACTCATTTACAAGTGAGACCTGTTTTAGACAGACAGACAAAAGTATGGAAAAGAGAAAACCCGAGGGGAAGTAAAAAAAAAAAAAATTGTATCTCACACTATATCCTGGCCGGGGCACAGTGTGAGTACTGGGGGGGAAAAAGACCTTGCACATAAACAGCACATAATGCTGTCATGATACATTTATGAGAGGAGGTGGACAAAGATGGTGAGTTGTCCGTAAACACTGCCAGAAAGTTCCAGTCCTGATAAGAGAATGTACAGGGTCTATCAGCCAGCTCTGAGATAGTTCCACAGAACTCCTTAAAGGGAGCAGGAGGGGGGGGGGGGGGGGATGGGGGGAGCAAAGCAGAGCTTTTAGTTTGCATAACCTCCAGGAGAAAATTTCAGATAAGTTGGCCTATTCAAGTCAAAGTGGGGAAGCCAGATTCAGATAACACTAATTGTTTTGGGACAGACCAACTCTGATTTATTTAATCTGCCTTCAGAGTTCTGCTGGTACCACTCAGTGGCGATCCAAACAGACAGATTTTGTGGTCACTCCGCTGTGCAGTGCTTATAGCCTTCACTAAGATCGATTCCTTCATGCCAGCGAGTTCCCAGAGCCACAAGTGGCCTGCAATTCTCAGAAATCGCATCCATCTTACAGCTTAGCTCACAAAGCATTTAAATCTGAGCACTAGGAGCACGACGCATTCCTTCACACAAGACAAGCAGCCTCACAATTGCATGAAACGCTGCCAACGTCTTCCAAATCTGTCAATATGCCAGATACTCGCCATGTCCAAAAAGCAGAAATCCTGTTATCCATCCATCCATTATCTTTACCCGTTTATTCCATTTTTGGGTCACGGGGGTCGCTGGTGCCCATGTCCAGCAATCACTGTGCGAGGGGCGGGGTACACCCTGGACAGGTCGCAAGTCCATCACAGGGCCACATAGAGACAAACAACCATTCACTCTCTCACTCACACCTAGGGACAATTTAGAGTTACCAGTCAGCCTAGCATGCATGTTTTTGGTCTGTGGGAGGAAACCGGAGCACCCGGAGAAAACCCACGCATGCACGGAGAGAACATGCAAACTCCACCCAGAAGGCTCCTGGACCGGGGTTTGAACCAGGGACCTGTTTGCTGAGAGGCAGCAGCTCTAAGAAATCCTGTTATCATAAATCCAATTATGTACGCATCTTCAACGTCCTCAACGGACAATATGGGCAGACACACCATCCTCAACTCGCCCCAGCAATCCATGGTATGTCCAGCTGCAAATGTCCCTTCAGGGCATGAGGGCTCTCCTTCTGCCTGTATTCTCATTGAGGAACATTTTATCAATTGCGATTAGAGACCAGCTGACCAGATCCATAATTAATGATTTGGAAGATATGTAAAGAGAGGCTTTGAGAAAGATTCACAGGACAAGAGCAAAAAGCAGGAGGGAAGCAGGAGCGGGAGAAAAAGTGTCCGTCTTCGTCGAGAGCAAGCAGAAAGTGACAAATCTGAATATCACATTGAACGAGATATTTTCAAACCAAAAGAGCACCCCAAAAGAGAGAGGAAACTTTTCCATGATAAGTTTAACCTCTTGGACCAAAACTGCATGTATTAATAATAATATAATAATAATAATAATTATTATATTATTATTATTATTATTATTATTATTATTATTATTATTATAAAAAATAATAAATCCCCCAATATCAGCAAGATGAATGCAAAATGAGATTTTTTTTATCATGATGTCACTGCTGATCTTACTTTGACATGTTTTAGTTTTATTAAAAATGTGTTTATTTGGGACTTTTGGATACATTTTATTTTTACATCAACCACGAGTTGTAAATGTGGCTGTCAACAATCATTTTTTGTGCATTTTGTGCAGATTGCCTTGGAAATGGAAACCTGACTTTATTTTTAGAAACATGGTTTTCATTGTCCCTTAGGGTTTGTATGTGAAAGCTGAAAAGGATTCTCCAACATCCCAGTTTAAACTCTGGTCATTAATTCCTACTGTTTATATTCTAAGCTAGAGGAAGTATTTTTATTATTATAAATAGATGACTGAAGATGCAGACATGTTCTATCTTTTTGGAATTGAAATGGTTCTTGAGCATTAACTGTAATTAAAATGTACAAGTTGTTTGAAAAATGATAATGAATTATGTTGAGTGTTTCTGTGTCATTGTTTTGTTTGTTTGTTTGTTTGTTTGTTTGTTTAACCTTTAGGGGGAAAAAGTCTGAAGTTAAAATAAGAAATAAAGATTACAAGCACAGTATGTCTATAATAAACACAATTACACTTTGTTTGATTTTTCTATTTATGAGCAATTACAATTTACCATAATTAATAATCAGTTTAATTAAATATATACTGTATATGAACACTTATTGAACAGAAAACTGATTTGTATTGTATTGTTTATAATATTCCTCCAAATAGCATGTCTGCAAAAACATATTAATTTATTTAGATTTGTCTGATGTAATGTTTGCCATTTTTCTTTTATATTATGTCAAACAATTTTAGTCAAGATTTATATTGTTATGCCATAAACTGCCATTTTAAATGGAGACAGTGAATCTGTCAGTGGCGAGAATCTGAGATAATCTCATAGAAATTTGCCCTTTTCCTAACAGGTCATCTAACTCTGTTTGGAAAATGACGAATAAATGTTTTTTTTTTTATTGATATAGAGCATCATGTGTCCCCTGTCCTAGGGGCATAGTTGGCATAGGTCTGCGTAACTCATTAATCTGTTAGATTGGAACAGTCAGAACATTCGAACACCCTGTCCCCACCTTCCACAGAGTGATTCCTTCAATGAAACAGTTTCTTGGGGGTTTTCGAAGAGGCAAGCGAGGCCATAACTTATGTTTTCAATTACAACGATATTCCTTTTCACAAGCTGCACATTACTTGCATCCATCTGCGTCAGCTGATGAAACATTCATCACCCTAATTTGTCAAAACCTGAAATAGATCTCCAAAATAATTGAACAGATTTTGAGGACTATGCTTTAGTCACAGAGCTTTTGATTAAAAATGACAGGCTTTCATAGAAAAAAAAAAAAACATCTAACTGCTACAATCACGACTACAGAGAAGGTAAAAGGACAAAACCTTGACATCATATTGTTATGACTTTGATAGAAAAAAAATGATAGAATAAATCCCTCATCCCTTATCCACTGAGTAGTCCAAGACTGAAGTTTGATCAAGTTTATTAAAATCTACAAGGAGATGAGTTTGCTTTACAAAAAATAAAAATCCACATGAAAACAGAGATTTTAGGTGCTCCTGGCCTTGAGGAGTAATTTCCTCCCCCACCACCTGGTCAGTCACCCCCCCAACTAAAGAACATCTTATGTATTCCCTCACACAGTATTTCTTCAGCTGTGAAATATAGCACAAATTAAACACTGGGGCTTAGTTGTACTTTACCTCCTGGCAACATCTGTAGTCTTGAAAATGTTTAATGTGATATTTAATTTTTTTTTTTTTTTTCTAGCATATTTATGGTATTCAACAATGTTCAGTCAGGTCATCTGGACAGTTTCTTTTTTGTTGTTGAGACATTTCGTCCTTCATCCAAAGGACTTCATCAGTCCGAGGAGCCACAAACAAACTCAGTCCCACAAGCAGCACACTCCCATAGTGGACCAACCAGTTTGCTGGTGATAAGATGGTTTCTGGGACCAGCCCTCTCCCCCGTTGACTCCTCTGAGGCAGCCATAGCCAAAGTGGTTCAAAATATTATTTTTTTGTTTTGTTTTTTTTTAACCTGGATTATTGAGCATGAACTTTGATACTATATTATTTGCGGGGGAAAAAATGTCTAAGACTTTTATTGGTTCAAAGTGTTTAAAAGTGAGCAATAACTAAAATGTGACTTAAATCATAGTCTGCTGGGTGGTTTGGGAGGTTGAATACTACCGCTGAAACTACAGACTTTAACATAAACCTGAATGAGCAACTGACAATGTATTGATAGAAACATTAAAAAGATGCTACTGTGTGATACAATATGTAGAAAAGCCCAGGCTATAGTTTTCATAAACAATAATAGGTGTGTTAGAAATTGATTTTCCTTGACTTCAAACTTTATCTTTATCTTTCACTCAAATGCCAGAAAAATGAATTCATTACTATGTCATAAATAGCAGTTGAACATTAATTAATAAAGTCAGAAAACTAATGTCAATGAGTTTCTCATATATCAGCAGTTGATGTGTCATTAAATTAAACATTTGTAGACAGAATTTGTGAATGACTGCAACAACAACCCTATTTGTTAACCTACAGAAATGGTATAAGTGATGGAAAACAGGTCAACGTCTATGCAAGAGCTGTTACGGATCAAAAAGTCAAACAGTTTTTAAATAATGGTATGCATTTACACTCTGATTTTGTTGAGTAACATATGCTGATTAAAGTATTTTGTTTACATTGAGTGTTTGCCCACAATTCAGAATTGCACAGTATGTTTGGAAAAATACTGTAGTGACCGTATTTTTCAGACTATAAGGCGCACCGGATTATAAGGCGCATTAAGTGAAACAAAACCGTCAGATAAGTCAAACTTTATCCAACTCATTCACAATAACCACATAAAATCTGTTTTAGGTCAGTAAGCACAACCAGAGCCACTACATAATGTGCACCTGATTATAAGACTCACTGTTGATTTTTGAGAAAATTAAAGGATTTTAAGTGTGCCTAATAATCCGAAAAATACGATAATTCTTTCAAACTGCACTATTTAATATAGTTAAGAAAACCTTTTTAATATTTGACATCATAGCTTACATTAAGTACTTCTAAAAGGTGAATAAAACATTCAAACAAGTTATTCATATGATATGATAAGTGTGCATTAGAAGTAATTAAACCATGCAGAACATGTGCGGTGCATGGTGGCAGCAAAGCAGCTTTGATATCTTGCTTGTTCTCTTATATCAAATATATTTGATCTCTTGCAGTAGGGTGTAATGGATTCTTAGAAGATCAAATAAAAATTCAGTGTGGCCATGTCTCAATAGAGATGAGTTAGGAGTGAATGAAGATGAAATTGAAAGGCCTGTTGAAATGCACAATAGGGTGCTGTGTGCAGATAGGGCAGACCAGAGCTGTGCAGCTATGTATACTAATGCCGCTGAGTTCCCAAGTAAGACCAGCTGGGAGGAATTGGACAAATTGCATTGCAACAACGTCATTTTCCATTATGCTTTATTAATTTATGTGCTTCAAATAACTAATGTAATGACAAGTGGCGTCTTCAGATAAAACACGCACAGCACATTGTTGTCATAAATTGCTGTTGTTGGTTCTATGTCTTCATAAATAAAGAAAAGTCTGGTAAAGATGTTTTGCATCTGCAGAATAGATTGCAAAGGAGTAAAACATTTTTTGTTAACAGAATGGTAATATGGTGTTATGGGAAGAGCAACATGTTGAATAAATATTGATTGTTGAATGACTTGTGCAAGTTTGTTAATCTTCATTTATGAAATTATCCCAGTAAACATTTGTTGGCTTTGAGTATTTGTTTTGCACAATTTTTCATTCATTTTTTTCATTCATTAATTTTTCATTTGTTCTAGAATTGTGCCGCTCAGGGTGGCTGCATGTTGGAGTAGCTGTTACTTTCATTCTGAGATTCTGCTTTTGGAAACTTTAATTCCTGTTTTTCTGGATGTAAATCACTTTTTTTGGATGATTGCTTCCTCTACTATCAGACGCTGTGTAGCTGGAACTGAAACTTTTTTTTTAAACTTTTGGGCATTTGTTATGATGCGTAACCATGAAAACCAAGTGTTTGTTGTTGTTGTTGATGTCTGTTTGTGTGTTTGTTTGTTTTTTACAACCGGGCTCAAATGATATCTCAACTACAGCCCCAAATCTCAAATGAGTTGAAAAAGAGGCTCCGTGGATGCATTCCCATCTAACTGCCAGCTGTGCTGGAGTGCCTGACCACTCTGAGATCCTAAGATCTCCTAAGGAGATCCTGGAACTGGCAAAAAACATGGCTCGTGACAGAAGAAGGATTGGGATTATCCCCCAGCACCTGCAGCTGGCTGTCTGCAGCGATGAGGACTTTGGTAGGCAGCTGGGAGGAGTGGCCATCACTCTGGGAGGAGTTCTGCCTGGCATTCAGGCAGTCCTGAAACTCAAGGGAACTGAGAGGTCAGCCAAGTCTGGGTAAACAAAATGGATCAAACAGCATCTGTGACCAGTTTCTTGAGATCAACTGTGGAACGGACTTTTCAAGAGATCCTTCATGCCTACAGCCATCAGTATCTATGACATATCTTAATGAAATGAGCATATAGAGTTACAACAACATTTAATTTCCCTTTGGGATTAATAAAGTATTTTTGAATTGACCTGAATTGAATTCAGATGCTAAATATATATTTTTTTAATATTTTGCAACAAGTATGACGCATAATCGACTTCCATAGGCTCAAAGAATTGTTTCTGATGAAAATGATGCTGTGGAAGCAGAGGTGGGTAGAATATTCAAAAATTTTACTCAAATAAAGGTATTGTTACTCTAACCAAATATCACTCAAGTAAAGTAAAGAATATAGGCATCCATAAATATACTTGAGTAAAAGTAATAAAGTACTTTGATTCTAACCTACTCACGTAGTGAGTAACTGCTGAGTACCATCTTATAGTGTCATTAAATTACATTGTGCTAATTTATTTACAACAAACTTACAAATAACTTTTAATGTGATTGAAAATACATTGTTTTAAATAAAGCACACACAACGGCAATATTAGCCAAAATAATGCAGCAATAACTTATCTTTTTGCAAAGCTTTGTTTTTAATCAATAAATCTTAAGGAGCTATTTCCCAACAATTTTGTAACCTCATAAACAGCAATAACTGCTGGCTATGAACTGACATGCATTCCTACACATCAAGCAATGGCATGGGTATTCGTGACTCTAAATCAGTATAACAACCGACAACATGAACTTAATTTGAATGGCAAGAGAAGAAAACATAGCTTGGTTTTCAAAACATTTCTCAGTAAAGTGAAGCTTTGAGTAATTGTCTCTCGTGGTCATTGCTGTGAAGCTGTGATCTTTTAGCAGCGAAGAGGAGTCCTGCATGACTAAAGAGTCTCACGCAAGCTGCAAGATGTGTTGACGTTGAGTGAAAACTGCTTGATTTGAGGAAAAGAGTGTAACAGATCCATACCTCCAGAGGATGGATATTAAAGGTTCCTCTCCAAATCTCCTGTCTGGGATTTCTGGACTTAATGGATCCAAGTCTTCTTCATAAGAGTGACTGTTGTTTGTGCAATTATCATCATCAACGTCAGTGTCCGAGAGATCCTTGATGTAGTCGAGCCCTGCAAAAAAATACAGAATTTTAAGAATTATGTCATTACACGTATTAAGTATTACACTGTACATGCATGAGTTCTAGCAGTATTACAATGTACTAGATTTATATACTCCCTTGTGAGCAAGTGCATGCACAAACACACGCACACACACACTTTGATGTTTTTATATTTATTAACTTTTAAGATGTTCATCTTTGGTCCAGTTCGTTTATAATTTAAGTAGTAGGGTAGGAGTACAGCTGCAGCAATGAGCTCATATTCTTTCATCAAAACATTTCTGAATCCCATCCTACAGGGCATCACACACTTTGCAAGATGATATCAGCTTTGTGAGCTTGTCTCACAACTGGTACAGTGTTGGCAGGAGGAAGCCCATATGCACAGATGATTCCCGTTGACTCTGCTCACACAGACTCGTTCGTGCTGCTGTTGTTCATCGTATTATTGTTTTTGCACTAAAGTATTTAGCGTATTTTTAGTTTAGCATATTTCTTAGTTCATATCTTGGATCTTGTTACTGTTTTCCTTTTACGATATATACATTTGTTGGAAGTAGCTGGGACCCTGTGTACACGGTTTTGTTCCACCACATGTGGCACATGTGAAACGAATGACAATAAAAAACCTTGACCTTGAAAAATGTTGAGGGCCATGGCAACAGGCTTCATCCAGCAACATATTCAGCCAAAAGTCCCATTTCAGCTGAATTCAATCTTTAAACAAAAACTGGATTGTAGTTAGTCGCTTAAACGTTATTTGTGCATAGTGCATGTTTCTTTACCACCTACATACTGTATAAAAGTTGATGACATTTTTTATCAAGTCATTAAAAAACAGCACATAGTTTTAATAATTTTATGCATGAGTTCTGCCAACTAACATCTTTATTTTCAATGCTGTACATACAATGTGAAATGCAGATTCTCCCTGTTCCTTGTGAATGTGCACCGCTCTTTGCACAACTAGGAACAGGCTTCCAACGAGTTTGATTCGGTTAGAGAAACTGCAGTTTACATTCACGTTCAGCTGTTTCAAACCCCTTGCACTACCTACTTTTTTTTTTTCCTCCCCACAACGCAATATATTTTGAAAGAGCAGATTGAGATGGTCGTTTGTGTCATTCCCAACTTCTGCAAGAGTGGCATCAACTGTGGATATGAAATTCAGCAGAAGGATGCACATTTTTGGTGTTTTGGAAGTTGGTAGTCAGGCCAGTGTACTCATCCAGAATGGCATCTCCATCCTGATTATCTCTGACTCATTTTTATCTTCTGAAGCTTCGTTCATGATGTAGTCTCTCTCCTCTTGTTCATCGGCATCTTTATCTTTTTTTTTCCCTTCAAACCATATAAACGAAAGGCTTTCAAAAAGTTTGAGCCATGTTGTTCTGGTCACCTTTTCCCTAGTCTGATGGTCAGAATGTATTTCTTATAATGCAGCAGCAAAAACATCAAATGTGTGTGAGCCTTTAACACGTCGACAAGCCAATGCAGCAGCTTGTCTCTCCAGGGTGGTGGGTTCTATCCAGTGACAAGTGACACTTAAATAACCATGCTTTCTGGCAGTCCAGCAGTCTGTTGTGGTGGCAACATGGTTCACTGCACTCAACTTTTTAATGATTATGCTCTTTGTGGTCTTTGCAGCATTGCTGCAATTCTCTGCAGTGTTCTGCAGCATATTGTTTTCCTGGTCATTTGAATACATTGACAATGAAGATATTTTATCGCAGTCTTGAAGGATGGCGCCTCAACCACAGAAAATGAGTAAAGCCTATGTCAAAGTAAAAACTGTGATGTTTGTATGTTTTTGTATGTTTGTTTTTTAATTAGGCCTGTACAAATGTATCTTGTTCTTCTAAGAAAGATGGTTTGTGTGTTTGTGACATTCAAAATCTCAATGAGGGGATTGTCAGTCAGTGTGTATACATCTTACCCACTAACTGTCCCAATTTGCAGTAAACTGTTTCAGAGTAAACTAGCAATTATTGCTAGTGTGTGCGTCTGCAGATTTCAGATATGTTTTAGTCTTACACAATGTAATATTCAATGGTTGTGTCATACACAATTAGTAAAGTTATGCATGGTGCTGTAATTGAGCTAACATTAATACACAAAGTCACAAATTTGTGCAAGACTGACCTCAATATGTTTCTGCAAGTTTGACGTCGAGTTCTTGTAGGCAGAAATGTCCACAAGTTTTGGGAGACACAGCTGACAGCAAATAATAACCAGGGGTGCTCTGACTCCTCTTCACCAGCTTCTTCAGTTGCCATCAAGTTTGGTGCCGATAGGTCTTTCTCTCAACTGAGTGCGATGCCTTTTACCAACGGTCCGCAGAGAGTTTTGAGTGTGGTCACGACTGTCTGGCTTCACTTGATTGGTCACACAAAGTCAGGTGACAAGAAGATGAGCAAACTTTCCACCATAAAGAATAATTGTAATTTCATATACAGTAGTCCCTCGTATATTGCGGAAGTTACGTTCCGAACAACCCCCCCCCCCCCCCCCATACACACACACAGAGTAAGAAAAATTCTGCAAAGTAGAGAGGGTATTATTATTGTTTTTTTGTGTGTTTTATATATTTAAGGCTTTATAAACTCTTCCCCCACTCTTGCAATGTTCTAAACTGTTTAACCCATGTCATTTTAATAATCTATGTACAGTACTGTATATGTAGCTGCTAAATTTTGCTTACCAGCTCTGCAGAACAGGAGTGACTTTTGTTCTGTTCCGACTCTGTTCCGGTCTTTCTCTGTTCCTTTTCTGCAGACTACCCTGCAGCAATGAAGCCCACAATCAATCTTCTAAACTCTTTAAACCTACTAGTTTTATCAATATAAGTACAAATTTGTATCTACTAAATTTTACTTACCAGGCTCTGCAGAAAAGGAGTAGCTTAGTGCATGTCTGACCCGAGAGATGAAAATGTTCCCATGCAGCATGACCGAAGACCACTACCCTATCCAGGTTGTTGTGTGTGCGTTGCCGCTCCAGGAAGGACACTCCACATGCAAGACTGCCCAGGATTTTGTCCACCACCTTTGGCCCGCTCCGGACCAGCACCGTGGGACCACAACCAGACTGAACCCTGCTGCAGTATCTTCCCTGCAGTCCCCAGGATCTGGGTCGCACTGAGTCCAGATGAACTGCAGCCCAGGTACTCTCCAGAGAATGAGTTCAGCTGCAGAATTATTTGCAACTTTCTTGCCAGTTCGGTGAGTTCATCCTTTCAGTACTTCTGACTTTGCATTGCAAAACCTTCCCTCCATTGCGGAAAGCAGTGTTGGCTTCTGAGAAGTGAACTGATGGCTTCTGGGTAATGTAGTTCTTTAGACTGGTAAAGCAGTGCAGGCTTGAAAGAAAACTACAAAATGGTGGCATTTTATATATATATATATATATATATATATATATATATATATATATATATGTGTGTGTGTGTGTGTGTGTGTGTGTGTGTGTGTTCATTAGTGTATGTCAACAAACCACGATAGAGCAAGTCTGCAAAAGTCGGACCACAAACTAGCAGGGGACTACTGTACTTATAACAAAAAAAAGATAATAAGTGGCAAAAAGTCTAGTGTTATGATGTAAAAGTTGCATTTTTTCTCCCCATAAATTTATTCCAGTAAAAGTAGGTTTTCCACTTTAAAATTCTCACAAGTTGCAATTTTCAAAAAAGCTACTTGAGTAAATACAATGGTGTAATGTGTTCATATCCACCTCTGTGTGGAAGTAATTTGTTGTTGGAGAGGAGATTAGATTCCACTTTTTGACAGCTGAATCAATGTGGACTCAGGACAACTGGCCACTTTTCTGCACCATCTTCCCTCACCTAACTATCTTCATTTTTAGTATTTATCATCTATCTTTGGCCTGTCTTTGGATTCCCGACATGTCCATTAAACAAGAGACACATTAATAGCTCTCTGCTGATGATGGAGAATCACTTCTCTGATGAGAAAGGAGGAAAAGACTCAAAGTCTAACAGGCTGACCTTTGGCTCTTTATTGAGTCACAGATCTGTGTGAGGTAAATTGGCACCATCATTCTTTCAAAACCCAGAATTTTAAGAAATTATCTAACTGAATTTTGAAAACCAAGACGATGGCTTTGATTTATTTCAATACAGCATTTTTTTTTTTAAATGATCAAACAATTAGTCATTTGTTTAGTATTCATTATATTGTGTTTTTTCTGCACCAACTTTGTTACCAAGACCTATAATGTTGCCAGGAAAATGTAGGGACAGAAGAAGATGAAGAAGGTTAAAATTGAGGAAACGGAGCGGAAGAAAGATGCAAATAGAAACTTATTATGGGTTGCTCAACAGAAGCCAATGGTTGAGCATGTTCTGCTAAAGATAACAGCATCAACCCAACTGGATTACAAGCCACAATGATGGGCTGTAGGCCCAGGTACAGATTAACACTGGTACCCAGGTCTTACTGGGACCTCATCCCAGTACAAATTTTTACAGCATCAGATCTCTTCGGGAACACACAGCAGACACCAGCCTGCCTTTCCAATGACAACTAAATGATCAGGTAATCTGGTTTCTATGGTGTGAAACTGGGAAAGAGCTTCATCGCAGTTAATGGCTGCCAAAGACTACACCTGCTGTGCCCTGTTAGATCCTGGAAGCATGGTCATAAAATGAATTTGTTAAGCTTGGATTGATAGGGCACAATAGAAATAAAATGTTTAGATTACTTCTGTTTAAAAGAGCTTTTTGTCTAAAATTACAACGTTATTATTGCATTATTATATAACTTAATCAACTATCAGTCTATGTCCAACATAAAACTTGCCTTCATGGCTTTGAATCAACATGTGATTTTGAAAAGTAAAACATTGAAATGGAAGTCGGAAAACAAGGATACCCCCCCCCCCCCAAACACACACGCACACGCACACATCATAATTTTTCAATAAAGCATATACTTGTGGAACTGAAATAAACTTGCTTTGCAACAAAAAAGGATGTACAAATATGTATTTGAAAATTTGGGCAGGTACAAAGATATTGAAAAAAAGGAAACTAAACCTTCCATTCTTAGACATAAGGTGATGTGTGTGCACCAAATTGTGATTCTTGTGATTATGATGATTATGAAATTGTGATTATGATGGAAAACCGTGACGAAGTGAAGAGTCAACGTGTCTGCTGGCTTCCTTAGAGAACTTTACTAATTGTCTTTTCAATGTATGTGAATGTTTCTGTAAAGTGCCCTGAGACAACTTTGTTGTGAAATGGCGCTATATAAATAAACTGAATTCAAATTGAAATTGATTCCCTTGGGTAAAAGAGGAGTTTTGAGAATAAACAGCTGGTTTTATGATTAGGGTTAGAATTAGTTAATGTGTAGCTTATAGGAAAAAGTTAGAGGTTAAGTATTTTTTTAATGGAAGGTTAGATTAGGAGTGTAATGAATGTATTGTGTCAAAGAAGCGTGCCCATGGGCATTTAAAGACAGATGTGTGTGGAGGGGGAGGGAGGTGCGTAGGTGTATTGCACCTGCCTCAAGAAAATTATTCTTTTCAAATGTCAGCCAATATATTTGGCTTTGGTTCAGTTTCCTGGAGTACACAGTGGTGGCTTCAACTGGATTATTTTCACTTTTTTTACTCACTGACAGAACACAGCAGCTTTAGCTGAAAGACACGATCTAAAAAATGGTCCAGCCATATCTGATGGCAGTGGAAGCTCCACTTTCTGCAAACTTACAATCTTTGCCCTAGAAACTAATAACTTTTAAAATAATGCACTGTTGTAGACAAAGGATTTAAATACAAGCTAAAAATTATCAGCAATGTTCTGATGCATGCTCAATAATCCAGGTAGAAAAATCTAAAAAAGTTAAATCTGGTCCTCTGGACA
>NC_056498.1:53023848-53029591 GCF_014905685.2 Nematolebias whitei
AGGGATGAAGATGTTCACATCCTGGACAGAGAGGAACGATGGTTTGAGAGAGGAGTAAAGGAGGCCATCTTTGTGAAAAGAAATCGTCCATCATTAAACAGGGGTGGAGGCCTCCGGGTTCAACTGTCCCCCTCTTACAATGCTGTGATTGCTAGCATCACTCAGCCCTCTGTGAACAGTAAACAGCCATCAGTGTGCTAATAATCCATTGTTAGGCTGATGGTCCTTCTTGAGCATGTGATCAGCTGGTTTTGGTTGTCAGCAGCAAAACTGGTTGATCCACTCTGAGACGGTGCTATTTAAGAGACTGAGCTGAATACAGCTCCTCAGACTGAGGAAGTCTCTCGGATGAGAGACGAAACGTTTCTAGATTTTTTTGTTGATTTGCTTTGTTTTGTTTTTTTGAATGTCCAGAGGACCAGATTTAACTTTTTTAGATCAGCAATTTTCCTTTATTTTTTTTTTTTAACTATTACAGTTTGGAGACAATTAAATTACAGTGTTTCACAACAATCTTTTCTAAAACATCTGTGAATCTGTAACTGAGAACAGTGGTGATTTTAGCCTATTTTGTTGGGTGCTGATGCACCCCTAAATTTTAACACAGCACCCTTAAAATAAAATAAAACTTCCTTATGCTTTTGCAATTTCTCTTCCTCCACCGTAACCCTCAGCACTGGCTCCCCTCAGGGCTGTGTGTTGAGCCCACTCCTGTTCACTCTGCTAAAAAATGACTGCGCACCTACCAATCCAGGCTGTCATATTTTAAAGTTTGCAGACGATACAGCCGTGGTTGGATGTATCACAAACAATGATTAGTTCGGCTGCAAGCAGGAGGTGGAACACCTGGAGAGCTGGTGCAGGAAGAACAACCTCCACATCGAAGTGAAGAAGATGGAGATGATTATGGATTTCAGAATGAGCAACCCCCCCCCCCCCCCCCACACACACACACACACACACACACAAGCATAGGAGGATCTGCAGTGGAAATGGTCGCCAGTTACTTGAATGTTACATTACAAATGTTTCTGATGCCAATGGCCACCATGTTGTTCAAGCCAAGAGCCATTGTCAACACTGGCTAAGCACCCCTAATGGGCAGATTCTATAATTGCCCCTGACTGAGAAGTATCAATGAAACTGAGTGAAATTACAGGACATTAAAAAACAAAATGTGTTCCAAAATGTTTTAAAACAGTACTTTTTATAGTTCAGTAAAGATTCTTGACTGAGCATACTTTGACATCTAATAGCCTTCATTGAGATTTATAAAATTAATCAAATACTGTCTTCTGACAGACATAAGGCAATCCCAAATACTGTCTGATAATTTATTTATGGAGTCCTGTTCAGTCACAAGCTAACGTGATTCATTCTCTGTAATACTGCCAAGTGAATGTAAGTAGAGGCAAGTGTTTTGCAAGTGTATTAGTATTGAATATTGACTAACCTCAAGCTCAAATGTTCAATATTACTGACACAGAACATTTCAAGATCCTGGATTGACACTTTAAATATTTAATATGTTCAAATTGGGGGCATGCATGGAAATGAAATCATGAATACAGTTAGACTAAACACCAATCCAGTTAGCCTAGAATCTAGGCTAACTGGATTGGCCCTAGATCAACAAGTGTGACCCTCTCGGGGCAAATAAAGCAATAAGTTTGTTTCATGCTCTTTTGGGCATAAGATGCTTCTTCTATGCAGAATAAGCTCGAAGCAGTTTGGTGTCTGGTGCTCGTGAGTCTGACTGCTGGAATAAATGCTTCATCAAATATTTGAATGTATATCTTTTTTATTTTGCTCAGGCAGATAATTATTTATTTAATTAAATGACATAATCTAAATCTAAACTTTACTTTTGTGTGCATGTTGGTGAGTATCTTATCTGACAGTGATGGATATTTACTGTATCTGTATCCGCACCTTGTCTTTACGTTAGCCCACTTTTGTTTTCAGAAAGTACATTAAAAAGCTGCAAAGAAATCTATAATATCGCATGGAACAAAAATGATAACATGTTTCTCCTTCTGTTTAGAATCAATGTCTTTCTTTTTTTATGTGAAATGTTTAAAGCCGTAAGTATCATTTACATAAAACTCCAAGCAATGTGAAAAATAAATAAAAAACATAAAGGTTAGATCTCAGTGGTGTCTGCTTTTATGCAATCTGTGCTTTTTGCCAAAGGGAGACTTATTCTGCTCCCTCCCTATGGCTGTGGCTGAGTGGTTAGAGCAGTTGTCCTCCAATGCAAGACTTGGGGATTTAATTCCACCAGCAGTCACATACCGAAGTGTCCCTGGGTAAGACAGTGAACCCTTCATTGCCTCCAATGTGTGTCCCATCGGTGTATGAATGTGGTAAAGCACTGATTAGTCTTTGTAAAGATACAGTAGAGTGTTGTATGAACGGGTAAATGAGGGCACAGATTGTGTCGTAAAGCGCTTTGAGTATCTTGACAAGATAGAATATAAGCAGTCCATTTACCATCCCTTCTGTGATTTCCAATGTACCTCAGTCCAAGGTGACTGACACTCACACGGCGTGTTCATCAACACCTCAAAACTCAAATAATATCTCAGCTACAGCCCCAATTCTCAAATGAATTGAAAAGGAGGTGCTGTAGATGCATCCCCATCTCCTTGCTGGCTGTTCTCGAGCGCCTAACCACTGAGATCCTAGAACTGGCATGAAACACGGCTCGTGACATCAGAAGGACAGGTTCGTCCCCCGGCACATGCAGCCGGCTGTTCACAGCCACAAGGAGCTCGGCAGGTTGCTGGGGAGAGTGGCCTCCACTCATGTTCTTGAGATGGCTCTGGGAAGAGGTCTGCCCAGCATCCGGGAGGTCCTGCTGCCTGGAGGAACCGAGAGGCCAGCTGAGTCTGGGTGGATGGAATGGACAATATCTGTGGCCAGTTTCTTTGGGTCCACTGTGGGACAGACCTTTATAAGAGATCCTTCCTGCCTACAGCCATAAGTATCTATAACATATCCTAATGAAACAAGGATAATGGGCTACAACAACATTTAATTTCCCTTTGGGATTAATAAAGTAGTTTTGAAGTGACTTGAATTGAATACTTTAGAGTCAGACAGCTGGCACAGACAAGACACAAACTCACTGAGAACTCGCTTTTAGTCTTGCTGTACATTCAGGCCACTTGAGTTTTGCTTTAATAATTCAATTTTCATTGCCAAAAAAGATGGGAGAAAATAGAATTCCAATGCTGACTCATAAAGTCTTGACATAAAAAAAGAAAAAAACATAGCAATACTAAATTCACATCTAAAGCATCCACATCTATTTTTAATAAACTTGTTTTGCTCTGCTACAGCTGGCATCTCTGACAGCAATGACTTGTCCCGTGTTGTCTTGTGATAATGTTGCTGAGATTACCGTGTAACACGGCTACCAGCACACTCTACTGCTGACATGCAGGCGTATTTAATTTATGTCTCATTCTCTACCGTTTAATACAAACTTGGGTTGTTTGACAGTGGCCATAAATCAAAGAGGACACTGACATTACCCTGAAGTCCACGAAAACAAAGTTGGTGTTTGAGGTTTTTCTAAAACCGAGGAACATTTCTAAAAATGTTCAACTTAATAAAATAATAATGAACTCGGTAAATCTTTGGAACTGTCTGCTGGCAACACAAGCCGTTCAACAGGTGTTGTCGAAAATCATGAATTTTAATTGTTAAAAAAAAATCACGTGAAGAAAATGCATGTTCTAGACGACTAATAGCAAAGTCAAGTCAAGAGTTAATGTCTGCCAGTCTAGTCTGTGAGTGAAAATGAACAAAATTTTAAAAAGGCTGATTTTGTCTATTGTTCTTTATTTGCTTATCTTGTCTTCACCACTCAATGCAAGTCAATTAAATGTTTATTTACATCATCATTTACCAAAGAAAATATTTTAGGCCTTGATCAAAGTTCATGCTCAATAATCCAGCTAAAAAAATCCAACATAGTTCACTCAGGTCATCTGGATATTTTCTTGTTTTTGTTGAGACGTTTCGTCCTTTATCCATAGGACTTCATCAGTCCGAGCCACAACAAGCTCAGTCCCACAAGCAGCACACTCACTCAGTGGACCAACCAATTTTCTGGTGATAAGATGGTTTTGCGCCCCCCCACCCCACCCTCTCCCCCCGTTGACTCCTCTGAAGCAGCCGTAGCCAAAGTGGCTCAAAACACTTGAACCTTCACTTTGAATGAAGAATGAAACATATCAACAAAAAAGAAACCGTCCAGATGACCTGACTGAAACTTGTTGGATTTGTTACCTGGATTATTGAGCATGGACTTGAATGTTTTAAACCACTTTGGCTATGGCTGCCTCAGAGGAGTCGATGGAGGAGAGGGCGGGCCCCAGAAACCATCTTATTACCAGTCAACTGATTGGTCCACTATGTGACTGTGCTGCTTGTGGAACTGAGTTTGTTGTGGCTCTTTGGACTGATGAAGTCCTTTGGATAAACGACGAAACGTCTCAACCAAAAAAAAAAAAAACTACTGTCCAGATAACCTGACTGAACTTTGTTGGACTTTAGACCTCCATTCACAGCAAAATACTATCAAAAGTTCAGACTGGGGCAGCACGGTGGCGCAACTGGTAGAGCTGTTGCCTCTCAGCAAGCAGGTCCTTGGTTCAAACCCCGGTCCAGGGGCCTTTCTGGGTGGAGTTTGCATGTTCTCTCCGTGCATGCGTGGGTTTTCTCCGGGTACTCCGGTTTCCTCCCACAGACCAAAAACATGCATGTTAGGCTGATTGGTAACTCTAAATTGTCCCTAGGTGTGAGTGAGAGAGTGAATGGTTGTTTGTCTCGTTTGTCTCTATGTGGCCCTGTGATGGACTTGTGACCCATCCAGGGTGTACCCCGCCCCTCGCACAGTGATTGATGGACATCGGCACCGGCGACCCCCGTGACCCAAAATGGAAGAAGCGGGTAAAGATAATGGATGGATGGAAGTTCAGACGGTAGACTTTCCATAAATGTGAAATCCTCCATGTTAAAAACTGGAAAAACAAGAATACAAAACAAAATGACAGCTGTGCATTATATCACAAATATTCAGTTCAATAATAATTGTTCATTTATTCAGGGTAATTTGTTGCAATCTTTATGCTTTAATCCATCACACCTGAAATTGGTATTTATTTTTACCATGCCATCTTAAAATAAATCATGACATTTAAAATTTATACCAGATTGGAAACATCTAATTGCTCCCTTCACTTGTCAGGATGTGGCTTTTCCACATCCACTCTCGTCTCTTTCCAGTCAGCGTTCAGCTCAGGTGTCTCCCCTTCATCAGCAACTCCATTAGATTTATTATATTTGTCTTCAACTCCACACCAGCAGGGCATTGTTGGTTGCTTTGCCACATATGGTTGTTCTCCTTGAGCTCCTTGTGATTTATCAACAAGTTCTAGGAGTTTGACAGCCACAACACCTCTTTGTTTTCCCATTTCAAAATGAAATTTTGGCGCAGAGGTTAGAGAGGTGGGCTTGTGATCTGAAGATCGCCGGTTCACGCCCCGGCCCCGACAACATCAAAATTGTGGGTGGGGTAGGTGAAACACCCACACTTGCCCCCACCCTCATTCGCCCCACTCTGGGCCCATGAGCAAGGCCCTTAACCCCCACCATGTGCTCCCTAAAAAACAGGTCTCTCTTGCAAATGAGTTCTCGTGGCTCAATGAGACTAACCTGGATAAATAAAGGC
>NC_056498.1:53029601-53070454 GCF_014905685.2 Nematolebias whitei
GCTCAATGAGACTAACCTGGATAAATAAAGGCTAAATGAAAAAAAAATTAATGCATAATAAGCAGTTATTAATGATTCATAAAGTGTTTTTAATGGAATTATTAACACACACACACACACACATCTATATCTGTATCTATATATATATATATATATATATATATATATATATATATATATATAAAACATCAAATCCCTGTACGGGGGCTTTTTTTTTTTTTCAATCAACCTTTATTTAGACAGGCTTTTCTGGGTGCAGTTTGCATGTTCTCTCCGGCCATACATGGGTTTGCTCCAGATACTCCAGTTTCCTCTCGCAGACCAAAAATGTGCATGTTAGGCTGATTGGTAACTCTTAAAATGGTCCTAGGTGTGAGTGACAGAGTGAATGGTTGTTTGTCTCTGTGTCCCTGTAATGGACTTGTGACCTGTCCAAGTTGTACTCCCGCCTCTTGACAGTGACTGCTGGACATGGGCACCGGTGACCCAAAAAAGAAGAAGCGGGTAAAGATAACTGATGTATGGATTTATACATATAAACACACAAGGCAGCACACAATTTACAAAATTTACAGTATTTCATTTTACTCAGAGCATCTTTTCTACAATTTATCTGAATTTATTTTAGGCAGCACAGCTTCACAAGCATTTATAGTAATTTGTTTTAGGGGGGCGGGAGACAGCTTTTCTTCAACTTATGGTAATTTATTTTAAGCAGTGCAGCTATTCCCTGATTTACAGTAATTAATTTTGGGTGGTGTGTAGCCTAATTCCCACATATGTCTCACGTCGGATTCTCTCTCCAATGTGAAGCAGCCTGACCACGGAGGGGTACAGACCTGAAAAGACAATATGGTGAGTGGAAAAAAATATTTTTTATATTATTTCTTTATGACCTTGGCAGACTTTTAATAAAAGCCAACCTAGGTGCAGTGAAGCATCTGTCTCACAGAAGTGAGGACCCGGTGCATTGCTGTATTATTACAATAAAGTCAAGTTTGTGTCATCTGATAATTACAAGACGTCATTAGGATGAATGCATTTGAATCAATAAAATTTGAACAAAATAGCCACCATTGATGTATGCAGGGGTCTTTAATTAAACGAGAACACATACATATATAATTATTGCTTACAAACATGTAGCGTTTCACCAAGTTGTGTGCTTTCAATAAACCTGTTCTATAATAAATGTGCAGATTCCTTGATTTCTGTGCCACCATCCCAAAGACACTAGATTTGTCTAACCTAAATGAACACAGAGAATAAAATGTTCCAACATCTCCATCTGCTCTGCAAATTCCAAGAAACCAAAAGAGCCAAAGGCAATGCCATCATATCAGTGCTGGGAACCAGAGTAATCTGTTTCCATCTGAAGAGTGTCTGTTTCTCCTGCACACAATCTAACTGTCAGCTGAAGTCTCTGGCTCCTCTAGATGCTGCTGTTAAATAGTTAAGAAGCACTCTGCTTCTTTTGTTGCTCCCAGCGTCCCACAAAGCAACAAATCCACTCAGCTCAAGCCTCCAGGGACAATCCTTTAATTTTATTTAAAGCAATAAAGCTTGTACACAAAGATATTTTAGTTAGAAAAGTGAAAGTAGGACAAAACTTTGATAAACTGTGGTCTTTAAAAAAGGGTTTTAACGTCCTTATTTGCTTCCTTGCTTTAAATAAAATAAAACCGAATCATTGTGTGTTAAATTAACATCAATGCCTCGTTTGATTCTGGACTTGAAAAACAAATTCCTGATAAATTAATTTATAATCTATTGTCAAGGAAATTGAATAATTTTAGGTCACGGTTAAAACTGTACAAGAAATGTTATGGATTTGGTACCCCTCAGACTGTTTGCAAATCCTGAAATGTTTCTCCAAACTGAGGTTTTCAAAGAGCTGTCCTGCACAGTTGTTTGCAACATTATAACAGAACCACACTTCAAAGGATTTGTAATATCACCATAAGTGTTGCATTAATTATATGCGAAGGGGACATATCCTCCTCACATTTAAAAAATATTCATTCGGACCCACCAAATTTACCATGAAATAGTAGTTCACCCATGCGCTGTTTTTATTTTTTTTTGTGAACAAATCCATTCCTTTTGATTAATAGGCAAATACGCAAACCACTAAAACTTCACTACGGGTTTTCCTGGTTACCTATAACAACTCCCTATACAGCATGGAGTGTTTCTCCGAGGTCACTTGGCTTGGCAGGGTTCTCCTCTTTGAGGTATTTTTCTCGACAGGGCAGGGGAAGGAGGGGGAGACACCTCTGTGTTGTACACTAGCTTAGTGCTACGTTAGTGTCAACAGTAGTTGAACAGGGTGGGGAGAAGCAGAGCATGCTCTATTCTAGAGGATGACATTTTTGGGGAGGAGTCCCACGGGTCACGTGATTCCTGAGGGATTCCGGTGGGATGGGAGTCAAATTTATTTTTACACATGTGATTGGGATGGGACGGAACGAAAAGTTAACAGGAGCAGACAGGAGCAGGAACCAACCAACTGGACAAAAACAAATAAATAAATGCCTATTTTACCACAGATGAACTGTTCCTGTTGCTATATCTTTTGAAATAAATCTGCAGAACACAAAGTAATATAAAAAGGAATGAGTAGAAGATCAAATCAAATTCAATGTATTTCCTAAAGACTAAATGAAGAAAAACAATGGGAGCGGTACAGGAGCGGGAGTCATTCTGAATAGGAGTGTGATGGGAGTGTGATTCATGTTACCAGGAGTATATATATATATATATATATATATATTTACACACGTTGGTCCAGGATTGGGATGGGACAAGATTTATTTCTGTGGGAGTGGGACAGGACAAGAGTGAAAATCCACTCCTGTGTCATCCTCTTCTCTATTCCTAATTTGTGAACCTCGTTCATTGACATGGCAATAATAAACTGACTCTTATTCTGATTCTTAAACATTGGTTTAACCACCCATTAAAATACACCAGAATGCAGGAAACTGCATCTACTTTATTAGAAATTTTCTGGGGGAGGACCCCCAGACAGCCCCCCCCCCCACACACACACACACACACACACACACACAATACAAATGTGTCTGATGCCAGTGAATATCGCTGTAAGTTTGGTAAAATAAAAAAAGACATGTACTGTTGCGGTCTGGTCCATCACGGTAATGAGATGATTTTCCCCATCCGGGATAAATAAAGTTCTTCAAATGTGACTTGATTGCAAAAAAAGTGTGAGTTGCTATGACGTAGATTCAGACAGTCTCCATAACATACAGATTGTCACCGGTGTGATCTGTGGGAGAGGTGACATTGTGACAGGTGTTTGACGGAGTTAATGAAGACAGACAAATCATTAACAAACATTTATTAGGGATGAGTTATCTCCACAGAATATTACAGTCACATTCACAGGGCTTGACACATTCATGATTTGTAAATTAAAAGCAGACGTGTGATTTTAAGACTTTCACCACGGCTGTAAACATCACCTTTCAAAGACTCGCTGTCAACTTCACATCAGTTGTTTTTTTTTATATATAACTGTATTTCTCAGACATCAGAGGTGGTAGTGCTGTGCCTCTGTGTCTGTTTGGTTTATTGCAAAGTGCTAAATGTAGAAAATGAACAAACGTTTCGGACTGGAGACCGGTGCAGATCGTCTGTGCTAACGAGCTTCAGTTTTGTTCTACTGAGATTTTAATGCACACGGCAAGTTGAAAGAAGAACAAGCCACACAAGAACCTCATTGTGTAACTTGACCTATGTCAATTTGTTTTATCTGAACTGATCATTATCTTTCTGTCCCCAAAAGAATTTGTTCAAAATAATTTTTAAAAAGTGTTTTAAAATGTTACAACAGTGAGGTGCAGCACAAAATCTGTTCTCAGACAATGTGGCTCTTTTGTCCTTTTAAATGTGGTTTATAATTCAGATATGGACATGAAGTGTTTTGCTCACAGATAAGTTAAAGTCAACAGGCAAACCTAAAATCAAACAAAGCACATACATTATATTACCTCTCACATATAGGTGTTAACATGATCACCTGCCTTTTATGACTGTGGGTGATATGATGGAGAACTGCGGGGTGGGGGAACAAAACAGAAATAAATGTTATTCATTTAAAAATGACTGATTTATTCTTCAAAATGTACTAAAAAAGTGTATCTAGTGAGTTTAATTTAATACAAAGCTATACAAACGTTAACACTCAATAAATATCTAAAGTTTTAAGAGTTCTTGTTCTTTTTTTGTAAACATAAAACTGAACATGTTTTCTTTTTTTCACATTCATGCTGCCTCCCATGTCCCATTTGCAGGAGATGGGGAGGCTGACCCAGAACTTCCTGAAAGAATTGTAGATTCTCTGACCTGGGAATGCCTTGGGATTCATCATAGGAACAGAAGGAGCAGGAGAGTGTCACTGGAGAGAGGGATGTCTGGGTTCCCCTCCTGAACCTGTTGCCTTTGCAACCCAATTTCAGATACGCAGAAAAAAAAAAAAAAAATGGATGGATGTTTTCCAAGTTCCTTTTATTTATTTTTTTTTTGGGACCTACAGTTCTGACTAAACTTGCTGACTTCACATTCAGTCAATAACTCAAAGTTTCTCTATCCGGAAGACATTTTGGATTTTTTGACTTCCACTCAATAAAAATTCAAAACCAGGAGTAACAAAACAGTTCCATGCCAGTAATACTAGTTTTGCCAAATGCATATTAAGAACAGAACATTTAAGAATAAGTTGTCACAATCTGTTGCAGCAGAATTTACACACATAGAAAAATGTAAAAGACTCTTTGGTCTGCGAGCCATGTCTGAACTTCTTAAAGAAATTGTGCACAGAAAAAGAGCCCATTTTAACTCAGACCATTCATGACATTAGTCGCTGCCATCAGGAAGCTCATTCAAGCTCTAAAATATGTTGTAAGCCAAATTTTCTAGGGTGGCTCTGGTGCATGTGTGTGGAGGAATGGGGGCGGTGTCTTCTTCTTCTTATTATTATTATTTTGGCTGTTCCTTCTTTATGGGTTGCCACAGTAGCTATGCTTACATGCGCAAAATTCTTTGATAGGATTGAACTGTATCCGGATTAAGTAATCTGAATGTACTGGTTACATGTGCAGAAACCGTTCATGACGAGCGTTTACATGCAGCGTGCTTTTATTCTGAATAGAAGTACTGACATGTGCAGAGTGGTAAACTCTATTCTACTTCCATGATACACGTAAACAAACATGAGCGTCCAAAATGGACCCGCGACAGGTTTTAATGATGGTGGAGACGTTACTGCACTCCTTGACTGAGCTACAAGTAAAACAGATAATTTTGAGCTCTTTCAAAGTTTCTAGTAGAAATGTTGTCGCTCGCCGACCAGTTTTGCTTCCCCGACATGCTAATATCGTTAGCATTAGCCAGGTGGAAATGGCAGAGGTCGCACATGCGCAATCAATTCAGGTTTTCACGATTGGAAAAAAAAAATGAACAGATTAAGTGTTTACATGCACACCTTTCGAATTATGGATAGGCATAAACCGCCTCTCTCATTCTGATTACAAATTCTTTCAGATCAAGCTGAATAAACAAAAAATTATCCAAATGTGGTGTTTACTTGACACATTTTTATTCCGAACGGCCGTTTAATATGATTACTTATGTTCATGTAAACATAGCTATTCTGTCCTCTGCATCGTCTGTCCTCACTTCAACAACCTCCATGTCCTCTCTAATTCTATCTATAGATCTCCTCTTTGTCCTTTTCCTGGCGGCTGCATTTCTAACATCCTTATACCAATATACCCACTGTCCCTCCTCTGGACATGTCCAAACCATCTCAGTCTGGCCTTCTCTAACTTTATCTCCCAGTTGTTCAACCTGGGCTGTACCGCTGGGGATAGTTGTCATATATTCACCAAAATGAATATTCTATGAACAACATCAACTTCAATGAAACTATATTTTCTTGTTGTTAAAAATGAGCCATAAAATTACACCCAAAAGGTTTCAAGAAAGTAAGTGTTCCCTTGTTACAAAAGAAGTGACTTCACAATGTACTGGTGTCAACCAAACATTGTGAAAACAGCTGTGCACAGAGCGTGACGGTAAGTTTTTGCTTTTCTGTGTTTAGCACAATTAGTTGATCTGTTGCTGACTACACCATGCCTCGGCGATAATTCAGTGCATCTGGACACACTTTCTGTGTGTTGTGTGTTCTGTAGGTTTTTGAACAAATGCCATAGTTGTTTGAAGTTGAACTGAGCTTTAAATACAAATTACAATACACATTTAGTGGGCAAGGCCATTTCTGTGAGCTCCTTTTAGATAAACTAGTCTGACATTACTGCTTTGGGCCCTGCTTCTCCTAAAAAAAGCCAGAGTTAGCTACCACCACTGCAGAGTGCCCTGTTGTTGGAATAACACACCATGGAGAACTGTATTTAGTGGTTTCCAGTGGGTGCACCCAGCCTGGCCACTTTGTCCACCTTTGCCCTTGTGAAATAACAGGGAAGCACACTTGTCATTGCAGTGTAGCCTTTTAAAGCAGAGTAGTACCAAGCAAGCAGGGGGAAGGCAGCCAACAGGTGATTCAAATGGTCAGGTGGAGCATTGTCCACGGTGCTGTATTGACCCGATATTCCTCTGTGACTATTTAAGAGACATGCTTCTTTGCACTGATAGGCACAAGCTCTTCTGCAATACTGTGAAAGCCTATGTAGTAAAGAATGGAACAACTATTTTCCTGTCCCCACAGAGGCAGTCCCAGTAGAGCGGCGACTGTCTTAATGGATTGAGAGGTGTTTGTGATTCTATAACTGATATGGGTCATGACCCTGGAGGACTACGTGTTGGAGCTGGATATACTTGCAGGACACTAGATTGTGCCGCCACCTCTAGGAAGGAAACAAAATTCACTATTTGTTGCATAAAAATATGTTTTAATAGCATCTTCTTCTTTTTTCTTCTTTTGGATTTTCCCTCTTCAGGGGTCGCAACAGAGAGTCATCCTTCTCCATCTCTATCCTCTGCATCCTCTGTCCATGTTGTATATGCATCTAACTTCTGTAAATGCAGAGAATGGGATGACCTTGAACTATAAATCATGTCACCTTCAAGCAGTTCTGTTGGCAAGGATCAGTCCGAAATGGGGATTGTGATGATGCTAGGAATTAGTTCAGGTCATGGTAGACAGATCAAAAAATAACACACAAGACTAATGTTCTTAAATCAATTACTTTCTTACACTATAATAGTTAAGTTACGGTAGTATAATTGGTGCAGCTGTGGCTGAGTGGTTAGAGCAGTCGTCCTCCAATGCAAGAGTTGGGGGTTTCGATTCCACCAGCAGTCACATGTCCTGGTTACTTACTTACTGGTTGGCCTTGTCACTGTTTTAAGTGCTCTATAAATAAAATGGTATGGTATGGTATGCTGAATTGTCCCTCGGCAAGACATTGAACCCCTCAGTGCCTCCGATGCGTGTCTCATTGGTGTATGAATGTGATTTAAAAGCACTGATTAGTCTTTGTAGAGATATAGAGCGCCGTATGAATGGGTAAATGAGGACACAGGTTGTAGTGTAAAGCGCTTTGAGTGTCTTAATAAGATAGAAAGGAGCTATATAAGTAGTCATTTACTATTTAAAGTAAAAAAATAATAACAGTGTTGATCAATGATGCAACAACAATAAAAGGAAATAGCATGTTAGCATTTAGCAGTTAGGTTAGCTATTTTTTCAAAAGATTATCTTTAAGCTGTCTGCCAATTAACATTGAAGTAAAATGCAAACTCTTTTTTTTTTTTTATCTGCATAATAATTTTATCACCTCAAGAAAATCCACTGCAGATGCATTATGTCTGTGTTTCTGGAAATATTTGCTCTAATTCTATTTAAAGGTTTACTGGAGCAACAATCCATTGATCCGAGCCCTGACATTGACAGGAACTCATGCAAAATGATAATGCCAGTTCTAATCATGCATTCTGATACAACTATTGACAAAACGATTCACGCCTTGTCCAATATGAGAGCAAACTCCTTCCTAAAGCATCTACACTAATGTCATCAACAACAAAAACAAAGTGTTTAAAAACTTTGAACAATTCCAGATTAAGTTGACGTAAACTTCAGCACTTATCGAAGTTCTCATGATTAGTGGGGGCAGGATGAACCAATATCTCCACCTCTTATAGTTTCAGAAACCCTTGGGGGTTTGACCTTTTTACTCCGGTGTAGCTCTGTCAGTTGTGTCTAACTTTTTTTTATTTCTCAGCCAGCTTTCTGCACCCACTGTTCTTCTTAACGATCACCTCCCCTGAAGCTATAACTCTGCATTGACGGAGGTGGAATTGTTGGATTTTCTAAGTAAAAATCACCAATGAAAAGTTAAAACTGTGATTTTTTTTTTTTTTTTGGCATAATACAGAAACAAGGTTGGATTCTTGTTGGTTACTTACTTTAACATAAACTTTCTCCACACTAACCTTCACAATTACACATGCATAGTTATAAATACTTGTCAGCCAGTTATCACCCTGAATTGTGTGTCTCTTGTTCCTAGACAGTCACCATCTCCTCTGCTCATCTTTTATTAATAGCACTCCTCCTGATGGTATTTTGACATCTATACTTGCAGCGTGTTTTCCTGTCTGAGGTGAGAGGCCAAGCTTGAGCACACGGTCTCTGAATAAGCTGTTTCAGTCCTAAATCTTTATCTACTTTAATGTAAGTGATTGTTGCTGTGAACTTCGTTGCTACCTCAGTACAAATGTAGTACCTTTGGCTTAAATTCATCCATTAAAAGACCATTACACTCTCAATTACAAAAAGGGAGAGTGTATGGCGTAATGGCTAAATTATCCATTAGTGGATATAGCAGAGTTTTTATGTGCAGACATTTTCTACTGCGAAGAAACTGAACTGTAATCACATTTAGCAGTACTTTGATAGGTCTATAGTATTTAAAGGAATAATTTAGTATTTTTATATTTATAAGTGGGATGCTGAAGAAAGGTTATGAACAAATATTATCTGACCTCTTGTTGAGAACGCATTTATTAATCTCAGTTTAAAAAAAAAAAAAAGTTTATTTCTAACCAGGCTGACATGCTAATGGCTAGTCCAGGCAAGGCCAGGGTCTTGGTGAAAACAACTATATTAGAGCTGTTCATCTGAATAATAAAAAGTGTTTAAATCGTTTCAGTTCCTTTACATGAGAAACATTTCGTCCCCCATCCAGAGGACTTCCTCAGTCTATAGCCTGCCAACCAGATCTGTCCCATAAGTAGCCTTCACTGTTGTATTTCAAGCCAACCTCCTGTTGGAATCTCAAAAGTAGGCTTTTAACATGTGCAAAACACACACATCCAAAACAATCAATCATCATGTACAACAATCAAATGTTTTAAGCCAGATGTTCAACTTGCTACTCACAGAAACAGCCTGAGGACAACCAAGGCCAAAGTGACTCAGAAAAAGGATTGTAAGCTCAATCATCCATCCAAGTAGATAATTAAAAAAGGTTAAATCATGTCATAGGCTACCTATGGGACAGATCTGGTTGGCAGGCCATAGACTGATGAGAAAGGCCTCTGGATGGGAGAAGAATTGTTTCTCACTTGAAGAAACTGGTCCAGATGACACAATTTAACCTTTTTTTTTTTTTTTTTTTGTTATCTATCTGGATGATTGAGCTTACAACCCTTGTTCATGTGATTGTCCTTTTATAAACTGTTGCATTGCCATCAATATAGTGTTATGTTGTCTGCAAACGTATATGATAATCGTATTTCCAGTGTGCCAGGCTGCATAGGAAATACTGCAGCTTGCTGCTGCTGCAACTACATGTGCTTCAAATCAATTACAGCATTCTGGGTAAAACAAATTGTGAAATCTGAGATAAACAGCAATGGAGTTGTTTTAAAGCAACAGTAATCCACTAGGATCTTTGCATTGCTTCGACAAGCCGTTGGTGCATCAATCTGGTCAGAAGAAAACTCTGACCAGAAAGCTACTTCAAAAAAATCTCCATGACAATATGTGCCTTATGCGATTTATTTTGTGGTTGAATGGAGCAAGCAGTTTGGATATCCAGTCGTTTAAAAAAAGATTTACGGGCAGCCTAAATTTGAGTGAGAAGGCTGAGGGACTGTTTGGCTTCTTGGCTTGATGGAGCTTTGGATAGAAGTAATTAAGCTGAAAAGATTATAATTAATTAACCAAAACAGTAAATGAGTGAAAAAACACAGCTTGATTATTTTTATGATTTAATGTAAAAAAATTATATATATCAAGCAAAAATCCTATGGGATTGACACAATTCTTGTTATAGTAAAACGTCATAAAATGTATCTTGGAAAGATAATGACAGGATTTATACTGTCAAATACATTTTTAATACAATTGTTTCTCAGGGCACCAGCCTGCATCAGAGCCAGAGCTGTATCAGTGACAAGGCCACTTTGACCTTGCATCATAAGAAGCTGATGAGACACGTTCCTCACAACGATTCTCCAGGATTTAGTGAAGACACATAACTACATCTTATTTTGCCTCGACAGTGCTTAGAGTTTGTGTTTTTAGAACTTCCATTTTTAACTGTTCCCTGCTGACTTTAAGGTTTGTTCAAAAACAACGATGTTCAGATTAAAATCAAGACGCCAAATTATAGGAGAAAAAATAAAATATGTCAGTTTAGAACACCAAAGTTCATGCTCAATAATCCAGGTATAAAATCCAACAATGTTCAGTCAGATCATCTGGATGGTTTTTTTTATTTTTTTTGCTGAGATGTTTCGTCCTTCATCCAAAGGACTTCTTCAATCTGAGGAGCCACCAAAAAAAATCTGATTCCCACAAACAGGACACTCCCGTAGTGGGGGAGAAAAAAAATTGCTGGTGCTAAAAAGGCCTCCGGTGCCTAGACTCTCCCCCCTGGATTATTGAGCATGAACTTTGGTGTTTTGAACCACATTGGCATGACCGTCTCAGAGGAGTTGATAAGGGAGAGAGCAGGATACGTAAGCAATTTTAGCTCCAGAAAAACTGTTTTGTTTTTTGGGTTTTTTTCCATTCTGGAGGATGCTGTTTGTGGGAATCAGTTTCGTTTGGTGACTCCACAGATTGAAGAAGTCCTTTGGATGAAGGATGAAATGTCTCAGCAAAAAAGAAAAAATAAATAACAAAGAAAGATAGCGTCCATATGACCTGACTGAACATTGTTGGATTTATACAAGGATTATGGAGCATGAACTTTGGCGTTTTGAACCACTTTGGCATGACCGTCTCAGAGGAGTTGACGGAGGAGAGGGTGGGCCCCAGAGACCATCTTAGCACCAACAAACTGTTTTTGTTTTTTTCACTCTGGAGTTTGCTGTTTGTGGGCATCAGTTTTGTTTGGTGCCTCCTCAGATTGAAGAAGTTCTTTGGATGAAGGACGAAACGTCTCAGCAAAAAAAAAAAGAAGAAAAGAAACTGTTCAGATGACCTGACTGAACAATGTTGGATATAAGTTCAGAGATTTTAAGTTCTTAAAATGTGACTCTTGTGTATAAAGCTTTGAAATACTGATGTAGTAATGTGCATTTTACATTAGTAAAGGAGCAAAGCTCTTGTAAAATAGTGTGCAGCAGTAATGGTGACTGATTTGTTCACAAGACATGTTAAAATCTCAAATGCTCCTATGATTGTTCCTAAACATACCAACGTTTATGGTACAAAACCCTGAAACCAACAGTTTCAGCTAAATACACACTAGGTTATTGTGAACCTGACTGTTTATACAGTTTGTTCTTTAAAAATAACTGGGACTAACTGTTCTGTTTACATATTTCAGATTATTGCCGTCTCATTATTTTAACAGGATTCTGAAACAAAAATAAATTTGAATGTGATTCCTCTTAACTCTATAGTGTCAACATAAAAAGACACGCTGACATGTTTGCTCTCTTATAAATGCAGTAATTATATAATCACAGCGAGGTTCAGGGCAGGGGAATTAATTCAATAAATAAAATTTCAGCTCATCTGTGAAACCGCACACCATCATTGCAGTTTCAGTGCTCTAATTAGGCTCAGTCTTCAAAAAGACCATTGGGAAGCTGCAGAAACGCAGAAGAGCACAGTTTGTGTTTAACTGCGGAGGCAGAGCTCGTCATCAAATCCTCTTTTAACCTCAAAAAAGAGGTTATGAAAAATGACCACAGGGGTCTCCATGCTGAGCCCTTAACCACTGCCTTTAGAAAGTGGTTATTGTGGGATGGAGCCCAAAGGAAAACAATCTACCCTAAAGGTTTGCACACTCCTCCTTCATGATGACCTGATTTAAATGCTGCTCTCCATTGTTTGTCATCTTGGTTGTTTGTGTGTTTTCCTTAACCTAATTTAGCCTCACAGTGTAACACACAGGGACGATAATGACTGAACACAGCTGAAGGCAAACAAGCAAAATTACCTGTCTTTACTTTGAAGGTGCTTGTTCACGTCTTTAAAAATAAAGACATAATTTTCAACATTATTTTACTGTATTTTTGATTAATATATTAATAGTATTTGTTGATCTGCATGCCTCCAAAGCTTTAATGTGACCAATTATCTAACAAGAGCAGATAACTCAAATCCTATCAGCAAAAACCTTAGTGTTTGAAAATGGTTCCCAACACACTCATTCACTTGTTGGCAACAGCGAGGTGGGTTGAGGTTAATTGTCACGCTAATTAGGATAGCTAAACAGATGGGTTGTTCACAAGAGGTTTTCAATAAAAAACAAAAATAAGTTAGATGTAATGTGTTTTGTTGTTGTATTTTACCTATCTTTTAACATCCTGGCTTCAAAGTAATCAAAAGTATTGACATTTCACACATACAAGGAAGAGAATTAGGGCCATGGAATATTTTTTTTATTAGTTTTCTCAGAATTCCAAGATTAAAATCTGAAATTTAAAAAAATAATAATCAAAATTCAGAAAAAAAGTCAGAATCCAAAAAAAAATAATAATAAATTTATCTCTGTTACTCTAATCCTGTTCTGTATATTAAATTCATTATTATCATTGATAATATTGATGCTGTCCTCTATATGCAGCATTTGTACACAAAGAGGTAATCCTAAAATAATATTTTTTTACATTTCATATGGGTTTTTATAATTAAACTAATAAAAAACAAGTATAGCAAGCATATTTTTTACATTCTGTTGAACCAGGGGTGTAAAACTAATTTACACCAAGGGCCACATCAGCATAATGGTTGCCCTCAAAGGGTCAGATGTAACTGCAAGACAGTAGTAAATGTAGCTAAATTTAACTCAATGTAATGTAAAATACAGGCTTAATGTTAAATAAGTCTGATCTTTTTACTTATTCACCTTACAAATATTATATATATATATATATATATACACATACTGTATATATATACAAGGATGATGCACCGAACCACATATTCGGTTCCGATCCGATCCTGATACCTAAATCTAAATATCGTCCGATACCGATCCAGTTCCGATATCATCATCATCATTGATTTTATATGCGGCTGTAATAATCTCCTCTCAAATACAATTTGTACAAATATATGCATACCTGTCCAAAAAGGCAACTTGAGGTAAGTTTTATTAATGTTGGATAAGTTTTAAAGTTAGAATTAAATTATTCTAACACCAAACATTTTTCTTTTTATTCCTAGCTTTAGCGTGGATATTAAAGTGAATAATTTAAGTGAATGTTTAAAGTTATTTTATATTTTTTTTAAATAAGGAGCAGATAAAAGATTTTTCTTCTTTCTGCACTCTTTTCATTCAATGTTTTATTTTTGATTAATTTGTTTTGTTTCTTTTAAATTAATAAAATAAAATAAAATGTTGAATGGCTTAAAACATCTGTTAAGTTCATGCCTAAACCAACAGACATGTTCCTGTTTTTAGTTTTTTTCTTACATGTTTTTTTATGATTGTTTGTGCGTCTGGCTCAACACAGGAGAGCCAGCTCTTCAGGACAAGATTCAGCTGTTCACCTCCACATCACAGATAAGGGACACTCTTTGGAGGACCAAAATGTGCACATTTTGGACCGAGAACACAGATGGTTTGAGAGGGGGGTGAAGGAGGCAATTTATATAAAAAGAGAAAAGCTGTCTCTTAACAGAGGAGGAGGCCTCAGATTTCCACTTTCTAAAACCTATAATGCAACTTTAAGACTGATTCCCAGCCAGTTTTCACACCTGATGGGAACAGAG
This sequence comes from Nematolebias whitei, assembly GCF_014905685.2. Taxonomy (NCBI): domain Eukaryota; kingdom Metazoa; phylum Chordata; class Actinopteri; order Cyprinodontiformes; family Rivulidae; genus Nematolebias; species Nematolebias whitei. The sequence continues at coordinate 53,043,829 of NC_056498.1, forward strand.
GGGTCTCATCTGTGAATTAGAGTAACAAAGACTTTAAGAAACCCCCTACTGTTAAGGTGTGGAGGTGTGGCTTGTCAAATCTACATATGTGTGAGTGTGTCTTATCTCACTCAGCCTTATAACCTGAATCTCTCTGTCACTGCTGTTTGAATTGAGAAAGCTCCTCGGATGAGGAGCGAAACGTCTTCTGTTACAAATAAAAGTCCAGTTGTTTTTGTATTGAGTGCTTTTTGAATTCATCTTGTCCTGGATGACTGAGAATCTTCAACAGCATAAATGGACTGTACTTATAGAGTGCCTTTCTATCTTATTTCAAGATACTCAAAGCGCTTTACACTACAATCTGTGTCCTCATTTACCCATTCATACAGCACTCTACTAGATCTCTACAAAGATAATTGAACAAATCATTCTAAAGAGACTAATTAGTGCTTTACATCACATTCATACACTGACGGGACACACATCAGAGGCTATGAGGGGATCAGTGTCTTGCCCAGGAACACTTCGACATGTGACTGCTGGTGGATTCGAACCCCCAACTCTCGCATTGGAGGACGACTGCTCTAACCATGTTCGTGCTGCTGTTGTTTGTTAAACTTACATTAAACATTTGTTTTCTTGTCTCATACACAATAGACTTTAAAATAAATTATAAACGTAAAATAACAGTAAAATGACAGCAAAAAATATTTCTACTGTCAATGTATTTATACGTTGATGTTTTTCATGTTTTTCCCAAAAGGCCAATTCATTATGTCTCCTTTCTCCAGTCTGAGAAACTGTGAAATTGTTGTAGCGCCACATTGTACCTTGCAGATGACCCATGATGTCTCCAGATAAAAATGGCTCCTTGCAAGGCAGCAAAGGTGCAATAATTCCCATTGTATTTTTATTCTATATACTGAAACACATAGTTGTGAAAAAAATATATTGCATTGGATCCTTCTAAATGGTGCACACTAGACCTTTAAGTGTCAGTGGCACGCAATCTGTTTGGCACTCCTCTGCAAATAATGTGTAGGGCGAAACAAAATCAATAAAGATAAAAACACAGTTTTTAAGAAAGCGTTTTTTATTCTTCACAGAAACTCATCAATCGTGTGAACACAAATAACCTTGGTGGAATGTAAAAAAAAAAAGAATTCTGGTTAAAACTGCTCAAATGATGGATCAGATTTTGCAGCGTAGTAAAAATATGAATGTGTTTTTTTTCCTTGTCCTTCCTCTGTTTATTGTGAGCCTCTGGAGAAGGTGATCGTCTAGCTGCTCTTTCTGAACTGTCATGAGCAAAGCACCACCGCTGCTGTTTCTGCAGCCTCCAGACTAAGCAGGGCAGACTGCCACCACATTGATAAAGTGAGCCATTTTGCACATAACCAAGATTCCTCTCAAGGACAGAGATTAAAGTAGCTTCTCTTTGACTCAGAAGCCCCTAGCATACAAAACACAAAAATGTTTGTATAATAAAAAAGAATGAATAAAATCAAATATGTATTTTCTAACATCCTAAATATAAACTTCACACCTCCCTCCTCAGCATCACTAGTAAAACAAAGCTTTAAAGAACTTGCAAGGTGATGAAAATGACTTGAAATAATCCTAAAACGGTTTTTTTGGTAGGCTGTGGGGCAGCACGGTGGCACAACTGGTAGCGCTGCTGCCTCTCAGCGAGCAGGTCCCCGGTTCAAATCCCGGTCCAAGGGCCCTTCTGGGTGGAGTTTGCATGTTCTCTCCGTGCATGCGCGGGTTTTCTCCGGGTACTCCGGTTTCCTCCCACAGACCAAAAACATGCATGTTAGGCTAATTGGTAACTCTAAATTGTCCCTAGGTGTGAGTGAGAGAGTGAATGGTTGTTTGTCTCTATCTGGCCCTTTGATGGACTTGTGACCCATCCAGGGTGTACCCCGCCCCCCACACAGTGATTGCCGGACATGCGCACCGGCGACCCCCGTGACCCAAAATGGAAGAAGCTGGTAAAGATAATGGATGGATGGATGGATGGTAGGCTGTGAATATTTCTGCTACTTATTGTCATGATTTGTGATCATTATTGTTGTTTTCATTTGCATTTGTCTTGATGTTTACCTGCTTCTCCCCTGAGTCATTGACCATCGCTTCCTCAGACATCCTTTTTAGAATTGCGTTGCTCGGGGTGGCTGCACGTTGGAGAAGCTCTGTTACATTCATTCTGAGATTTTGCTTTTGGAATCTTTAAGTCCTATTTTTTTGGATGAATGATTCCTCTGGTATCTGGTGCTGTGCAGCTGGAAGGATTTTACTGAAACTTTTTTAGTTGTGGACATTTGTTATGATACATAACCATAACAACAATGTGTTTTGTTTACAACTGAGAGCAACAGATTAATATCTAAAAAGCTCAAATAATATCTTAACTACAACCCAAAATATTTAATGAGTTGAAAAGGAGGTGTCGTAGATGCATTCCCATCTCCCTGCCGGCTGTGCTAGAGTGCCTGACCACTGAGATCCTGGAAGTGGCAGGGAATGCAGCTTATGACAGCAGAAGGACTAATCATGCCCGACACCTGCAGCCGGCTGTCCACAGCGACAAGGAGCTTAACAAGCTGCTGGGAGGAGTGGCCATCACTCTGGAAAGAGTTTTGCCTGGCATTCGGGCGATCTGGCAGCCTGGGTGAATCGAGAGGTCAACCGAGTCTGGGTGGATGGATCGGACAGCATCTGTGGCCATTTTCTCCAGAGCCACTGTGGGACAGATCATTACAAGAGATCCTTCATGCCTACAGCCATCAGTATGTCTAAATGAAACAAGGATAACGAGTTACAACATTTAATTTCCCTTTGGGATTAATAAAGTAGTTTTGAATTTGAATTTAATTTAATTTGAATTTCCTTTAATTATTCATCCATGTCTGCTGTGATGCTGTGTCTGCTCACATAAATAGGCAGTACCAAGAATGTGTGCACTGTTGATAACAAAGTCCTGCCTACACACTATCCCAACTTGTTAACAGCTTGCCACATTGTCAGTCACAGTGTAATATGACACCTTCTTATGTCTCAAATAAATTAAAACTAAACTGAGGGAGGAGGAGCTGTTGTGTTGCATGAGGAAATCTAGAACAGCAGAGATATTAGACTGGTACAGATGAGGTCAGGCAGGAATCCTCATGGACTATGATGTTTGCAGATGGCATTGTGATCTGTGATGAGAACAGGGAACAGGTGGAAGAGAACTTGGAGAGGTGGAGGTATGCACTGAAAGAAGAGTATTAAAGGTAGCCGTAGTAAGACAGAGTACATGTGTGTGAATGAGAGGGAGGCCGGTGGAACAGTGAGGCTACAAGAAGCAGAGATCACAAAGGTGCAGGACTTCAAGTACTTATTACCCACTGTCCTGGAAAATGGGGAGTGTGGTAAGTAGGTGGAGTCAAGGCAGGATGGAGTGGATGGAGAAAAGTTTCAGGAGTTAGTTGTGACAGACAGGTGGAAGCAAAGATTAAATAAAAGGTTTACAAGACCATGGTGAGATCAGCTATGTTGTATGGTCTGGAGACTGTGGCATTAACAAAAAAAGACAGGAGAAAGAACTGGAAGTGGCAGAAATGAAGATGTTGAGGTTCTCCTTGGGAGTGGCAAAGATGGATAAGTTTATGGATTATGTCATCAGAGGTACAGCACAGACTGAACAACTGGGAAATAAGGTCAGAGGAATCTGATTGAAATGGTTTGGACATGTCCAAATGAGGGACAGTGGGCAAACTGGTAGAAGGATGTTAGAAATTTAACTCCCAGGAAAAACAATGAAGAGATACTGTACATGAATGCAGCTATAGAAGACGTAATTGGTATGAGGACAGAGGATGTCGAGGACAGAGAAGGATGACTCACTGTGTTGATCCCTGAAGAGGTAACAGATGAAAGAAAAAGAAGAACCTTTTTTTTACATACAGTAGTCCCTTGTTTATCGTGGGGGATCCGTACCCTGAAGCCCCACGATAAGTGAAAAACCGCAAAGAAGGAAAAGTAGTACAAGTAGTAAGTAATAGTTTATTTTAGTATTTATATTAAGGTGTTTTAAACACTTTCCACACTCTTGCAATATTCTAAACAATGTTTCTAAACTCTAAACATTCTAAAAGAGCACAGAATGTTATGGTTTCAGCTCTCTGACTCCACTGCATTCTGTCACCTGCTGCTCTTGGCCACGCCCACTTCTCTGCTGCAGAGTGGAGTTCAGCTGATCAGCTGCAGGAGGAAGCTTCTCCTGCAGCTTAAAATTGATTTTAAATGAAAATTCCATTCCGATCGTGCATCTCATCCATCAATCAGCCCATTGTATTTCATGTCCAATCTTATCTTGACAAATCGCAATAGAGAGAGTCTGCGAAAAACAAACCGCGAAGTAGCAAGTGACTACTGCATACTTGAATATGTAACAACAAGATAAGAATTACATGGATCCTGGAAAAAAAATGTTTTTTTTTTAGGTCAGATTACATGTCCTGCAGGCGAATTGAGATAAGGTGGCTTGCAATGCCAGCCAAGGGAGACAGATTCAGATAAACATTTGTTTTTCAAGTCAGGCAGAACTTTAATTTTTATCTGTCTTGAGTCTTTGCTGGTCTCACGTAGATTCCGAAAGGTCCAAATTAAGTGGACACACCACTGATCCGTGGCTGAGAATATTCCCCGAGATTTGATCCATCCTGCTAGCGAGTCCTAGGGGTCGCATATGGCCTACAATTCTCACAAATCACATCCAATTTGCGATCCAGTCCATTAAGTAATAGAGTCTGGGTGCACAAGACACAGAGCAAACCTTTACATAGGTGGCAGCCTGAGCAGGCAAGATTAGCTGTGGCCGTCTTCTTTGTATGTTGATAAACCAGGAAACAGGCAATTCCAAAAACAGGAAACCTGTTATCATAAATCCAATTATATGCAGTTTTGGCGTCCTCTATCAACAGCAGAACATGTTGTCCGAGCAGTTCAACTCGACTGAAGCTTGTCTCAATAACTGTGTCTATTGCGTTGAGAGACCAACTGACACAAACTTATGGTTCAGAAGATAGGTAGAGAGAGGTTCAGAAGCAGTTTCACAGAGAGGACAGAGCAGCAAAACAAAGCGGAGAAAGGAGAGGAGAGGAAAAGTGTCCGCCCTCTGCAAGAGCAACTGAGCTCTGATTTATTGTGACATCTGATTTTGTCAATTTAGTATCTGAAATTTTGATGCAGGTCATTAACACAAGACAAAAGAAAATATAATTTTTCAGTGAGATAAAGATTTCTGCAACTTCTCTCTTTAAATACCAGTTTTCACCATTCATGTCTCACCTGACCGCAGATGTAATGTCACATATATCAAAGGTGAATCAAGTCAAGTCAAGGTTCTGCACTGAATGCCGGAGATGAAATCAGAAAATAGTTTTGCTTTTACATCTTTGACTGCTCTTTTCATTGTTGTTGTTCACGAGTAACTTGGGGTGCCAACCTTCCCCTCTAAAGATCACCAGAATCTATTAAAAACAGAAAAACGTGTTGTTGTTATTTTTTAGATTATTATGTCAAGACGTCAAAGTGGATTAAAAAAAAAGCTTCAAAGTTTCTGATTCCTTTTAAATGTACAAGTCTAAAACCTTAACACTAAATGCATACCAACTGGTCTACAGCTAGCTCACCTTGTCAAGATATTTATTATGATTTTCTTACTGTGTTAAGAACTTGTGTTTCATTAGAAAATCATTTAAAGATATGCAGACAATAAACTATTACTCCTAACTACCTCATTTCCAGAAAACATGAAATCTAATATGAGAAATTAAAGTTGTAATAAAACTGACTGACAGATTGTCGTTATATAAAGTGAAAAATAACCAGTTTTATTTAAAATATTTCAGATGAATCACTGTGGAAACAAGAGAGTTGTTTCATCTAGTCTTGACCTCAATTAAAAGCTTGTTTTACATAAAAATAGCATATTTACCTATTTGAATAACTTGAAAAAATATTAATCTTATTTACTTTTTTCAGATTTGACATGACAGCTGGAAGCTTTTGCCAGTTGTTTAAATCTTATTTCAGTCAAGTCTTTAGTGCACCAATTTGAGTAAAATTCCCTTCAGCACAGCATCAACGGTTACTCACTCTTGTAAGACCTAACACATCTCCTCTCGTCTTGGCTGGTAGTTATCGGAGCAGAAAGGCTTAATTAATTTATGGCTGGCTGATGTTTTACAGAACAGTTGAGTATAAATTATTGTGCATTGTTGAATATGTAAACAGCTGGCATGCAGACTTGGGAATACAGTGGAGGACCCACTAAACTCATGAAAATGAAATATTAGAGCTGCATTATATTAACTTTTAGACAGTTTGACGGCAGAAAAAGAAGATATTCCTGATGTAGAATGATCCTAATAGAAGACAAGAAAATTGCTGTCAATACCAAAAGCTAAAACAAACAAAAAAACTTTGTTCAGTCTCTTGGTTTAAATCAAAAGTTGGCTTTTAACCATAACACATGAAGGTGTATGGTTTTTTTTTTGTGAAATTTTTGCAAAATAAGATTAAATTACTAACACTTGTTCAGTAAAGAAAGTAAATAGGGATGCACGATATTATCGGCATGGTATCGGTATCGGACGATATTAGCGTTAAAGTTAAATACTGGACATCGGCCATTCCATCAAAATAACTCACCGATATAAAAGATGCTGTTTTTAAATGACAACCCAGTGACAAGGATGCCTGCAGCACCAGCACATCGTGATGATGTCACGTGCGCCTACCTGGTCTGATCACGATAGAGAGGAAAATTCAAAATGTAGGCGGTGTGGAAGTTTTTCTTTTCATTGGTGATCGGATTCCAAAGATTTTTGAACTACATTGAGCCTCGCTACATATAGTCCCCAGTCTGAGACATTTTTCCGACATAACCTTACCCGAGTTACAAGCAGTCATTTCCGACATCATTGAAAAGCAAATAGCCGATAGCACTTGGGTGAGTTTTACCACAGATATTTGGACGTTGTGTTAGCCCCGTTAGCATGATTAGTGTTACGGCACAATGGATAGACAAAAACTTTGAACTTAAAAAGTCTGTCCTTCATGCACAGGAGTGCAGAGGATCCCACACTGCAGCTATAGGAACCTGGAACAAGCCTCCACAAATGAGACAGCATTGCAGGTGACTAATGCTAATAAATAATATTTAACACTTTTCATTTAATATAAGTTAAAGTGCTATGCATATCATATGGCTGTTACTGAATATATGTCACCAGCTCTTACAGCCGTTACACATTTTTTTGTAGCAAATAAGCCAAAATAAGTGGGCTATGTTCTGACAAAGGAAAGTATATAAAATATTGGTGTCGGTATCAGTTATCAGCAAAATAAGTTTTAACATATCGGATATCGGCCAAAAATCCAATATTGTGCATCCCTAAAAGGAAATGGCAACAAGCACCACAAAAATTCATCAGCAAAGCTGAGAAGAGAAAAAAATAAATTCAAAATTGAAAAAACATATTAATATGGGCTTACAAAATCTGACAACACTTCCAAGAATGGGTAAATTTAGGGCATATACTAAAATCTGCTTTATGTGTATGTATGTTATTATATATTCTTTCACCTTTTTGGGGGTGTAAAGAGCTTACAATTTACAAAGTAAATAAAAAAAGGGTAAATAAATGTATACATAAATGAGTACAATAAAATAATGTGTACCTTTATAGCCTATACAAACACCACTATTTTCTTAACAAATGTGCAAAAATACATTCAAATTTGTATAATAAAGGGTTTGTTTCAACAAAAAGAAAAAGAAAAGTTAAAAAAATAACAAAGAGGTCTGTGTATGAAATAAAGTTTAAATTCTTAAGAAGAGTTATTGTTTTGACAAGTTTCTGATTATTTAAATTAAGTTTTTTCTACAGAGGTAATATATGTTTTTAAGTCAATTTCTTTAAAAAATATTAAATGATGGGATATTTTCACTCCATTTCCTTGTGGACATAATATCTTGTCAGAATTATAATTAGATTTACTATATATTTTTAATCTGAAGAAAAGTCTGAATTGTTATCAAGATGAGCAATATTTGCAAATTTGACAATACAATGTTCTTTGCAACTTTTTTTCTGTAAGGAGCCTTTGCAAATGCGGCCAAAATATTACAGCATCAAAACATTCCACAAATAAATGTTCAATACTTTCACCCTCACACTGACAAAAAAAGAAGATGTTGCTGACATTTGGAAAGAAGAAACAAATGTTATCTTTAATTGGATAATATCTATGTAAAATCTTAAATAAAACTAAAAGGTATATATTTTTATGAGGCAATGAGAAGATTGCACTCCACAGTTTGTTGCTCAAATAATCCCATCTACATTTACATACTGGAGTAGATTACATTTCTAAATGAGCTCTGATAAACCTGTTTGTAAATGTATTATGCATTATATTAGTTCCTTCAGTTGAAATTGTCATGAATGTACAGTTTGACTAGATGTATGATTTATTATTTCACTTTCACCCAACCCTGCTTCAACCAGAGGCTCAGATCAAGTTTTAAATTGCAGTGGTTATAATCTTGCAAGTTTACCTCAGTACATATCACAAATAAAATTGAATATTAAAATAAAAATTATGTAAAATTATTGCAAATAAAGACAGAAAGTGATCAGAAATAAACTACAGCTGTGAAAATCAATGTTCCTGCTGCCCTTGACTAAACTTTCTCCTACGTCATTCCATCAATGTTGCGCAACAACCCCAACATCTGACATGTACCGTATAATTTAAAATATTTCATGTGTTTTATTTCTAATAAATCTTTGACTAATTATTGGCTATTTATGGACCAAAGATGATTGTCTCTTTTATACTTCTTTGGGTTTTATACCAAAGTAACCAAAACAAAGTCTTTAAAGTAAAGCAACTGAAAATATAATGACAGTTTATGTCCCCTCCAGACAAGTGTCTCTTGTGAAAAACTGTAGCTTTGTGTGGGGAACTGATAAAAAAACATTTTGAGGCCTTTTTGGAGTTTCTCTGGATATCTCATAATTTATTTTTTTACTGAGGGGGATATAGCTTATTAAAGAACATGAATATTTATGTGGTATAGACGGTAAAAGTATCTATCAACAACATTCGGGTTCTGTTAGGCTACTAGAAATAAATGAATTCAGTAGTGAACCAGAGTAACTCCCTCTGTTCTTGACATACATGCAATATGTGTCTTTTTATCACAGGAGACAGAAGTGGAGAAAAACACAGATAACAGACTGAAAAAAAGACATTTTGTGCTGAAAATACTTCAAACTGTCGTGTATTTATGGGTCAAAATGTGTTACAAAAAAAATACATTTTTTAACATCGATTACAATAAGAAGAATTTATCATATTTCACTGTGTGGAAACTCCACAGCTCATTAATGTGCTTCTGTATTGGAATTATTTGCTACATTGAATGCAATCAGCCTTCAAAATTTACAACAACGACTGTTTAATTTTGATGTTGCCTTTTTTAGCTGATCTAATCTAAATGAGTGAATGTGCAGACATTTTTTTGTACTTGCTGGTTGCAGAAATTATGGCAAGAAAAGAAAAGAGAATCAAGCAAAAGGATAGATTTCTTGAACACTGGAAAAGTTGGATGATTTGATGAACAATATATTTTTTGGATGCATCCCACATCTCATAGTAACCATAAATGTAAAATAGAATTTTGTTTAAAAATGTATGGCAATTAAAATCGTACCTGTTGTAGTCGGCACTTTCATCTTCATGAACTTGGAGGAAAATAATTTAATTCTGATCAAAGTGACAACGTTTTCGCTAGTTTGACTATGGCCAAGATAAAGAAAAGATACTGCAATCTTAAAAAGTCCAGTTTCAAATTTCATAGCGGTTCATGCAATTACTACTTTATGCATTTTTAGATTTTGTTTTGGCACTATATGGTTTTTAAAAAGAAATTAAATGTAACTGCAAACATTGGCAGCATTAACTAGGTGCAGCACTTGTATTGTATATTCCCATACAATGATGAAGTTAGTTCTCTGCATTTAACCCATCACATGTAAGATACACCCAGGTGGAACAGTGGGCAGCTATGTAAGCGTCCAGGGAGCAATTAGGGATTGGGTGTCTTGCTCAGACACCACAACACATGGGAATGACTAGGTTGGCTGCCCTGCATCTATACCACCTTGGCCCCCATTAATTCATTCATTCATTCATTCAACCTTTATTTATACAGATTAGTCTCACTGAGCCTCGAGGACTCTTTAACAAGAGAGACCTGTTTGAAAGAAAGAACACAGATGACAGCAGTAGACAATCATAAAAAACATAAATGTAAAGTAAATGGAAGAGATTATATAAAACATACTGGAGAAAAACAGCTACCTTATAAAGCGATGTAAAATACTACAAACAGGAACATGTCTGCATTGTTTTTTTTTGCCATTTAAGCAGTTGCTTAAATCCCTTAGAGAGGTCAAGGTTGACAACTTCAGATCTTTTTGCAAAGTGTTCCAGGAAACAGGAGCGGAGTAAGAGAAGCCCCTTTTGCCTAGTTCGGTCCGCACTGAGGGTACACTGCGAGTAATTATGTCCTGAGAGCGCACGCTGAAGCTGCACTCACAGAGTGATATGTATGAGTGTAGCCAAACTTCAGGCTGGAATGATAGAGTATTTCTGCTGTACTAATAATGATCTGCAAAAATGTAAGGGTTTATGAATCAGAATCAACTTGTCATTGTACAGTTAAGTACAGAGAAATTTCATTCCGTACAGCTGCCTGAAGGATAGACGGAAGTGTGCCGGGGCTGCTGCTTTCTATGAAGCGCTGCCCTTATCGCTTAGACAAGAAAAGGGAAATAAAACATGAGGAGACAAGATAGAAAAACACAGGGCACGGTGTAAGGTAGCAAAAAAACAATCTACCTCAGCAAGCAACATAGACATAATACATTGTGGGGAAATGACAAGACAGTGAGATTGTCCATGAACACTTCCAGATAGTTTCCATAGTCCTGATAAAGATGTTACAGTGTCTCTCAGTTGGTCCACTCTGATAAGTGTCCACAGATGTTCGGGGGGGAGCAGAGCTTCTTAATGTACGTATCTACCAGAAGCAATCTGAGATAAGATGGCCTATCCAAGGCCAGCGGGGAGGCCATATTCAGATAAACAACAATTGTTTTGGGCAGGCCAACTACCAATTTCATGACTGCTTTCAGTTCTGCTGGTACATTCAATGGCGAATACAAACTGCCAGATTTGTGCACATACTGCCAGTATGTGCTTGTTAGCCTTCTCCAAGGTCTATTCCTTCATCTGTCGAGTCCTAGGAGCTGCAAGTGTCCCACGATTCTCAGAAATCATGTCCAGATTACAGTTCAGCTCACAAAGCATTTTAGTCTGAGAGCTCAAAGCATGGAGTAATCCTTCATATAAGGCAGGCAGCTTTACCATTGTCAAAACTGCTGCCAACGTCTTCCTAATTAGTTGATATTCCAGGTATCCGTCAATTCCAAAAAGCAGAAACCCTGTTATCAGAAATCCAATTGTGTATGCGTCTTTTACGTCACACAGCAGGCAGGAATGTCGTATTCCAAACACCCAGTAATCCGTCACATATCCAGCTGCGTGTGTCCCTTCAGGGCATGAGGGTTCTCCTGCACCCCGTCTTCTACTCGAGAAAATTTTTGTCAATTGCATTGAGAGACCAGCTGGCCAGATCCCTAGTAATTTTCGATTCAGAAGATATGTAAAGAGAGGCTCTGACAGGACAAAGAGCACAAGCAGGAGGAAGTCAGGAGAGGGAAAGAGAGTGTCCGTCTTCGTTGAGAGCGAGTGAGAAAGGAAAAAAATGAATGGAAAAGAAAATGAAACTGTCTGTGTGAACATTAAACCTTTGAAATTTGAGTTTAGTTTTAGGGTAGCACTTTGGTCTTAACTCCAATCAAATTAACCATTAGCTCATCAGACTGACTGAAGAAAAGACGGGACGGTTGATGATGAAAAATAATCAGAACCATTTTGTTCACCTGTCTTGATTTAGGACATGTACCTGTTTTGTCTAGCCTTAGACGGTCTATATCTTTGATTTCACGTCATGCAAAAAAGCTTTGAGCCAGTAAAGTACAGCAAAGGCAGAGAGCAGCAGCTGGTCAGATCTTTAATAGAATCTGTTGACAATCTGATCAGAGAAGTCACAGAAATATGTATAGGGTACATTCTATCTGTTTTTCCATGCGTTCCTGTGATGCTTTTTTATATATTTTTTTCCACTTAAGCAAATCACACTATTTGCTAATCTGCTTTTTGCTTTCTGTTAACTGCTCTTGCAATTATCCAATCAGAGAGCTACAGACAGCACCATACAGTTCTCATTCAGATTATACCAGAAAGCAGAAAATGAAAACAAAACTAAGAAGTTTGGTCTACTTATTTATTTAATTATTTGGAGCCTTTTGGTATTTGTCCAAATGAGAAGATACAAAAAAAAAAAAATCTCAAAGTATTATAAGGTTTCTGCATCAGATGGCAAGATGACAAACATTTTCAACTCCTTAACGATACATCAGGCGAGCAGCCATACCACAGCCATTGATACAATAGTTGACTTTCAACTCAAACAAACCTCATTTAACTCAAACATTTGATAAAAGCTATTTTATATTTATGTTCAGTAAAATCAAAAACTGTTGAAATGAGCAATGACTTTTCATTTACTAAACAAAACTGCCCAGCTTTACAAAAAAAAAAAAGTCACAATCTCTTATCTAATGCCAAACCTTGTTTTCCTTCAGATTTTTACATTACTGCATGACACGTTGCAGACAATACCAAATATTTTACTTAGCGTGAAGTATTTATTTATGGTATTTCTGGACTGTTGAGAAAATGTTTGAAAGTAGAAATAAAATTTAAAATAAACCAAATACCCAAATAATAAATAACACATTTATGATACCTATCTGCCAGAAGCAACACTACAAAGTAGCATTTAAAATATAAAGGACTAGAAGAGATTGCATTCTCTGTATAAATCCTATAAATTTATTCAGTTTAGTCATATTATTTTAGCAAAACAATATCACTGAACAAAACAATAATAGACATTTTATCATTCTTTCAGAATTATGGTTAGTGAAATGAACCGTCCTAATGATATGAGGCATGGACTCCGAGGCACTACATCAACACAAAACTTTAAATAGCAAGGTCATCTGGAGATGATTCTGGAGGAATGTACCCTGCAATGCAGTGTCACAAAGATGGATGTGGTTCATTTACTATTCAGTCAGGTCCATTTAGAATGCTATATCACGGAGAATACTGTTCCATTAGTAATACAGACATTAAAATTAGAGTAAGTTCAGGTGACCTGCACTGCTTGGTTAACTGTTGAAAGCTTAGTGTGATACTTATTATCTGTGTCTAATTAATAATTATGCAAGAACGCCTTTAACAACTGTGGTTTATGCATCAAAAATGTGACAGTTGTTCATTCCTGCTGCTTTTAATGCATACAAATTAAACCTTTAAATATAAAATACGAACAAACACATCTTCCAAATAAAGTTCAAATCAAATTTATTGTCATTCACATCACAAGTTGTACATGAGGTGGAACAATGTTATGTACACAGGGTTCCAGTTACACCCAGAAATAGCAACAGTATAAAGTATAAAAAGAAACAGTAGATAAGGATTTAAGATATACACTAAGATATACGCTAAACACTAATAATGTAAAATAATACGGTATATTAAGCAGGAGCCTGAACATGAGTCTGTGGTGAGCAGATGGGTATGAATGAATACAGCAGCATGAGATCAGCAGCATGAGATCAGCAGCATGGATAATTAGCAGCACAGATAAGTCACATATCAACAACTAAAGTGGCATTACAGTGATTTATTTTACTTTTTTGTTTTACTTATAAAAAAAGTAAAACTAATTTCCATATCACTTAATAAATAAGAATAAAGTACTCTTTGTTTACTAAAAACAAGTACATTTCTTGTGTATTTTTGTTCTGCTTTTGATAAAAGAGGACTATTGGTAAATGGTGAGCTGTGGTTACATATAGACAAAAGTTCACATAAGTAACAGAACTGTGATAACTGTAAAACACTGTTTTTTTTTTAAGGAATACATTGCTTTTTATCATTGGTGGAGATAAACCCTCACATGTTCTTTTTCGTGTCACGTTGAACCTGTTCTTTTAGATAAGTCTGAATTTTTTTCTAAAAAATTTCAAAACAATAAATAATTCTCTTTCGTTTAATAATCTTCACATTTAGTTCCAGAATTGTGCCTCTCAAGGTGGCTGCATGTTGGAGTCGCTCTCTTACATTCATTCTAAATTTTTGCTTTTGAAAACTTTATTTACTCTTTTTTTCTGGATATAAATTGCTTGTTTTATGATTACTTCCTCTGGTATTAGATACTGTGCTGGAAGGATTTTGACTGAAACCTTTTTTTTTTTTACTTTTAGACATTTGTTATGATGCCTAACCATAACAGCAAGGTGGTTTCTACCACTGGGAGCTGCTGGTTAACATCTCAAAAGTGCAAATAATACCTCAACAAAGGCCCCAAATGACAAATGAGTTGAAAAGGAGGTGCCATGGATGCATTACCGTCTACCTGGAGGCTGTAATGTCGAGTGCCTGACTGCCGAGATCTTGGAGGTAGCGGGAAACTGCTATTTGTCATATGAAATCTAAACCACATTTCACCACAAGTATACTAATATTTACAAATTGTTTTGGGTTGTGACCCCTCTGATTTTGAACAAACAAAAAAAACTGAAGATTTTTGAAGCCCTAAAGGTTTTAAATATGCCTTGCTAACACGTTTGAATTAAAGTAGGCACTGCAATGTTGCTTTTAGTAATTCAAATTCAATTAATAAATACTTTATTAATCCCAAGGGGAAATTAAGTGTTGTCATAGCTCATCATCCTAGTTTCATTCAAGAGTTGTTAGATACTGATAGTTGTGGGCATGAAGGATCTACTGCAGTGAATCTGAAGAATCTGACTACAGCTACCGATCTGTCCACCCGGATCCAGCTTGCTGTCAGATCCGATGGGCCTCCCAGTCCTCCTAGGCAGCAGGACTGCCCGAATGTCAGTCAGAATTCCTCCCTGAGCGATGATCACTTCTCCCAGCAGTCTGTCGAGCTCCTCGTCACCATGGACAAACAGCTGAAGGTGCCGGGGGATGATCCCAGTCCTCCCGCTGTCACAAGCTGAGTTTCCCATCAGTTCCAGGATCTCGGCGGTCAGGTACTCGAGCACCGCTGCCAGTTAATGGGAATTCATCCATGGCACCTCCTTTTCAACTCATTTGGGATTTGGGGCTGTAGTTGAGGTATTTGAGCTTTTGAGTTGTTAATCAGCTGCTCCTGGTTGTTAAAAACACCTTGTTGCCATGGTTACGCATCATAACAATTAATTCATAATATAATTAAATAAATATAATAATAATTAAATAATATTTAAGAGTACTTCTGCCACCATTAAAATAATTGTCACATAACAAATACAAAAATGAGTGGTATTCTTTGTCCTAATCAATTCACATATCAAATGTTGTAGTTTAACATGATTTTTTAAATACTGTTTTTTAAAGTACACAGCAGACACATGACGCTGTTTTCTCACCATCATGTCAACTGTGAAATCAGGGCATTTGGCTGCTGGATGCAAACACACAAACAGAACATGTATGCTTACTGCTGAAGCTACAAACTGGGTCACACAAAGCAAATATTCTCTTTGAATAGTGTTTTCTTCAAGAAAAACTATTTTACCTCAAATCTACATAATTTACTGTTCGGTTTACTTGCATGCCTTGACTGAAATGTTTGCCATTTTAATCCAGCGATGAGCTCATCACCAAGGATGTCACCTTTTGTTTTACCTCCTGAAAATGTTGAATTTTCTTCTTCCAGCTCAAAGGACCTTGAAACTGCCTCTTTTAGCACCCATATAGCTTCATGTAACCTCTCAATCAAAAGAAGCTGCATTCGCATTCATGTCTGGATGTAAGAATAATCAAATATCCCAAAGGATAGATGGGGTCAGAACAAACCCAGGAAACAGCATAGAAAATAAAAGTTATGGAAATGTGACCAAGTTCTGAGGAAGAGCCATAATATCCACATGGAATTCAACACAGGCTTGACTTGCCTCAAATCCACGTGGACCAAAAGAAATCCCTTCCTCTCTCTGCATGTGCTCAAAGAAGAAATATGCTATTACAAACAAGCTTGGATTCATCCTATCTACGTTGTTTATGCAGAAGATGTCTGCTTTAGCAGAGGTTCAGCATCTTTCTTTTTTTATGTGATTCTTCTTAGAATAACAGCAAGATGGTTGAGGCACTGCCATTCATTTTTCAAATCCCCATTTACGATATTGACATCTAATCCTTAGATAGCATCTGATGCAGTAATTTCATACACTATTTTGGAAGTATAATGCCTAAGATGAAGTCGTCACATTTTTCATTAAATACAGTGCTGATATATTTACCAAATTGTGATTACCATTTTAAAACAGATAAATCTTGCTGGCCAAGTAGAAAAAGTGATCAAGTTCAGTGGCATAAAAAGACACTGCAGTGTTTTACCCATCATGCCATTTACTTATTAACCTTTTATTTAACCAAGCAAATCCCATTGAGATCACAGATCTCTTTTGCAAGGGAGACCTGGGCCTGAAGGCAGCCTAACATGCATGTCTTTGGTATGTGGGAGGAAACCAGAGTACCCGGAGAAAACCCACGCAAGCATGAGAAGAAGATGCAAACTCCACACAGAAAGACCCCAGGTCCAACCAGGTATTGAACCTAGAACTTTCTTGCTGTGAGGCAACAGTGCTAACCACTGTGCCGTCGTGCTGCCACTTAAAAATACTGCTAATATATGAATTCATACTTTAAAGCTGGATGAGTTTGTGCTGCCTGATGTTTATACTGTGACATCTAGTGGCAGCTATACGGACAGAAAGCTGTCTGATTACACAAGGAATTGAAAATTACAGTATGTGTGACACACAATTGACACAAAAAAAGTGATAAATGTGTGTTTAGCACGATAAAACAGTGTATATGCTTTGTTTTAGTTTTGTTGATTTTTGAAGATATTTCTTTTTCAAGAAGTCCTTTTTTACACCCAGTTTTAAGTGACTCATAGGAATTTTCCAACTTTTAAAACTAGTAAAGACAAAAGAGATATTTCATAGCGGACACAGATTTACCCCTCCTGCTGCCCTTGGGTCAAAATGACCCACGAAGCATCAGTTTTAAACTGAGGCCTTGGTGGTCATTTTGACCAAAGAGCATCAGGAGGGCTAAATAAATGGGACTACTGTAGCTCAATAAGAATGGAAAACTGGTTATCATGCATGTTAAAGCAGGATTTGCTTTGCTTTTTCTACACATCTTTCTGTTTCAAGTTCAATATATCTGTTGTAAAAGTTAATTTATCATTAATGAAATGTCTGTCACCTGTTCATCCTGTTGGCGGTCTGAATTGTGTCTTGTGAGTTTATTGCCTTAAATATTTGGATCACAGTTTTGAAAGGTTTAAATAAGCCATAAAATCCCTGTTCACGTGTGCTTAATCAATATAACATAAGGATTTGTTTTACCTTATATTATCTGTAAGGTTACATGTATCATTTATGGTGGCCCTAAGGTGTAAATGAACAACATTTGGAAAAAAGGAATTACATTTGAAAAAAACACAACAAAATCACAAGATTTGAAAAAACAGAATTGCATTTGGACAAATGGCATTCCATTTGAATAAATGGAATTACATTAAGCCAAAGTGGAAGCGGCCAAAGTGGAAGTGGCCCAAATCACATTAGAAAAAATGGAATTACATTTGAAAAAATGGCATTACATTTGAAAAAAATGGAACATTTGAAAACATCGAATCACATTAGAAAAAAACGGAATTACATTAAGCCAAAGTGGAAGTGGCCAAAGCAGAAGTAGCTGGAATCACACCAGAAAAAACAGAATTACATTTGAAAAAACTGAATCACATTAGAAAAAACGGAATTACATTAAGCCAAAGTGGAAGTGGCCGAAGCAGAAGTGGCCAAAGTGGAAGTGGCTTGAATCATATTAGAAAAAACATTACATTAAGCCAATGCGAAAGTAGCCAAAGGGGAAGAGGCCCGAATCTTATTAGAAAAAACAAAATTAAATTGGAAAAAAATGGAATCACATTTGAAAAAAACGGAATTACATTTGAAAATTAGGAATTACATTAAGCCAAACAGAATTTTATTTTATTTTTTTACATTTTATAAACAGCATAAAACAAAAACTTCCTGTTTGGCTTAATGTAATTCCGTTTTTTCAAATGTGATTCTGCTTCTTTTTTTTTTTATTTAATTCCGTTTTTTCTAATGTGATTCAGGCCACTTTCGCTTCGGCCACTTCCACTTTGGCTTAATGTAATTCTGTTTTTTCTAATGTGATTCCGTTTTTTCAAATGTAATTCTGTTTATTCTAATGTGATTCCGGCCACTTCCGCTTTGGCCACTTCCACTTTGACTTAATGGAATTCCGTTTTTTCAAATGTAATTCTGTTTTTTTCAAATGTAATTCTGTTTTTTCAAATATAATTCTGTTTTTTCAAATGTAATTCCGTTTTTTTCAAATGTTGTTATTTTCTTGTTTTTCTTGTGTTTTTTCAAGTGTAATTTCATTTTAGCAAATGTTGTTCATTTACACCTTAGGACCATCATATTTATTGTTGAGTGAATAACTGTCAAATTATCCACCCTGAAAACTAATTAAGCAGAAGTTGCAACATCTTCAAGAGATAAAGTCCATACAAGAAAGACTAGCTCACTCATTAGACAATTATGGCTCCCAGAGGCTTTAACATGGTTTATGACAGTCCATTGGCCAGTGATTGTTTGTTCCCTCTTTGTGTGCACATACAGTTTTCACTTAAACATGACAGTTCACCCGAGATGTGCAGCGAGGAATAAAAAATAGACTAAATCCTCCAGGGATCGTTTTTATTAGAGCACCATCATTACTCACAATTCTTTAAAAGGCTTAACGGATGCCTTTTCCCAAAGGACATCCTCGTGGAGATATTTTGTTTTAATCACAAAAGCCTGCAGTAAAAATTTATGAGGGGAGAAAAATGAATAATTAACACTTAAATGCAATGACAAGCTTGTGTTATAGTCTCATATTCTGCTCTTCTCCTGGCATTTTCCCAAATTTATGAAGGCATTTAAGTTGCTTGCTGCTGCTAGACACCGATGTCACACTGGAACCAATCTGAGTCAACTCACAGTATTTCACTTTGTCTACTCTTTGTGCTTTTAGTCAGTAAGATGTTTTAAAAAACTACTATTTTGAGTATTATGAAAATGAACACAATTTAATTCAGGTAAACACTATTGGTGGTAGAATGAAAGCAATGATATACTCTTATCTGCATATTAAATGCTTCAATTGGAAGGATCAAAGCATCAAACCAAGGCACACAGGATGCATAGCTGAACCAAATGCTTGGCTGATGAACAAGGCTTGTGAAAGGAAACATCAGCTTTTTTGTTTTTTTATAACCAAGCCAACACGTCTATGCAACAGTATACTGGTAGATCCTGTCAGTCACAGCCTCTTTCAATGGAAAAGGAATCAAAGGCGTCTCGCGTCTTTGCCCCATCATTAACATACACAGGCGTAAAGAATTCAGTCACAGAAATCAAGCTGAGCTTTGTTGAGCTTGCCAAGTCACTTGTACTTGTAAACACGGTGTTAAACTTGTTAAACACCAATTTGTGTGCCAGCATGGCAAACCTTGAACCAGCTCGGTGATGATTAGAGAGAGAAGAGATTGGTGTTCTGTTGAACGTTGTTGATGCAGAACTTCAATCATCTTCAAATCTGCAGTTCAAACAAACTCATTAAAGAATTGCCTTAGAAACAGTGCGCTTCAGGGGAACAGTGGCTTACATTCCCTCAAGTCAGTAAGCATCGCAATGAAAAGACAAGACACAAAAGGAAAAGGTAACAGCAAAAGTTTTCTGCACAGTTTTCTTCCCATTTCAGTGCAAATACTTTAAAATAACAAGACTTTCCTGGTCGCATCTTATTTATTTAAGTTAAATAGTGTAAATTAAAGTTGTCATGTTTTTAAATCCCTCATATTGACACAGAAAAGATGACAGTTTGCACTTATTGCTGGAACAACCTATTTCTAAGAATTTAACAAAAAGATTAATTTGAAAATACACACAACTGCAGCATTAAGTGCACTCACAATGTTCTCTAAATCAGTGGTCCCAACTTTGGTCCCTGAGGAACACCATCCTGCATGTTTTAGTTGTTCCTCTGCTCCAACACACCTGATTTGAATGAAAGGGTGATTAACATGTTCCTGTTTTTAGTTTTCTACATTCGCCTTAGAATCTAGCTGTTTTTTGTTACCTTTTTTAGCCATCCTATTTAAAAAAAAAAAAAAAAAAAAACTGTAGTATGACTTTTTATAACTGTTTATTGTTGTCGCTGTTGTCCATTGTTGTTATCATTCTTTGTTGAAATCAGGTCTCTTTTGTAAATGAGTCCTCGAGGCTCAATGGGATTTACCTGTCTAAATAAAGGTTGAATGAAAAAACAGGCTTCTGATGAACTTAAAGAAGTAAATAAACAGCTGACGACTCAGGTGTGTTGAAGCAGAGAAACAACTAAAACATGCAGGACGGTGTTCCTCAAGGACCAGGGTTCGGAACTACTGCAAATCAACCTATTGGTTGTCAAAATGGCTTCAAACCATTAAGGCAATGGACAAGAAATTTGTAGAAGTGTTTGGCATTTTTGCAAACAATAATTTGCATCTTGTGCTTCATAAAAGGAGGAATGTTTGAGGATTGTGACTGCTGCATCATTTGAGGATGAGGCATGCTCACCTTATGAAGGGAAGTTGCTGTCAGCCTTCATTCTTTTATTTTCTAGTAAATTTTCATTCCTGAGCTTTTCTCAAGCTTTGTTTGTTGCTTCTTAATACATATGACACGGTTTTCAGGAGGTTTTGGACCCAGAATGCAAATAGACAAAGGAGCTTGAAAACAAAACTTAATTTTATTATGAACTTAAAAGCTAAAGGCTGAAGAGGCAGCAAACAAATAAAAACATGGGACGTCAGCATAAGGAGGCTCAAGGAAAGAAGGAAAGCACAAGGCAACTGGTGCAAAGCATGAGAGCCTATAATACCACACTGAGACTGTAATAAAAACAAATTTAGTAAATAAGCAGAGGATAACGAGTAGAAGTGGCTACAGCTGTGACTGGTGAACAAAGTGCGGGTGGAAGTGGGCGTGGCAGGACTAGCTGAGGAGCAGACAACTACCGAAAACTGAGGAGAAATGAACGATGGCACAGTGAAACACAGGAAAAACACAAGCAACATAACTAAACACAAGAATCTTCAAAGAAAAGCCTAATCAGAAAACATCAAAGTTCATGCTCAATAATCCAGGTAATAAATACAACTAAATTAAGTCAGGTCCTCTGGACGGGTTTCTTTTTTTTGCCACTTAATCATATGGGAGAAGAAAAAAAAAACTTACTACAGATACAGATGTTCTTTATTGTCATTCGCACCACATGTGGTACATGTGGTGGAACGAAATTATGTACACAGTGTCCAGTTACATCCAGCTCTCTGCTCCACAGAGAGGGCTGTGGTAGCTCAGTGGTCTGTGTCTGTGTCAGGATGGGCATCTGGCATAAAAACAATTGCCAAGTCTTCGTGTGTGCTAGTTCGCTGTGGCGACCCCTGAACAAGGGAGCAGCCGAAAGAAGAAGAAAAAAAACATTACTTTTTCTGTCCACAAAAAAAAAAAAAAGATGGTCACATCCTGTTTTGGCCATCTTTGGGGCTTTATAATAAATTTCATTAAATAAAAAATACATATAAATAATTAAAACAATTGTGAATAAAGCAATACAACACCAGTTATTACTTGATTTATTTCAAGTCCTGAACTAGGCAAAAGGTCCTTCTACTCCACTCCCGTTTCCTGGAATATCTTGCAAAAAGATCTGAAGCTCTCGACCTCGACTTCTCTAAGTGGCTTTAAGAATCAGTTGGACTCCTGGCAAGGACCAATGCAGACATGTTCCTGTTTTTAGTTTTCTACATTTACCTTATAATCTTGCTGTTTTTGCTACCTTTTCTTTTTTGCCATCTTATTTTAATATGTAAAAAATAAAAAATAAAAACTGTATGCCTCTTTTATGATTGTCTATTGCTGTCGCTCTTGTCCACTGTTGTCATCATTCTTTGTTGAAACCAGGTCTCTCTTGTAAATGATCCCTCGACGCTCAATGGGACTAACCTGTCTAAATAAAAGTTGAATGAAAAGTCCAAAACCAGAATGCACTGGAGTTCAAACTTGTTTTGACGATTGAGTGAAAGTGAAAATAAAATTGACAGTAACTTGAAGACAGGCAGACAAAGACTGAAAAGGCTGAGGTGAAGGTCGGCCGAGGTGGAAGCACAGCTGGATCGGTGAATAAGAGCATGGAAATGAGATTTAGAGTTGAGCAACATCCTGGAGGTTTTGGACGCAACAGACAAACCGACTCCTGTAGAGAACTGTGCATGTAGCCCACGACAATAGATTCTTCAGAAAGGAAAAAAACGCAAAATATCCATCGTCAAGCATAACTGTGGGGTGAAATAACCGATGCAACAAGGAGAACGTGGCACCAAAACAATTCAGTTATACTCAGTCTGTTTGCTCATGCTCAATAAAATCAACTGTGTATTGAGTTTTTGACAGCTCTTTGAATTTTCAACATGTCTAATCCATCTATTTTGTGGTGCTCTACATTTTTTGTAGTAGCTTGGATAAACTGTACTTTACATTCATTAACGATAGCATTATAGTTTGATGCCTGGAGCCGGCAGCTCTGACTCAGGAGGAACATGCTAATCCCATTGTTTGGTGCTCTTAAAGTGATGCTTGAGTTTTGTTTTACCTGATTAGAATACTCAGTGAGCATAATGATAGTCCTCAGTTTCTGAAGGACTGTACTCTAGATAGTGTATTCTGCCTGAAGGACATGATTTAAAAATTTATAAGAAAAACAAAATCCCACCAAACCTGTATTTGAAATTCTAGTTGTCAAGACTGTGAACATATCAGGAATACAATGTAATGCTTCTCATTCTGTGCTGGGGCTACTGTGGTGCTATAAGCAATTGCTTGCTAACAGCTGTTTTGTTCTGAATTTTTATTTTTATAGGTAATATTAAATTATAAAAAAGTAGAGCATTATAATAAATTCAAGCTTCCTGCAGTTACAGCGCAACAGGGCACACAGATCTGTGCTCTAATGTTTTATTTAAGTGTTGATGGGAAGGATGTCCTTTACAATGTGTCCTCAATCAAAATCAGAATCGTAGATTTAGCTTGTACATATTTTCATTGTGTTTATGTGGCAGATGGGTGTGAATGTGCTGCATAGTTATGAAGCGCTGTTGCATTCAAGTGGTGTTTCTGTTCCCACCTGAGTTCTTCGTTACAAGAGGTGCCATGGAGTAGGTAAGAGCAGAAGTGGACAATCTGAGCACAACCCCAGAAAGAAGCATGCGCTGAAGACAAGGTGAAGGATATACAAGATAGACGAGGCCCATATTTAAAGCAAAGGCAAAATGTGAATAAACCTCTAAGCCATGACCAAATAATGGCAATAGCAATGTAAATTTTAGACAAAAAAGACTACATGTTAAGAATGCATAAATACACTATTACCTGGGGCAGCTGTGGCTGAATGTTAGAGCAGTCGTCCTCCAATGGGAGAGTTTGGGGTTTGATTCCACCAGCAGTCACATGCTGAAGTGTCCCTGGGTAAGACACTGAACCCCTCATTGCCTCCGACATGTGTCCCATTGGTGTATGAATGTGAAAAAAGCACTGATTAGTCTCTGTAGAGATCTAGTAGAGTGCTGTATGAATGGGTAAACGAGGGCACAGATTGTCGTGTAAAGTGCTATGAGTATCTTGAGGAGAAAGTCACTGTAAAAGTACAGTCCATTTACCATTTACCTGCTCTACTATTGAAACAACAAGGGTAGCTCACATTACTAAAATGCTTTACACTTTGGCTTCAACTGAAAATGTCAGATAAGAACACGGGCATTAATTAAGTGTGTAAATTAATTTACTTGAGGTGGGACAGTATCTTACGGGTAAAACGCACTTCATATAAAGGAGGTTTGTTCTGTTTTAATGTCATAATTAGCCAAACATTCAGAAGGATTTGTATTTGTAATTATTTTTTTTATCCTAATGTATTTTTGTCTTTCAGGTACACCTGCACCTTTATCTGAACCTGCCATTCTGTGTTCGTTTCTCTCCTTCCTGTCTTCTCAACCAGCCGGTCAAAGCAGATGGCTGCTTGTCCTGGGCCTGGTTCTGCTGGAGGTTTCTTCCTTTTAAAACTGAGTTTTTCCTTTCCACTGTTGCCATTGTGCTTGCTCAGGATGGGAGACTGCAACAAAGCCAAGATTCAACTTGTCTGCTGGCCTCCTTAGATAGAGAACTTTACTAATTTGCTTTTGTATGTATGTGAATGTTCCTGTAAAGTGCCCTGAGACAACTTTGTTGTGATTTGGCACTAAATAAATAAACTGAATTGAATTGAGTTGAATTGAATTAAATATTTGCAGTGCATGTTCTGTCATCATACCTAACTATCCACTAAGATATCCTTGTTTCTTACAAGCTAAATCTCAATGCTGGTCAGTAAGAGTACAACAAACCCTAACTACCTAATGTCTAAGAGAATCTTGAATATTATGTTTAGGTCAGATGGAATAAGAGCATTTAAAGAGCATCATGCATCAGCATGACAACTCCTCAGAATGCCAAAACCTCTGCCAATAAAAACCCGCAGACTGAAAATCAAATGGAAGATCATCGCTTGCCATTTGAAGTCAAGCCAAGACTTGATTCAAAGCTTTTTAAATGGATTTCCGGGTCAGCAGAGAAGTCTAAATCACCATTTACCATTTAAAAAACAAAGCTTATTTCAAGACCTTTTAGTCCTTTGCTGAATATGTAATCACGCTAGAAGTTTGTTTTTAAATTCAGCTTTATTTCTGAAGATGTATGCAGTTTTGTAACTCACTCTTGGACAGAAAATACTAGATTTGAAGCTGACTTGCATGGATTTTTCTGAAGAGCGTGTACTTTATGTCAGGTACTGATGTCCTGGGCTGACAGTGCAGTCAAACTACTTTCACCTGAATCTATATTGAAAGATTACTGCCTGATAGAAAATGGCATTTCTTATAGCACTTACAGTTATCGTTTTTCTCTCCTCCGCCTCACTCTATTATCTCTTTCCCCTTAAGAACCAGGGCTCTGTAAATATTAAAGACTTTGCAAGAGATTTGTTGCCCTTTATCTACTGACTCAGAATAAATAATATGAGGAGGCTTCAAAAATGATTGCAAACCTTCCCGTCACTTTGTTTGGCCTCAGCAACACTGGCAAACTCTTGAACTATTAAGAGAGAAAGAAATATGTTTATCCGACTTTCACCATTAAAATAAAATGAGTGCCAGTTATGATCATTTGTTCTATACTAAACATTGTCACCAACCCATAAAAACTGGTTAAGACAACATATTATATTACTTTAAACTGAGAGCTGACTTGTTTATATATTTATTTAGATAAACTTTTTTTTTTATTCCAAACATACAAATGTGTTGCCCCTTGCGTGGTTCAGATCTGAACAATAATGCAAATTGAATTGTAAATGCCGGGCTGTTTCTCTATTAAAGTTAATAGTGTTGATTAAAAAAATGTAATTAATGTAATTAAATTTAAGCGTAAATGAATTGTGCACAGTCAACCCACTCTCACATCGCAGAGTGAAACAAGCACACAAACTCAGATTGTGTCTGGAGACAATTTTCTCTGTCTTCATGTTTGAACTTGTAAGTGTTTGAGGGTTTGCAGTATTTTGGGATTTGGATTCGCTTAGTTGCTGGTTTATTGTTGTATTATGTTCTTTTGTTGTTGTTTGTTGTTTTGGGGGAAGGGTCTTTGGTATCCTTTGACTTTTTTCTTATATTTTTATTTATTTTTAGGATTTTGCAATTATCCATCCATCCACTATATTTTACCCGCTTCTTTCTTTTCGCATAACTTTTGGTCACTGGTGTCCATATCCAGCAGTCATTGTGTGAGAGGACACTCTGGACAGGTCTCCAGTCCATCACAGGGACACATAGAGACCAACAAGTCAAACATTCACTCTCTCACTCACACCTAGTGACAAATAAGTTACCAGTTAGCCTAACATGCTTGTTTTTGGTGTGTGGGAGGAAACCGGAATACCCAGAGAAAACATCCTGATGCATGCTCAATAATCCAGGTAGAAAAATCTAAAAAAAGTTAAATCTGGTCCTCTGGACATTCAAAAAAAAAAAAAAACAAAGCAAAACAAAACAAAACAACAAAAAAATGTAGAAACGTTTCGTCTCTCATCCGAGAGACTTCCTCAGTCTGAGGTGCTGTTTTCAGCTCAGTCTCTTAAA